>NW_020664444.1:2156584-2166164 GCF_002925995.2 Terrapene triunguis | reverse complement strand
TTCATCTGAGAGAAATCGGGATTGCACAATGTCTGTTTGCATGTTTAGACTGACGTGCCCTGAGATGTTTAAAACCAGGGGAGAGAGGCGACCGTGGTAACAAAAGAGATCGAAACAGCTCCCCTGCTTGGACAGTATTGGCAAGAAAGAAGGGGCACTTTACAAAGGACCTTAGAATTAAGAAGAATACACATCTGGCCTTGGATCACAGATGAGGTGGGCCCATCTCAGCACATTGGCAAGCCAGCGTGTGAAGGGGTTGTAAGTAAATCACTTGGCTTTAGAACAGCACAGTACAAGAAACCAGCCAGCATTTAAAAGGACAGATCACCCCTTAGCAAACACCAAGATTTCATGTTGAAGCTAAACCTGCCCATCTATCCTGTTCTCTTCCCAAACATGCTCATAGGGGAGGAGAGGATGGAGGCGCCTGGTATGTGACACAGCAGACCATGCAGGGTCTGTCACCCACTCTCCCAGGCTGGGCACAATTTAACAGTGGGAGTAAATTACATCACATTGATGTCGAGCTAGCTACCACCTCTGATTTGCGGGTACAGTTTCAGTGTTTCAAAAGCAGTGGCCAGCTCCTCCGCTGGTTTCAGTCAGTGAGGTTCCATTGACTCCAGCGTAGCGGTGCCAACTGACACCAGCTGGCGATCACACCCCCTCAGCCTGTCTGTGTAACAGCAAGGGGCTGTTCTTTAGAGGCGAGGAGCCGCTGCAGCTCCCCTTGAAGTCAATGAGATCAGACCCCAAAGGCCTAAACCTTCCCTTGGCTCAGAGATACTCATGCGATCCCCTTGGCTTCACGGAGTGTCTGTTGCATGCAGAATTTGGCCCTCGACAATTGAATCGGATGCAGAATGTAGCTGAAAGTGGGTGGCGGGGGAAGATTTCTAGGAGTGGGTTAGCTTCAAGTCAGCTCTTCCCTCAAACATCCCCTCCATGAACATGACAGGACCCCAGCGCTTCCCCTCCCAAACCTACCGACACACAGTTCATTTTTGTTTTTGTTTCTTTAAAGCCCTCTTTCCAGAACTAAAGTTTCCGTGTTCTTTACTAACACTCAGGGCCATTGGAAAACTGCAATGAGAAGCATTAAGAAGCAACTTGGTACGTTTATTTTGATGAAATACAATAATTATCGTGCTTAGCAGCTGCTGCTATTTAAAATAAGAAAAAACGGGGCTTGCATTGAAAATGTTTTGTAAACCATGTGCACCAACAATCTGTTCCAACGAAACCAGCCATTAGGAAAACCGTATAATAGCAGGAGCTCATTACAGAAAGTTAAATTGCAAATCATATTTTGTTTCAAATGAGCTAGATGAATGCATAATTTGCCTCAAAGAAATAGTTTTTCGGTTTTGATCCGGCTGCCAAGCACTGGAGTTCTCAGGCTGCAGCTGCTAGTACAGACTGATTGTCCATTTCAAACTACAGGAAGTTTCAGTTTCAAAGGAGGATTTGAGGGGGGAGGGAGGGGACCAAACTATGAATGTGCAAAATAAAAGCCAAACCCACACACCACCTCCCTCTTCAAACACAATCTGCTGCAAATGTTCAGTATGTTTCCTGAAGCAAATCCCAGAGCTTGAAGCGTTTTGCATTTTGGGTTTAACGGTAAATAAGCTGGAGAAGTAAATTGCAATGGGGTGCAGGAATTTTGCTATGGAATTCTTCCCTAGGTGGAATATACAATATCTGAGCCAGCCCCTGCCCTGGCACACAGCTGGAGCCACCTCTCAGAAGACTAGGCAGGACTAGGCCTTTCCTCTGGATAATCTCACTGTTTCCCCACAAGTAGCTATCGTGAGATGCACGTCTGGTTTTCTTGAGCGCTTCAGCACTCGTTCAATCTCATCCCGACACACTTCAGCATAACACAAGTAATACTGGACAGGGCACAGGCAGCTCCATTGTGCATGCCAAGAGCGGGGAGGGGCTTAGGGCAAATGCCCAAAGCTAGAAGTCATCCTTGCACAAGACAAGATGTTCAGGGCCTCCGTTTTCAGGTGATCAGCTGGAGTACTGGGGTCTGGTTTTTGTGAGGTGCTGGGCACCCGCTGCTCCGATTGATTTCATTTGGAATTGTGGGTGCTCAGCACCTCTGGAAATTCGATCGTGGGGCCCCAATTCAGCAAAGGGTTTAAGCAAATGTTTAATTTGAAGCACATAATTAAATACATCCCTGTTCAGGAGAACACTCAAGTATGTAACTGACTTTAAAAACACGCTTAAGTCTCAGTGACTTCTCTGTGACTTATGCACATGCTTAAAGTTAAGCACCCACTTAAGTGCTTTGCTGAGCCAGGGTCTAGGTGTCCCTAGCTGGCCACCCAAAAACGGAGGCCACTTTGAAAGTGTTGGCGTTAACCTCGCTCTGCCTTGGTTTCTCCACCTGTAAAAATAGGGCTAATAATAACAAGCACTCTCCTAACTCACTGGGCTGTTGGGCAGCTGAATTCATTCGTGTCTGAAAAGCAATGAGGTCCTTGCGTGGAAACCGGTGGCGAGTAATTCTGTCATTTCAGTCGATTTAATACTGGCGAGACCGTACAGCACAGGGGCAATGCAGGTCCTGGCTGAGCAGAACTAGAACCTTGAAATGTTGAGGACGTCTCAGGCTCCAAACCCAAGGTGTGAACCCCAAGGTGTCACACTCACCAGCGCTAGCTCCCTGAGGCTCCTGTGACTGGCCTTCTAGACAAGCATCACTCTGCACCCTACGTCTGTATTTGGGCAAGTGGGTAATTATCCTAGGACGTTCACTTCACAAAAACAATAGCTCCTTCTCAGCCAGTGTGTTAGCACCGTGTTCTAACCGAAAAATATTCTTCTTCAGTATCAAGGACAGAATAACTTTTAACTTTTAATCACTGCCTTTGTCCTAGCAACTCTTAGCAACCTCTGTGTTGTTAACAAGCACAAAATAAATGTCATTTCAGTTGTATTTTTAGTTTCGCCCACTTGCTCCAGCTAAGAATAATACTAAGCTCGTCTATAGCATTTTGAAAACATTAATTAACCCTCACTACACCCCCTGGGAGGCAGGGAAGTATGATCACCCCTATGCTACACATGGGGAAACTGAGGCAGCAATGTTCAGTGACTTGCCCAAGGCTGCTTAGGGAGTCAGTGGCACAGTCATGATCAGAACTCAAGTGTTCTTGATTCCTAGACTGATGCTCAGAGTGCCCCCTCACCTGGCCAGCAAAAATTTCCCCTGAGCACGTTTCTTGAACTTTCCAGCCCCAGCCCCAAATTCAATGGACACTATAGGTAAGTGAACTCCATGTGGGTAAGATCAGCTCTCTCAAGCAGAAGCTTGTGAAGTGTCAGCTGGAGCCTTCACACACAGACCAAGTTTGAGGGTCTTTGTTCACGAAATACGCTGACCTAGGATCAGGGTCAGAGCGAGGAGACGCTCCACACTCCAGCCACGCTTCTTGCCAGGTCAGCCCTTGGCTGTGCATTTCCTCTGTGTGTAGTCAGTGCTGCACATCCCTTTGAAATGAGCCTCCCCTCGGGTGCGTGCGTGTTCCCAACCTGGAAAGAGCTGGATAACGGGATCCCTTTGGTGCAGCAGCAGCATGCAGCTCCAGCAAGAATTGTTCAATGACAATGTCGTTTTTCATTTACAAAATAAGGAGCAAAGAAACCAAATGAACCTCCTCAGGAATCCCAGTCTGGTTTATAAGGACATTACTTCCTCTTAGCATCAATACGAACAGTGATCACTGTGTTGTAATATCAGCCTTAAAAACTAGTGTATACGGTAATAGAAGCTGACAACGGGCTTTAAAGCTCACTCATGAATTTTGCAGCTGAGTGGTGATTCAGTGGCTATCCAGCAACCCACTGAGTAACTTAGGGAGAGGGGAGAGTGGGCTGGCTGCAAGACAACCTAGGGAGGCAGAGGTCTCCTGCCACCTAGCAAAGTCCCTGGCCTTAGTGAGAGAGCGATTCCTCTCTGACAGCTAGAACGACAAAGCACATCCCAGCTCCCCAGGTTACCCACCTTGCTCTCATCCCAGGCGTTTGCTTGCATTGCTCCACTGCGGGCAGCAGCGCCTGGGGTTTGACGGTGCTGTGGTGGAACCTGGGATAGGAGCTCTTCTGGCTGCAGACAGCGCTGTGCTGATTTTTATCTCCTCAGAGCACAGCCAGTCCCCGGCACCGGATGGGGTCCACAGGCAGAGCTGCCACCCAGAACACCTGGAGAACGGCCCGGCCTTTGGTATGACAACGGCAGGGGAGGCGGGAAACGCAGCGTGGGGAAGCCATGCAATCCATCTTCTGCCTGGCACCAGAGCTCGCTGGCCTGGGTGCTCACTGGTCTCAGCCTTATTTCTTTCCCCTTTTCCTGAGACACGATAGGGGAGGGAACTGCTGTTGGTGACCGAAACAGGCTTTCGAGCCACACCGAGCTCCTCTTCAGGACGTCCTTTATTCTCTAGTCTCAGACCCGCTGCTACCCCAGCCCCACGCTTGCCTCAACGTCTTCTGCTAGGACAGAGCCTGTCTGCTTCCAGTGAGCCCCTCCTTGCAGTATCTAGGTAATGTCCTGCTGACAGATTGCCCTAATCCGCCCCTACCCCCCTGCTACTATTCCCACGGTCCGGAGGAGGGGCGTGACTCGCCCAGGTCCTACAGCAAGGCAGGGGCAGAGCTGGGAGGTTTGACGGAAAATGTCAAAAGGCTGCAGGGCTGAGGACCTGGGCATCTTCCAGAAATACAGAGCTTGGGGAGCGTTTGCAGCCACTGCTGCTGAGTAACTTTCCTGAGCATTGTACTCGTGCTATATAGGGGACAGGATTCATGGGGCCCACTTAAGGCTGGGGGCAGCACGCTTGCAAAGCAATGGCTGAAAACACCCCCGAAGCTCCCTCTCTCCACTGAAATCAGCCTGCGTTGAGTTGCGAGGCTGCCCGTTCGGGTGGAGCTCTGGGGCTAGGGCTGGTTGTTCAAGCTGTCCTCCCTCTGCTGGCTGGCTGAGCATGAGGCCATAGTGCAGGAATACCGCACCCCCGGTCTAAAAGTACCCAGTTCGTTTTGGTATTGCTTGTTATTGACACAGCGCTATTGGTGTTTGAGGCACGTCCCAGACAAATGCAAAGGCGAAGGCCCTGCCATGTAGTTTAGAGGGGTAACCTACACAGATGGGTCAGGAAAGAGCGCTGGTGACACGGGGCTCTGGTGCTGGCCTGTCCTTTTCTGGTGTTTGTGTGTTCAGCTCTGTTAATGGCACAGAGTCCGTGGGGAAGGGCTCACTCGATCATCCAGGCTGATCTCCGGTGTAGTATAGGCCACCAGCAGCACCCGCACGCTAAACCCAACCACCGAACTGAGACCAAAGTATTACAGCTCCCAGCAGCCTCTGGGTGCCCTGAGCAGAGAGCCGGAGCCACCAGAGCGTGCAGGGCGTGAGAGGCCAGAGAGCATGAGCGCGCGATTGGCCGAGGGGCTAAAAGGTGGAGCGGGGAGGTGTTTGATGCACAGGCAGCTGACGAGAGGGAGAAGGGGCTGGGACCTGAGGGACAATTTCATGGCAGGATGGAGGGCTAGGGCTGGCTTTGCCGAACTACTGAGGACCCAGAACTCCCTGGGAGCGAGTGCCCAGCACCTCTGGGAATAAGGCCCTGGAAGTTTTGCAAAGGAGGAAGGCAAGTGGCCAGTTGTATTCTTGTCTGGCTGCTGAGCCACAGGGCCTTGGCCTGCCCAGCCGAGCCCCGGTGCGCCGTGCTGCATGCACAAAGCTGTGACCATGTGCTGCTAAGGGTATCTGCTTAGTGCAGTTTGAACAGTAGCCAAGGCAGGGCCCCAGCGGGTGAACTGCCTCCAGAGGAGAGGAACCTAGGCAGAGCCACACACGAGAGTCCAGCCTCTGGAGGCAGGGGGAGAGAGGCTGCAGGAGAGATCACAGTGCAGGAGGAAACGACCTAACTGCAGGAGAGAGACTCTGACGAGGAACGTTTCGAGAGACCAGGGCTGAATTAGGGACTGTCTCCCTTGGTAACAACAATAACGCCCTCTGTGTCTGCGGGGCGCCCGGGGGGGCCCTCTCTGTGTGGGGAGTCAGGCATCGCTGGTCTGGGCAGGGCGTGGGCTGCCTGCCTACCAGATCTACTCCAGTAGCCCCCAGGCTGGATGCCCATCACACAGCCTGTTAACTAGACCGGTTCTGCAGCTGTCACTCCACTGGAACAGGAGAGCGGATGTGGCCTGAACAGAGCGGGAGGGAGGGGGGAAAGAGGAGGAGCAGCGGCAGCTCATGCCAAATTATTAGCCAGAGACTAGATAATGCAGCAGCCCACCTCCAGGGACTGAGCAGGCGGGAAAATCCTCCTGGGCCAGGGAGGAGGGCTGTGGTTTTCCCAACGCCAGGCTGCTTACGGCTCGGCAGCAATGTCCACGGCACATACTTGCTTGGCACTCATCGGTCTGCCGAGCCTGTGCATGCGTCCCCCACCCGCTGCCTGTACAAGGTGCTCACCACGGAGCCCCTGTGCATGGGGAAAGCAGGATCAAGCACTCCACGTACCAGCAGCTAGGATCAAAGCCGCTGCAGCTGTCGGGAAGAGTCAAAAGCTGCAGCATGAATAATTCTGTGGAAAACGTTTGTTCCAGCTGCACAGAAGGACTGAGGCAGCCTCGGGAAATGGGTTGGATCCTGCAGGGCCCCCCCAAGCACGAGCAGAAGTTGGAGTGGGGAGGCGGGGCCAGGTTTTCCCACTGCGATCCCATTGCCAGAGAAGGAGGTTGGTTTGGCCAGTGCATTACCTCCTCCAGGGGCCACCGAGAGCTGATCAGCCCTGCCTTTGTGAATCCCCTGCCTGTAGGTTACAGCTCCACGCAGGGCACCAGGGGCAGCTTTGCAATCCTGGGAGCAAACCCTCCATTCCTTGCTCAGGCTTTACACACCGACAGCCACGTCCATGGGCGTCTGCCTGAGGAAAGGCCTCAGCATCTGGCCTCCTGCTCTAAAGGCGAACTCTGATTGACTAAGTCCAGCGGTCACCTGCTTAGACTCCCACTGACCGTCGCCAGTGACTCAGTGGGATACGGGAATTAGCGAGAGCCAGGGAAGAAGCCATCTCCACTGAGCTGATCCCCTAAATTTGCACAGCACGAAGAGGCTAAGGGCTGAGTCTCCTTTCTTCTAGCCCAGTGTAACCCTCTGCCTGCCCCTGATTGACCCCATGTAAGTCAAAGGAGAGCCAGGCCCTCGAGCAGCAGGGCGCAGGGTCGATTCTCTCCTGGCTTCCATGGGAATATGCTCCCAAGGTGCCTGGCTCTCCTGGGTTTAGGGCGGCAGGATGGAAAGATGATGCATCGTGGCACCAGTGCGAATCCAACCTCTAGCCTGCAAAATGGAACTGTAGATGTTGAGGGTCAGTCGTCTCAATGCAGCTCCCTCAGGGCAGCTGTGATTTTGCCCCGATGGGAATTGTAGGAAAACAATGTAATTACTAGAAATCTGATTGGACAGAAAATGCCTCTTTAACTCATTCAGACCTACGCGAAACTGAAAAGCGAGACATCGGCAGCAGGTAAATTGCTGCTGCTTGAACCTATAAAACGGGGGAGAGCGAGCGCACACTGAACAGCTCCATTATAAACCCAGATGAATGAATGGCGCAATATCCCCAGCTCCCCGGGGAACGGATGAAAGCTTTGCGGCGAGTCTTTAAATGCACCATATATCTTCACTGTGAATTTCAAGCCAGTTAACTTAGCAGCAAACTGGCAAAAATAATTGAAAAGGCTAAAGGATGTTCTATAACCTGAAACCAAATATTTAAAACCACTGGCTCATTTTTCTTGGCAAGGCTCTGGAGCTTAATGGAGATTATTTAATCTTGCTTCCAAATCTTCATTAGCCCATTTTGTACCCATTGCCAGTGATATGTGGCCAGCTAAGTCCTTTTTTGTCACTATCTGGTGGTCCTCATATTCCCCGGAAGCGGAAAAGCACGGTGCCCCCACTAGCTCCCTCTCACATTGTGACCCTGGTAATGGCCTCATCCCCATGTTGGGGACAATCCTGATTCATTAGACTCAAGCTGCAAAACTTGGCCCTGCATTTCAACCCGTGGAAAGACTGGTGGTGGTTGGATCCAGGGCTCTGGTTCAGCCGACTGTAAGTACCCGGTCCTGGAGCTAATTTAAGTTCTGAATCCCGGGTCCATCACTGAAGAGGCCCAACGTTCAGAGGTGTCCAAACTAGATACTATGGTGACTGGGACAGTAGAACTAGAGTTCAACCTGGCTGTATCAGGGGCTGCCGTAGCAAGGACATACAAGTAACCCCTACACAGCTGTACTGGTAGATTTCTATTGCCTTTCAAGCGTCGCTCCGGGCAGCGGCTATGCATTGATAATGGCACCTGCAAATCAGTAATGGAGCAAGATTGGACTCTGGTAGGAGAGCAGAGTGTTGACACACAGTGACCTCTGCATTCATCACGCAAAGGATGCTGGCACCTTGGGCCAGGATACAGAGCGAATCCCACGATGGTCAGAAACACAGATGCCTTTGCTACTCTAATGAGTGCTATGGACCCCGGGTGAACAGGATAATGGTGGAGAGAAGCTGCCGTTCAACATTCTGGGCCGGGTCCTCGGCCCTATTCTGCACACTTTGCACCAGGTGCAAAGCAGCTGGGATCCCAGTGGATCTGCCCAGTAGGATTCCCGGGGCTGTGCCCAGAGGAAAGGAGACATCCCTCTACGTCAGTGATCCCAGCTGCTGGAATGACCCCTGGGGGCCGTAGAGAGACGTGTGTAACTGAGAACATGCCTGAGACTGATCTGGGATGGCCCCAGGATCAGGGAGCTGCAAAAGGGACTTAAAGCCACATTTGTCCCATTCCCCCACCTGTACCAAGCATATCTAAGCAGTAGCTGAGGGATCTGGGCCTCCGAGCCCAATCCTGCAGTCCTTACTCAGACCCAGCTCCCCCTTAAGTCAGTGGTAGCTTTGCCAGAGTGATTCCTGCAGCGCTGGGTGCTCTGTGACGGGAGTAAAGGACCTGGAGCGCTGCATGTAACAGAGGTAACATGTTGCTTGTGCCTGGGTCTAGGCAGGCAGCCAAGCGCAGCAAATGCAGCTTCAGTACTGGTGCGATGTTTGGTCTGAAGGAAACATCTGAAAGATGCGTCTGGTGGCATTTGTAGCAGATCCATCTCGCATCCATGTGTGCAGGGGCAGGGGCAGGGGCACCAGAACACCTGTCCTAGAGCTGAGGGCAACAGGCGTTTGATCAGGAAGATCTCAACAGTGGGAGCCCAGCAGATTCAACACAGACCATTTAACCCCGTTAAAAGTCCAGTCGGTGGCGCAGCGGGGCTAAGGCAGGCTCTCTGCCAGGCGTGGCTCCGCGCGGCTCCCGGAAGCAGGGGCGTGTGCCCCCTCTGGCTCCTATGCATAGGGGCAGCCAGGGGTCTCCGCACGCTGCCCTTGCCCCAAGCGCCAGCTCTGCAGCTCCCATTGGCCGGGAACCACGGGCAATGGGAGCTGGGGGGGCGGCACCTGTGGACGGGGCAGTGCGCAGAGCTGCCTGGCTGCGCCTCC
>NW_020664444.1:2083907-2156574 GCF_002925995.2 Terrapene triunguis | reverse complement strand
GGGGTGCCCGCCCGGGGTGTCTGTGCAGAGCCATGGGGGGAGCAGGGAGGAGCCTGCCCCCAGGGTGTCGGTGCCATCCTTTGGGCTCTTGCTTCCAGGAGCACCACATTAACTCTCAGATTTTCCAGCAGCAAAAAAGCCCTAAACTGGGCCCTGTTACTCAGGCCTCAGAGCCCCTTTCCAGGCTGGCTCTGGAGGGGTTCCCTTGGGTCAGTTGTAGCAGATGCTGGGAGGAGCGTGCACACTCTCTCCTGCGCTCTCTGCCTCTAGCTGAGGCGTCTCTGGCCTCCCCAGCCTGTTCTGCTCTGCACTCCTGTTGGGTTTATTATTGTAAGATACAAGCTAATATTTGACAGCCCTGCAGCCTCGGTGGCATTCCCCTTCCCCCAGAGCAAGCGCAGCTGGAGCAATTCTCAGTGCTAATTTGATCTCTAGGAAAAGCAGGATTAAGGCCCTGATCTGGCAGCCTGAGCCTGGCACCTCCGAGACCTGACCTACAATAGGCAGCAAATGAATCACAGCATGTTAAAAGCTAATCAAGTCTCTGCATCTCCAGCCTGCTGCGAGGGATGGGGTGAGCGGCCTGTCCTCCAAGCCGGCGGGCGGGCGGGCCCGGCAGAGATCGGGGAGGGAACGTTGTACCCTCTCCCTGAGTGTAGGGCTGGGATTGCGGTGCGCTGCTGTCTGGCTGTATCATTGTCATGGTGATGTCACTTAAAAGTTGATCAGCTGGGAGGCAGCCTGTGTGCTGGGCGGGGTCAAGAAAATGAATCCGTTACCCCTGGAAGGAGCCCTTCTAGCACAACCCTCAGTGTGCCTGCCTCTCCTGCCCTCGAAGCCCACCAGGGTTTCTCATTAAACTGTGTGCTGGGCTGGAAACGGGCAGCTGGGCTGCTTTGTAGGGAGAATCCCCAGAAACCGTCGAGAGCCGCATGTGCAGAATGAACAGTGAGGCAGAGGGCAGGTTAGCTGTCCCTTGGGGAGGCCCGGGATAACATTGTATTTCTTCTGCGTTTGGGAAGCAGAGAAGCCACTCTGAGCCCAGATCCTTGTATTCCCCATCTGCAGAGCCTCTCTGACTACAGTGGATCTACTCGATCTGTATTGGCAATGTGAATTACATTATGCTGTGATCGTTCTTCCTCCACCTCTGCCTCTCTGCTGTCCTGAGCTCTGTGGTTTCTCCCGGACAAGGCTGGTTGCTTTAAGCCCTTCATCCAGTACCTAGCGCGGTTACTAAGTCATGCCAAGTGAAGGATGGAAACTGTGACTGCACTGGGCTCTCAAGGCCAGTGATAGTTCCGAGTTGTAGCCAGACATGGCTGACTTTGCAGAGCGCACGTGACAAGGTGCCCGCAAACTGAGCCCCAGCAGGTTGGCTCGGAGGCTGGAGTTTGACAAACCTGTACTGGTAATCTCTCCGGCTGCCTCTTTCCATGGCCGTCTGACCTTGGATGCCCAGAAGGCGACTCCTGGAATGTAGCTGGGGAAGGGATGTTCTCCATTTTCCTGGTCGGGTTACAACCAAACTTTTCTAAGTGAGGCTGAGGTCTGTAAAAATTCATCACATCTCAAGCCAAGGGCTTGTTTCAAGAGGCGCGAAGTTTGATGTGACTGTTTCTCACCGCTCTACTGCTGTGACTCCAGTTCGTTCAGACTCGCTCCTGCACATATCCAGCCGAGGCCCCTTGCTACCACAGCACGCTCTCGGCGTGAAGACGCTCGCAGTGACATCCTAGTTCCTTTGGAAAGGGCTAATGCTGCTACACGGCATGGAAAAGGTGATCCCTAGCACTTCTAGGCCCCTACTACATTGTTGGGTTCCGTTATCCTTCATTGCTAAGGTCCTTCTGTTGACCTTCACCTAGACCTGGATGATGGCTGACTCAGCTCTTTCACCAGTGAAATATAAAAACGGTGCCTGCGCCCGAAGGGTTAATGAGTCCTGGTGCAGCAGCCCGAGAAGGTGGCCGTTCAGAACTGGGGTGCTATCTGAGCCCTTCTTAAAGACAGTTTCATTAAACATTAAAAACAACAGCTGCTCCCAGAATTAGGGGCTGGTTAAAGACAGCAGAAGTAGTTTGCAATTAAAATGTGTTTATCTTAGAAAAAGCCCCTCAAACTTGTAATTAAAATGTTAGCACCAAGGCTAAGATTTCATGGTCTGCATCTGAGAGATGCCATTGCCTCCCCCATTAGAAAAATAGCCGCGCAGGTTAAATTGCTCCTGGATAAATGCATGCCACTGCATTACCCAGGGGTGTCCATGGGGACTTGCCAACATGTATGTACCTGCCGTGTGCTGGCGTGGTCCTGTCTCCATGGAATGTCATCCCGGGCAGGAGGCGGTAGCATGCTGAGCAGTCCCTCATGGGGGGGAATATACAGGGACTTCCCCAGCTACAGCATCCCTCGGGATAAGGGGCTGCATTGGTCAATTTGACTGTCAAGGTCAAATTAGCCCTTTATGCAACTCCCAGCACCCTTGCCCACTCGGCTAGCCTGAAGACCTGCTAGTTGTCCTTCCGCTTCACCCTGTCTCAGCTCGGCCCTTCGTTTGGGGTACCACGTTATAGGTGGGTAAACTATGGTTGTAAATGGAGGTTAGATCTTGGCATAAGTGATGGGCCCAAAGACCGTGACCAAAAAGACTGAGATCATGAGAGAGGAGGATTGTGTGTGTTAAATTTGTAGTGACCCTTCAAAATACCAGTGTTCTCTTTTTTTAAGGTTTTGGGCTGAGGTAATAGAAATGAAGAAAACCAGGTTAACTGGGCATCAGGTGCAGTAGATAATTGGTTAGAAATGCTTAGTCAAGTAACTGGGAAGAAATATGGCAAAATAAGAGATGACCTTGAGAAAGGGCCCATCCATTAATCTTGTCTTGGCTGGGCAAGAGAACAGGCTTCAGCCTTAACTGCTTCAGGTGACGATAGCTAAGGTCCAATGACGTCACTTGTTTGTTATGGTGTATAGAAAAATAAGGGTTTTTTTCTGGGGATTTTCAGAGCTTTTCCTTACCCCTCTGGAACCACGCCATGACGGGAAGGAGTTTCCCAGGCCTGATCCAGTGTGAGTATTCGGCCAATGTTTATCGTGGTATTGTTGCTGGGATAGAGAATGTAGGTGTGTGTATAGGCTTATATTTGTGATTTGGTTGTAACCAACACCAGTGGCCTTTGGACTAACACAGGAATGCTTGTGTGGGAACTGAGTTGTGGTAAACCTTAATAAAATGATTTGGACAATTATTCCAGCATATGGACTCTTGCAAGACAGAATTAATCTGTCACCTTCCTGACCTACTGATGAGCCCAAATTTACCTCTTCCCTTCCCGATGCCCCCCCTGTTCGGTGTGGGAATGCCCTTCCTGAGCTGACACTCTCTCCTCGGTCATGTCCTGCCCCTAGACAACATCTCCTGAGTGCCTACAAGAAATGAGTCAAAGGCACTTCATATATTTCGGAGATTTTTTCTTTTAAAAAAAAACAACCACCTTTGCCGAGTAACCGCCTTGTCCCAGGACTGTAACCTCTCCTTCTCATCCTCCTCCTCCTTGTTACCTGCCCCTCAACACACACCATTGTTGCATCATGTCTGAAACAAGATTGTAAGTTCTTTGGGGCAGGGACCCCCTTATCTGTGCAGCGGGACACCCAGTGCACACTTGAGTGCTCAATAATAATAATGCCCACTTCCCGCCCACTTCCCACCTTGATTCCCCTCTCACCAAGTCGGCAGCAGAGGAACCAGTTGAACCTGCCTTGACCTGGGAGATGAAACCTGAGGAGTTCTGCCAGACCTACCATCCAAAGCAGACAAACCACTCCGCTCAGGATGGAGCGTGGGATGTGGGGACATGTAGTCATAGAATCATAGAATATCAGGGTTGGAAGGGACCTCAGGAAGTCATCTAGTCCAACCCCCTGCTCAAAGCAGGACTAATCCCCATGTCGAACATGTCGGCCACTGCAGTTTGGTCCGGAACAAAAACAAAGGGAACATTTAATTTCCTGGTCTTGAGGCTGAACTTTGGGCACCCTCTATCTTATAGCCATCTGCCACTTGGGCACTGCTTGGCTACAGCATGCCGCATTCGCCGAGAGAACTCCCCTCGCGCCACTCTGAATGCTGGCGGGTCAAAACCGTGAAAGGTTAATTAGTCCCACTGCTGCTCTTGCGAGCTCTCAGTCCACGGGATTCCATTGCTCACATAAGTAGCAACAGCTTGCTGTGGGAGATCTTATTGTCTAGTCTGATTAGGAAGAGCACTCCTTTCTAGTTCCCAAGTGGAGATGGAGCTTGGCACAAGTCCAAAAAGCTTGGCCAGTTCAAAGTGCTTAGACTTAGAAAACTGCTTTGATTCAGACGAGCTGTGTTTCTGTGCAAGTACGTCTCGGTGCCCTCCACCCCTTCCCACCTGCACTACTGACTTGCCATTTGTTTGATTGTGTTTCTATAGTGTTGATTTTTCAGGTTATTTTGCTCTGGTCTTCACGGCTGCTTCTGGGAATAATCTGAAGCAGCTACAACCAGTAATCCAAATCAGGACCAGAAAAAGGTTGAGAGATTCCGATCATTGCCCCAAAGTTGAGCTGCTTTCTCAGCAGAACTAGCCAAACCGCTGGTGCTGCAAAATTTGGCCCAGAACTTCATAAACTTTCCATCCCCAAGTTCAGACTTTCGGGTAGAGGCTTGTGTGAGCTCTTTCTACGTGCTGTGGGTCACTGAGTGCTGGTGCAGGTGTCTGACTCTGGATCACACAGCTCACCTGTCCCTGGGCAGGCACCTTTTTACCTCCATCTCACACAAATAGGGTGATTTCTATTAGCCAGGATGGGCGGGGATGGTGTCCCTAGCCTCTGTTGGCCAGAAGCTGGGAATGGACGACCAGGGATGGATCACTTGATGATTCCCTCTGGGGCACCTGGTCGTGATGGGTTCCCCCGGGGTGCCATCTGGAGCTGGGGTACCACTGAGCCCTCTGACCCACCAGCCTGGCTCCCTCTCACACTGTGCTGCTGTGACAAGTTGCAAAGCTCTCCAAGCTTACACTTTCACCAGCATTCACACAGGTAGGGACACACCCAGCTGCAGTCACATGCAGGCTCTCTGACCACCAGCCTCCCAGCCTAGGACCCCAGAGCAGTACCGCCCTGCCCTGGTCAAACCCGGTCCGCCTCTCCCTCAGTGTGAAGAGGATCAGCCTGTAGTAACCAAGCTGAGATTTTCCCAAGACACCTTAGTCAAATGCAAACTGGTTTGGATTAAAACATAAAATAAATTTAACAACTACAAAAGGATAGATTTTAAGTGATTATAAGTGATAGCAAACAGATCAAAGCAGATCGCCTAGTAAATAACCAAAACCGCAAACTGAGTTTAACATACTAACGAGGTAGGATTTAAATTAGCAAATTCTTACCCTGAGTGATAAACAGGCTGGCAGATTCTTAAGGCACAAGCTGCCTTTGCCTCGCAGCTTGGGTTTCCCAGGTTTTCATACACAGGCTAGAAATCCCTTTAGCCTGGGACCGTCGCTTCCCCCCGTTTAGTCTTTATTCCTCAGGTGTTTCCAGATGTGGCGTTGTAGGGAGAATGAGGTACCCACACGATGTCATTTCCCCCCTTTTATATCTTCTTCCCACTTGCTGGAAAGCTCTTTTGCCGTGACCTGGGTCAAACAGTTCCCATGGTGCAGTGCTATCTCTGAGAGGTTTCTGTTATACCCAGTTCCTGGGGTAATCCTGGTGCTTGGGTGCATTTCTTCTATAAGCCATTAACATTGTTTGGCCTTTTCACCGTCATACCTGAAAGGCTGCTTGTGGGTGTGTTCAACCTCACAACATGTTTCAGTAACACCTACATAGCCAAACTGCATAACTTCACAGACAATCCAACGAGATGTTAATGTTTAGCAGATCAAGACTTTTAGAATGATACCTCACAAGGCAGACTTTGTACAAAACATATCCCAATTACCTGACAGTGGTGAATATTGGGGTGTCACAATGGCACTAGCCACTGTCGGCAGACAGGATACTGGGCTAGACGGACCTTTGGTCTGACCCAGTGTGGCCGTTCTTTGAGCCAAAGAGCCAGGCTGTCGAGCGGTGAGCTGCAGGAAACCCATATCCCCTGAGGTTCAGGCACAGAGGCAGACCAGTCACGCACTGAATACCAGCTAATCCAGAGAGATACAGATGGTGTAGAGAAGGGGGAGTGGGGGTAACCAGCGGATCTGCAACTGTCTCTCTCCACTGGCCATTTCCCCCAGTCAGGGAGGCCCAGGATCCCACCTGGTTGCTCCCTCCCCAGTGGTCTCCATGGAACTCCCCAGAAAGTGGGCTGTGTGCTGAGATTAGGAGTTGGCCCTTGCTGATCAGAGTCTCCACTGACCCTCTTGTAGCTGGGGGGGTGCCTTGTGCTCTCTCTAGCCTAGTTCGCTCTCTCTAGCCTAGTTCACTCTCCGGTCAGTGAGCCTGTCTGACTTTCCTCGTAGAGATTCCCTGTCGCTCCTCGTGTCTCACAGGAGCACAGTCTCCCTTTGCTCAGTGCCCAGATGGAAGTTCCAGGATCAAAGGACCATGTGCACTTCGTGACGATTAGTCCAGGAGATGCAGGCAAGGGAGAGCAAGGATGCTGTGGTTGAAACCTCAGCTCATGTACTCTCTGAGGCTTTTCATCAGTAGCCTGAGCTGACCAATGCATGTCCCTTCCAGAGTATCTGAGCTAGGACTCATTTACCTCAAGAAAGGGATGCCTGGGTCTGGGTCTCCTTTCTCTTGTCTGTCCAGGACTCTGCATCATCTTTTTTGATGGTTCCTGAGTGCTGGATTGCATGGGTTCCAACACTGCCAAAGAAATGATCACAGAAGGAGAGAATAAAAAAACTCCAAACTCCGCCTTGCCCTATGAACTTCAGTCTAAACTGAGATGCAAACCCATTAGTGCCAGCTCCCAGCATTCATGAGATTTTAAAAATGAAATAAAATTTGGGCTCTTTTTGTTTCCCTTCTGGGTTTTGAGCCTTTAGGGTGAACTTGTGCCACATTTTCAAGTTTTTCTCTGCAACTATCAGGGCTAGAAACATTATTTTTGAAAAACAGGAGAGGAGATTCTAATGGAATCACGTGACTCCAGGAATTGGGACTTCAAGAAAAACACCAACTAGTGCAAGACCCACAATAAAACCATGAGATTAACAACACTGCAAATCACAAGCCATTTGCACTAGGACAGGAATAGGACCCGTTACAGTGATGCCGCCTGTACTGGAAATCTGAGTTTTAGTTCATGGTCTTATTTATTTCATAGAAGTAAGTAAAAAAGGCCCTGCGAGCAGTTGCAGCAAGCTGGCTGAGAGCTAGTGGAGAAGTTAATAAATCACTATCACTGTCAATCCCCTGTGCTTTTACCTTGAGGTTCAAGTGCCTTTTAACCTATCAGCCTGTTGAGTTCCCTGCAGGAGCATTAAGTCTTGAGATTGTAAAAAGAGTCTTGTAGCCCAAAGAAAAGCTGCAAATCCAGCTGGGGATGCAAGAAAGACAATTCTTTAGCAATGGTTAAAAGTTTCTAATGGGGAAGATGAGGAATATTTTTCGGTGTAATCTTTTTAGACTCCAAAGGAAATCGGGAGTCCCAGCTCAGTTGCAAACAGTGAATAGGCTTTTTACAGATATCACTTTTGTGTTCTTGGAGATGGAAAGGAGGCCGCTGTGCATTTAGTTATTTATAGCCTGAAAAGGAATATGAAGGAGAGAGATTTACTCTTAAGCACGAAAGCCACAAGCCCAAATATTCTCTTGTGAGCAAAACTATGTTGTGCCGCTTCTGCTCCTGTGACGTTCCCGGCAAGGGCTACTTGCAGAGTGACTGCTTAGAGCAGAGCGCCGACTGACGAGCTGCTTCCCATTCACTCACTACTTGCAGGCAATGGCGTCTAGTGTTCAATTGACTGAACGTCAGGGCCACCTCTTCACTTCCTGACTCAGGCTGCTCTTGGCAAGCAAACCTCTGTCTGGGAACTTACATGGCCTCATCGCACTGTATCTGAGCACCTGGTCTCAGATGGGAATTTCTTCATTGAACGTCCTGGTCCATATTTTCAGGTGGCTTCAGTCCATGCACAGTGGCAGGATTTACGTTCTCTCTGGTACCAAACCTGAGCTACCCTAGCAAATCCCATCTGTGCGACGTAGATAAGTGCAGTAAGTGGGTGTGCCGAAGTAGCTGGTTCGTGTTCGCCAGCTTTCAGAGGTTCTTCATAGACTTGTGCCCTGTCCAGCCTGGCATAAAACCATGGACCCCACTTTGAAAGCCAGCTCCCTGACACAGCCTTTTTGTCCCATTGGCACCTACTCCAGACGCTCTGGGAGTTAGACAGGGGGCTGGGCTCCTCAGACAAGTTGTGGAGCGTGAAAGAAATGTACAGTAGGCACCGTGGCAAGAATAAGTGAGACTAGTCTATATCGGCGCTTAGCGACCAGCCAGAGAATGTGCTGAAATGTCTCAAGTGAAGGTTAACGCCACTTTGGTTGTCCTGTGGCAGACACATGCGGTGTCTGGAGTGAAAATCAGCCCTCTGCAGCCCAAGGCCCCAGGTTTGTTGGATTTCAGGGATGCATGGCCTTTGCACAGGGGAATTTACCCTAAGGCCTTACAGCTCTTAAATGGATGCAGTGTCATAAAAACCCTGAAGTTTGTTTTATTTAGAGTTCAGTAATAACTACAAAGATGTCTCCAAGCCTCTAGGTGTTTTAATACATCGTTAATAATTCAACAGAATCCGAGCAGCATCAAAGTAATCATTCCAACAGGAATGCACCGAGCCCGCCCCCCTACAATAGCTCCTTTCCACTCCTGCGTCGTTCTGGAAGCACGTCCTCAGCCCTCTCCCAAAACCCTGTCCAACCCGCATTGGCCATGTGCAATGCTGGTGCATGGGGAGGGGTTTATATACTCCCTACTAGGCAGGTTCACCCTGCCCACCCCCAATCATGTGTGCACAGTGCTGGATCAGGACACTTCGGGGTTTTACTCAGGTGGTCATCAGAGCGATACCGGGGGCTTGAAGTCTCCTGCCTCTTTCCTTTAATTGCATATCCCATTAAAAATGCAATTCTGGGTGTTTTCTCCCCGCTTCCTTCGGAAATCTGACCTGCGGTTTAGCAGAGTGACTGCTTTCCCCAGCCTACAAAGGCAATTTATACATTTCTCTCTTTTTGCCTTCCTTAATCTTCTCTAGCAGCAAGGCTGCAGTGGCTGATAGCTAGAAAATGAGCTCAGGGAACTCTCTCCTCTGTCACACGCTCTCCCTTTTCATTAAGCTAGTGAGGAAATTTAATTGTGTGAGGTTCCTCTCCTCCCAGGGCTAGTGGCTAATTGTACAGACTGTGACACTTTCCATGCCCAACTGCCCCGGAAGAGCTGCCACTCACCAGGCTGAGTCACCAGGCCTGGGCACCAATTAGCAAGTGCATTTACTGAGGGAAATCAGAGGTGGGATCGGTACCCGAGTCCTTTGTCGTCTCAGGCACGTGGTGCTGCAGGATGAGCTAATGGAGTAAATCTGACAGCACGCTTTCTCTTTGTTAGCTCGAGGGCCTGGAGTAGCGGATTTAAGCTGAGGTTTGCAATACCTGGACTCCCTGGAAGCGCAGGTTCCAACCCCGTCAGGTTGCCTCAGCCCTTCCAAGGCAGATCAAATGAGTTCTGGGGGGAGAAGACCTTCTTTCAGGTGAGTCCTTCAAAAACCATGTCCTCCCTGCTCCACAAGAACCCTAAATAGTCTATGGCATGTGCGGGGTTTGCCTGGTCTCCTTGGCCAAGCTTTCTTTTGCCTTCCCCATGCAGCGTTGTCCGCTGGGCAGCTGCTCTCTCCTCTGGGGGGAGGGGAGGATGGTGTACCCTTCTCTCTGCACAAGTCAAATAGGTTTGAAAGGTTGGTGCGTTGGAGCAAGAGCTCCTGTGGCTAGTGTGCTAGTAGGACACTAAAAGCGACCCTAATAAGTGCATCACACACAACTTTATTCTCCTAATGGAGAGGAACTGCCACACGTCAGACCCAGCTCCTGAATCCCTTCCAGCCAGACTTCCTCAAATGTCGACCAACAGACAGTAGGTAGTGCTGACGTTGGAGACTATAGAATCTTAGGATTGGAAGGGACCTTGAGAGGTCATCTAGTCCAGTTCCCTGCACTCACGGCAGGACTAAGTATTAGACCATCCCTGACAGGTGTTTGTCTAACTTGCTTTTAAAAATCTCCAATGACAGAGATTCCACAACCTCCCTAGACAATTTGTCTCCCAGCCTTCTCTTAAAATGACAACATCTCCCTGGATTGCCCAGGCATGTTTGTGTATCAGTTCTGCAACCCCATTGAGTTTACTCGAGGAGGAAGAGATTGGGAGCATCCTGTACTGCTGAGAGCAGGGATGGTCTTGTGGTTGAGACACTGGACTCGGACTTGGGAGGAGGCATTGCCACAGACTTCCTGTGTGACCTTGGGCAAGTCTCTTAATGGTCCAGTGTCTCAGTTCCCCATCTATAACATGGGGATAATAATTCTTCCTTTCTCCAATGATTTGTCTCTCTCTGGAGTTTGTAAACTCTGTGGTGGTAGGGACCATCCCGTTCCTAGCACACTGGGGGCTGGTCGCAGTTGGGGTCTCTGAGTTACTGTTGTGCAAATAATAAATAATACTGACTGGCTGTTGGGCCAGCAACTTTTTAAGGACCTGAAAGGGCACCACTGTCGCTGTGGTGTGAGTCGTGCTGTGCAGGACAAACGTTCGCTGCCATTGAAAGTGAACGTGGGGAATCAAGCAAATCACGTTTTAAGCTTGCCTTGAATTCTTGTAAAGCCAGAAGGTAGATTCCACAGACAGGGAGCATCTGTGCCGGTTATCCAGTGACAAAGGAAAAATCAGGAAGACTCACAACTCTGCTGGGTTTGATGAGAAAATTGGCTTGCTAGAAATGGCAACATTTCCCCAGAATTGCTGTGCATCCATCTTGTATGCTTGTGTTTCTTCTTTGACTCTGATCACGGCTTCATCTGAGGCAGCAAAGTGCAGGCATCTGAAGTGTGTGATGGCAGCTTCCCCGAGCACGCAAAGGAAATGCACTGAGGGATTTTGCTGAGATGCTTAGGTTCAAAACAATTAAAAGCTACATCACAGGCTGGAAAAGCCCCCCTATTGATCATGGTTACAACCTGGAACAATTTTGTTTTAATGTGTAGCGGCAAATTGGCAGAGACTACAAGACTACAAATAACTCTCCCAAGCCCAGGAGAAGCGATGGAATTGCACTGACTCCTACAAGCCTGCCAGTCTCTGAGCCACTTGTTCCAGCCAGGCTCTAGGATGTGGTGCAGTCCCGGGGACATGGGCCTTTCTGTTGTCGAATCGCAGCATTCCCCAACCACGCCTGGGTATGTGAACCCCGCGCCATTCCCCAATAATACATGTGGCCATCACATGGCGGGGGGAGGCAGAATTTCTTCCTGCCTCCAGGAAGGGGATCAAGTGATGCCTTGTAGCATGAACTGTGATTACCCTTGGGCCAGAGTCATCCATTGCATAACTCTATGGCCTTTGCCCATCAGTCTCCAGCCCTGGTGTAGTATTTGTTTTGGGGTAGCACACAGGGGCCCCAATTCAAGGATCAGGGTCCCGCTGTACAAACACTTAGGAAAGAGATAGTCCCTCCCCACGCACTCCTAGGCACTACAGTCGCACACGTCATAATATCAGACAAGAGACATCAGATGGCCACAAAGCGACAGGCAGCACAAGGTAACAGTGAGGGCCTGTCTGCACCAGGGGGGTGTAAATTTTAGACTACACTAGCATGTCGCACATTAACTGGCCCGTGCGGGCCCTGCTGGCTTGCACTAGCTGTTCCCTGGTGTGCAGTAATGTAGTCACATTTGAAATCATGCTACGATAATAACACGCTAGGGAACCTTTCGTGCGTGGCAGCAGGATCCACACAGGCCAGATCGTGCGTGACACACTAGTGCAGACTAAGATGTACACCCCTCGGGTGTAGACTCCAGCATCCTGTAGAAAAGCCAGGAGCCTGTTGTGAACCGTCTGATCAGCAGCAGGTGCAGCACCAGTCGCTTAACTCCTCTGTATCTTCCTTGCAACTGTGTTGCTTCTTCCCATGGCTGAGCCTGGATTTTGACTTTCAATTTATACATTCAAGGCCTGGGGAGAGGGCCGGCTGCTGGGGTGGATGCCATAGGTGATGAATTGAGGGGGGTGGTTTCCGTTTGATGTGGTTTGGAGGATTTCCAGTGGGAGTTCTTTGTTCTAGGCGGGGATATTGATCTAACAGAGAGATGGTATTTTCTGTAATGACTGTAAATGGTGCCTAGAGTTTGATGTGCTTTTTATAAATCATCCATTCATGAATGGCTGTAAAATTATCCAGCCTTCCTTAAAATTCTATTTGTACCAATTCAGGGGTGACCACAACACAGCCTGTGGGCCAGATCTGACCCCTGGTGTTCTACAAGGAGACCTATGGATGCCTTCATTTCACTTCAGACGACTGGTCCCAGTTTTCAATACTCCATCGTAATCCCTGCAGCTTGGCTGAGCCTCCTAGAGGGTGTGAGCCACCCCTGTGTGATTAAAGAGTGGGCAGTGGGAGGCGGCTGCACTTTGCTTGCAAGTTACGTCTGTATATTCGCTGTTCAGGTGGGTGCATTAGCGACTGGAACCAGTCTCTAGTTAAGCTGTGGTTATTGATTGGGTAAAGTTGGGGAGCTCCTGTATTGTTCATCCCTGTGACCCCCTCTCCCTGCGACCCAGCCGCAGCCATGTATGTGAGTCAGTTGCAAACAGGCCATGCTGAAGGAACCCAAGGAGCCTGTGCCCCTGCTGACCGCGTCCCAGGAGCACTTGCTGAGCCATGGCTATTATAACCACGTGGGGAACAGATGTCAGAGCCCAAACTTTTGCAGATAATAATGACCTGGTGCTTTTATGAGCAGCAGTTACTTATTATGACCTGCAAATGGGCCGCCTCTGCCTGCCACTTTGCTACCTGCACATCTCCAGAATGTTTCATTCTAATGGCTCTGCGCCAGGATTTGCTCACAGGCTGGCAAAGCCCTGGCTGTTCATACTTGGTTCCCCAGAAGCTTTCACAAAGGTTAATCTTCCCAGGAACACCAGGCACGAAAGTGACCTCACCAGCATGATGGGCCTCATTCTCTTCTTGCTCAAAATGACAATTGGCTCCAGGAGAGACAAAAAATACAAATAAACAGCTGGTGAATCGGTGGTTTAACGTCAGATTTTGGCGCAGTGGTCACCTCGTCCCCTTCGTGGGTATCTGTCTCATCTAAGGTCTCGTACTGCGCCCATCACCATGGTGTTTGAACCCCTGCCTGGTGAAAGTGGCCAGCCGGGAATGTGAGAGTCTCTGTCTGAGACACCACGGTCGCCCCGCTTGATTCTTTGATTCTGGACAGGTGAAAGGCGCTGTGCCCAATGCAGTAGTCACTACTTCCCCAGCATCAGCCTCACGACACCATGGCAAGAGCTCGGGCAGCAGCACTGTCCTTGTAGCTAATGCTAATCAAATACAGTAGGGGTGAGTAGATGCAATATGGACTTGAAAGACCTTCCCGCAGGCAGCGGGAGAGGAGGGCTGAAGCATGAAAAGATGGTGGAGCTGTTGCAGCTGGGGAGGTTGCTGGCATAAAGAACCCTGGTTTGCCCCGTCCTGCTGGCTGCTCACTTCGTGCAGGAGGAATATACCAACTTTGCAAAGGATTTGCAGGCAAGCTGAAGGTCCCATGACGTGAGGAATGTCACGTGCTCATTACGGAACACAGAGCTGTATGAAACAATCAGTGTTCCAGCGCCCCGTCCTGCTGTGGGCTCTGGGCGGTACCGCAGTGCCAGTAATAGAGGTGCAGTCCCTCTATGAGAAGGCGGCCTGGGACATGTCTGCTCTTAAAAGGGCCTGTGCTTCTCCAGAGGAAGGCTTAGCAAGAGTAGGATCGATTGACTGTGGAGGAGGGAGACCAGCCAAGCTGCTGTGTTTTCCTGAGCTCAGCTTGGACAGGTAGAAGGAGAAGCTTCTCCTAGCTAATTCTGAGCTCTTACCACTTCTGGGTGCTGTGTGAGAGTCACAGACCCTGGTGCTGGCTAAGGCCTGGAACGAGTTCTGTGGGAGCTGGTGAATACAGCCTGAGAGCGGAGCCTACAACTGGACGTAATATAAATCTGTTCCAGGCCATGCTCTGCTTGAATTGCTGCCTTTGGATAGATCCCTTGCCCTGTATTTTGGGTTCTCTCTAGCTTTGGCTGTGGAATGAAAGCTGGGGTTCTTCCAGCTGCTGTGGGTTCAATGGGGCACCCCACAGCTTGATTCCCAGGTATTTTCCCCCTACTCCTTGACTCCTCGCCAACACTAAAGCTTCTGGAATTGGAGCACACCTGGTAGCTGAGGCAGAGCAGGACGCTGCTTGTCCACGCTATCTGTCGCTTTGTTGGCTCTGAAATGCTGACTTAGAGGAAATGTGTTTTGTCCGTAAACTCTGCCCGCGTGAGATGGAAAACACCCAGGGAGATGATGTGAGCCGCAGCATGCGCCATGTTTACTGAGTTACCCTGGGGGGACAAGAGCACTTGAAATCCTAAATGCAGAGACAGTCATGGCCCAGCCGCTCTCGGTGCCTTCCTGACTCTCCATAGCATAGCGTGACTCTGTTTTCCTTTACAACCCCAACACTTCAGAACCGGCCAGCCAGCCCGTGCACCACTCAGCACTTGGCTTCCCTGCAACCTACATTCCATCTGCTTTGAGCAGGACTGACAATCCCTGGAGAGCGCAGAGTTGGTTGTAGAGCACACGATCGTCTCTGGAAATCGCCTTCCTCCATCCCGAAAGCAATTAAAGGTGGGACCTGGAAACAGGCCGTTTTCGTGAATAATGCAAGTCGCTGGCAGCCCCATTTTGCTGACCTGGAGCCCATGCAGTGTGCTGGGCTGGCCGCTAGCTGTGCCGAAAACCAGATGAATCATTGATGAGCGAGAAGCTTCACACGGATGGCAGCGTCCTAATGTCCCAGGTTGTGTTCAGAGTGAACTTGGTCATGTGTAACAGCACCTGGGAGTGGAGCCCTCACCCACCAGCTCCGCAGCGTGCAGCGCACACCGAGTTATCCCAGGGAGCTGTCTCCAGAGCCTCTCTGAACTGCCAGGCGCCGATCACTGCGTATCTTGGGGGACGTGTCTGCTCATTTATTAAAAACCTCTTACAAGGCATAAGGGATGAAGTGTTGTGTTGACAAGCGTGTAAGCTGAGTTACGTCTGAAAACACGAGTCCAAATCTGACCATGGGGTGTCTCTGGTTCCCCAGGTAGCACCAATTCAGATGCCACAAGTGCTGCTGATTCAGAATACTTGTGTTACTGCCACACATGAACAAGAGCTAAACTCTCTCTTCTTCCCGGTAAGCCAGGCACTCAGATACTCACGTGGTGTAAGGACAGACAGCGATACGCATCCTGGGCTTGCTCCGTGCCAACCGTCCAGCCCACCTGCTGCAACTATCACACTATATTGCAACCTCCATTTTGGGAGCTGGGATTTTTTTCTTCTCCACCCCCAAAAGCGGGGGGGGGGACTAAACCAACCACTCAAAGGCCCCTGAAACTATCAAACAAAAAGATACGCCTACCCCAAGCAGAGCTTTCCCTGAAAAGGGAGAAGAGACAGAGACTCTTCTATTGTTGATCCATTTGATGTGGAAGGCACTTGGATGCTCTGGTGATGGGCAGCGCTATAAGCCCCTGAGGTAGGCAAGTGTTGGATTTGGGGCCTGCCACTGGGAGCGCGTCCCTTCAAACAGGCCCGTTTTAATAGAACATTCAGATCCTTTGACCTCCTTTTATTGTTTAACTGGACCCCAACCCAAAGAGAGAGTTTAATGATCCCGTAGGATCCATGTTCTCAGCAAAAGGCCTCTTGAGAATAGCTGGCATCCACAGAGCATCTGCAAACGTCCATCACCGCTACTCCTCAAACCTACTGGCCCCAAGCTGACTGTGAGCTGGTCTCCGCCTCTGTAACTGGTCTTTTCCTCGGGAACCCCTTTGTCTCTGACGTGTGAGCTCTCGGGACTCCGTTCAGTGACAAAAGCCATCCATGCAGCCCAGCTGGGGCTCCAGACAACAGCTGTTGCCATCTGTGTGTATCAGGTTCACTCCTTTCATGGGCTCATGTCAGTAGCTACGTCTTAGTATCAAACTGGCGCTCCTGAGCTGAGACCAAACATGAATTTCAGCAGGAGACTTCCCTGGGCACAGGCTGACAAGGGAGCCCACCCAACCTCGTGTGGTGCACAGCAAACATACTCCACCAAAACCAGTGGGAAATTAGCTGGGGACACTAGTGTAGTAGTTCTCAACCAGGGTACGTGTACCCTTGGGGGCACACAGAGGTCTTCCAGGAGGTACATCAACTTATGTAGATATTTGCCTAGTTTTACAAAGGCTACATAAAAAGCACCAGTGAAGTCAGTACAAACTAAAATTTCATACAGACAGTGACTGGTTTATACTGCTCTATATACTGTGCACTGAAATGTAAGTACAATATTGATATTCCAATTGATTTATTTTATAATTGTATGGTAAAAATGAGACAGTCAGCAATGTTTCAGTAAGAGTGTGCTGTGACTCTTTTGTATTTTTATGTCTGATTTTGTAAGCAAGTCGTTTTTAAGTGAGGTGAAACTTGGGGGCACACCAGACAAACCAGACTCCTGAAAGAGGGACAGTCGTCTGGAAAGGTGGAGAACCACTGCTGTCATGGATGCAGTTTCAGGCCCCCTTTCTGCCTTGGGATGTAGCTTTCCTTTAAATCCTGAGAGGTAGTTGTGAATACATTTGTTTTAGCGCTTGGTTGATGTATTCCTGAGAGCTAGCGAGCATGCACAGTGCATCCCTAGGGACACTAACTGCTCAGGCATCATTGCCCATCCTTTCAGGTCAGTGACTGCATTCAGGAAGGGACAGCCCAGGCATGCAGGGTGCTGCATTCACTCTCCCGTAAATCATCAATCTGTTCTAAGGCTGCTGGGTCGCAGTCTCCGAATTGTCTGTTGCTCATTGAGGACGTTCTCAGAGAGGACTTGCCTGCCTGGCCCTAGAGCTGTTCCGGAAATAAGCTTTTCCTGTGAAATGTTTTGAGAACTTCAAAACAAAAATTCTTAATTTTGAGGTGGGGGATCATCCAAAAAATGAAACACATTCAGCTTTGTGTTTTTCAATGAAAGACCCAAATCTAAGAAAACAAGACTTTTTTTAGTTAAAAAAATTCTATTTAATCAAAAAGCCATTTTCTGTTTTAAAAAAATACATATGGAAAATTTCCCCTCAGGTCCAAGTATTAGTGGTGGAAGTGGAAGAATCGGAGATTTTTCTCTAGTTTGCTCCATTGTTCCATGAAATGTGCACCCCACACGTTACTTACGATAGGAGGGTGCTGTTAAAACCCCGCACGGCTATTTCTCATGACAGCTGCAAGGGGTTCCCAGACCAGAAATCTAGTGGACATTCTTCCGCTACACCTTATGCAACATCAGGCAGCAACCTCCCTGAAATCAGTGGGAGTCTTGACCGAGTGAAGACTGCAGGATTGGCTCCTATATTCATTAAACATGAGAATCAGCTAATTGTGAATCTGTTTCAAGCTTATTCTCTAAGGGGTGAACCCTGCCGCTCCACTCCCATCCCCCGCGACTGCAGAGGAGTGGAAGCAGGTCTGCGGTATGGGGTGGGGGCCCAGTGGGGGATACACCCCCCCCCCATGCCATGGAGGCCTAGTCCCATGGGGGCTCACCCCTTGCTGTGGAGTGGTTTTGGAGCTACTGGATTCATGACTATTTGGATCCACTGGCCATCCCCTCCCCCCAGCTGCCGCCCCAAGAGGGACAGAGGCGTGTGCAGCCCTGAGGCTGTAATAGGGACCGTGGACTGGCCAGGGAGAGAAGATTCCCAGGGTCTCCTCTGGGCCTTGTCCTCCTGTCCGAGCCTTAGCATCAGAGACGGGATTTTCCCCTAAATTGTGTCTGGGTATCTCTGAGCTGGGGGCCAGTGCAGAAAGGGAGAGGGGATTGTGGCCCAAGTCAGTGACTTAGGAGGTCAACACAGCGCAGACCACGATTTGAGGACTTCAATGACTCAGACATAGGTTAGGGGTTTGTTACAGGAGTGGGTGGGTGGGATTCTGTGGCCTGCATTGTGCAGGAGGTCAGACTAGATGATCATAATGGTCCCTTCTGACCTTAAAGTCTATGAGTCTATGAGAGCTGCTGGAAGGGGACGTTTCTCGTGGAGAAGTCTGGACAAATCTCCCGAGTTGGGTACAGGAGATGTCGTGCTGGAGAGACCCTGGGACCTGCGTGGCGGGGACCGGTGTTGTGCTGGCTAGAATGCTGCCTTCATCCCTGAGGTGAATTTCTACTGAGGGTGAGGAGAACCTTGTGCTGGGCTGGGCTCTGCCCAGGCAGGCGAGAGCGCTCCCTTCCCTTGGCCGGCGTAGCTTGCTCGTTCCGAGGAAAGGCACAGGTGGCACTCGGCGCCCTATCATGTGGCAGCGCTGCGATCGGTGGCAGTGTAGATGTGTCTTCACTCATGGTGTAACGGGACCAGTTGCTTACCGTCCTGGCAAACTGCGGTGACTGAGAACCATTGCTATCCGTGGTGCTGCGGCAGAGGGAAGTCTGCAGCCCCAGGAGCAGCAACTGACCCTGGAGAAGGATTGAGATGGTGACCAAGTGAAAGGCAGTGAGGAGAGGCAGGATGGAGCGGCTGAAAGTCTCAGAATTCCCTGCTCTCTGAGGCAAAGGGCCGTCCACAGGACATGCTGGAGAAGGAAGACCCAGATTTCCCCATCTCCATGTCTTTGGGAGTTTACAGCTCTTCAGTATGTAAAATATTTCTCCTTGGTGCGCCAGACACTTTCACTCCACTGTGGGGACAGAAACATTGATGGGGAGAGTGTCAGCGGAAGGCCAGTTTTTTTTTTCCCCCCAATAGATTATTAGGGTTGGAAGGGACCTTAGGAGATCATCTAGTCTAACCCCCTGCTCAAAGCAGGACCAATCCCCAATTAAATCAGCCAACAGATTTTTACCCCATATCCCTAAATGGTCCCCCCAGGGATTGAACTCATAACCCTGGGTTTAGCAGGCCAATGCTTAAACCACTGAGCTATCCCTCCCCTTCCATTCAGGCCTGTTTCCTGGGCTCCCACAGCCCCTGTGGCTGTCCGTCCCCACCAGCTCTTCCATCAGTAGCACAAACTCTGCCATTAGCTGGGGTGACAGTATCTTTGTACGTGGATCCAGCTGTGATCCTGCCGCAAGGCAGAGAGAGATGGGGAAGCTACAGGGTCTGTTGTAGATGTGTTTCGAGGGTGCCAATTGACAGGGTATCTAGGCACAAAGCTAGACCAGGGGTAGGCAACCTATGGCATGTGTGCCGAAGGCGGCACGTGAGCTGATTTTCAGTGGCACTCACACTGCCCGGGTTCTGGCCACCGGTCTGGGGGACTCTGCATTTTAATTTAATTTTAAATGAAGCTTCTTAAACATTTTAAAAACCTTATTTACTTGACATACAACAATAGTTTAGTTATATATTATAGACCTATAGAAAGAGACCTTCTAAAAACGTTAAAATGTATGACTGGCACATGAAACCTTAAATTAGAGTGAATAAATGAAGACTCGGCACAGCACTTCTGAAAGGTTGCCGACCCCTGGGCTAGGCGCTCCCCCAGCATAAATACACCGAACCCAGGGGGATGCAAAACCTCTTTCTGTAAGATCTACATGATATGCGGTGCACTGCCTGAGCCCTGCTCCTCCGCCTGATCATTATTTTAATGAGTTGCCGTCTCCAGTAAAACCCAGCACAGAGCAAATCCTATTAAACAAATGTGAAAATAACTTATTTCCATAATGTCAACGTTTTGGGGTTTTTTTAAAAAAAACCAGCAACGTGCCATTATCTGCAAAGCTTTGGCAGTGACAAGCCAACTCATTAGCTTAGCCCTTTGTTGTACAAAAATTAATCAATTAATAACCCGTTTACAAACAATCGTATTAGAAGATCTGAACCTGAGTTCATAAGTCTGAAAGGCACAACTGAGAAGAGGCTTCTTACTTCTGGCTGGCCGAGCACCCTCGTTTCCCCCCACGCCTTTCCTAGTGCCCTGGGCATCCAATGGCCCCTCACACTTCTCAGTGCATAAGGATGGAGCCCTGGGAACCTGCCTCTCGCGCTGATCAATCCTTGGACTTTGCTGTCCAATCCACTAGCCTGTGTGCCTAGCTCTCCCACAAGTGTCCCCCAGAAAAGCAATGCCCATAAAGGGTGGCAACCTCATCCCATTAACATTCCCCAATCAAAACACATTTTCTTCTGTTTCTGGAGTCCTTCAGTTCCTTATCTTTAGCTTAAATACACCTGGTTTGTGCCTGCCTACCTGTCTCCCACTTCTGCTTGTTTCATAAACAATTGTATGAAACAGGCTGAGCTGGATTCCTGTTACCCTTCGCCTCTTTTAGACGTACCGCACAACACACCCTCATGCGTATTCCCCTTTTCAACAGGTCCCTGACCTCTGAGCACCCGATAGACACACACTGAAATACAGTGAGGGGCTGCTTGGACCTCTCGGAGCACAATGGAAGTTGGGGAGTAGGGGTGGCTGACACGTTTCAGGAGAGAGGATGCATCTCTTCATATCTTCAGGAGAGCTGGAGAGAAAAGACCACAAGAGAGGAGTCAAATCCAGGGCTCCTCCAGGGGAACTCCACTTGGCTGCTGCATCCCCAAAAGCCTCCAGGTAGAACTGAGCTTTGGCCAATGCGTGTCCAAAGTCCATGTTCTAACAGGAGCGATGGCCAATATCCCAGTGTGCCCATGTGGCTCACACAGAGAAATATTCTTTACAGGGTTGGGAGCCCTTCAAAGTAGAGAAACTAGGTGACAGCATTTCAGAGTCAATCTATTCACAGGTGCCTTTGCAGGCCCTAAAGCACAAACCTTTGGATGGTAATAAACCTGGGGTGGTTGTGGCTTTTTATTTATGGTTGAATCTTGTTGCGAGTCCTGAGGGAAGGTGAAGGTTTGACAGGCTCCAGCTTTTTCCCCTGCATTGGCAGGGGGTTCATTGCTTTGTTAGGAATGGCAATAGGACTAGTGACTGTATTGGGGGAAAAAACATGTGACTCTCCCATGTAACTCTCTCAGCCAACACATGTTTGAATTAGAAATTGAACAACAAGCAGCAGCCTCAAAATTTTTGCAGATCTTCAGAAAGAGTCAAAAGTTTTGGACAGTCCATGGACACGCTCGTGCACACACCCACTCGAACAGACCCCTAGTGGCTCAGGAATCTGGATCAGACTGGAACCAAGGCTAACTGCATCCCTTTGTGGTCTGAGTGGAACATTCTGCCTTGCTGTAGTGGGGTGATTAGCGGAGCCCATTCATGCTCCCGCTATGCAGTGGATGCATGTGCTAAGATGGAAAACCAGCATGAAATCTGATTGCAAGGTTCATCAGAGACGATGGACCTCAGCAGCCGAAAGCAGCCCTATAGACCCTTGAATGAAGCTGTGCCCTGAGCAGTCAGTCTCTCCCAATGCATTAAGTAATGTCCAAACTAAATGATTATTCATGAGCACAAAGAAAATTATCATTTAGAATCCTTAACAATTCAGTTCAGCTTCTGTTTGATGTAGCAAGACTCTGGCAGCGCATTTGCATTAGGGAGAGTATTGCTGCTTTTCAAGAAGGAGAAGGATTACAAGGAAAAGCTGCATACGTTTATTGGTAAATGTCACTTAGCATATGTCCAAATGTAATTTATCACCAGTCTGTAGTACAGATTCTCTGACTCATACAGATTTTTCAGTGGCAGGATAAAAAACTCTTAGGACCAAATTACTTATTGAAGGAAAACACTGATATTAAATGATTCTAACCCTGTGCGAGTGCTGAGGAATCTCATGGAGCCTCCTTGCTTGCTTGCAAAGGGTTGTCCCGCTTACAGATGGGTGTCCTCCCTTTGCACAGTGCTTGGCAGGCTTGCAGCAAGGATGTACACCTCTACCTCAATATAACGCTGTCCTCGGGAGCCAAAAAATCTTACTTCATCTTATAGGTGAAACCGCGTTATATCGAACTTGCTTTGATCCACCGGAGTGCGCAGCCCCGCCCCCCCGGAGCACTGCTTTACCACGTTATATCCAAATTCATGTTATATCAGGTCGCATTATGTCAGTAGATAAAGTAGAGTAGAGGTGTACTCCGATTCCATTTCAAGTGACCACAGGATTTTGGTGCAGATTCTGTCCTGCCTGTCACCAGATGCTAGAGTGAATTAAAGCCATTAGTGGCAATCCGCCATCTGCTGGCCAGGATCTCTGTATGTTATCACAACTGAGACTTAAGCTGGGACCTTCAGGCCCATATGTTGCCACTTTTCCAGGTGAACAAAAAGGACCTGAGCTGGCAGTAGCTGGGTGGAGCCTGTCTTCTCTGGAAACATCTCTTGGCATTTCTGACAGTCTTCTACTCCCCGGGGTTCTTTCAGGACTTCAGTTCTAGTTAATTTCACAGCTGATGTTTTAGCTTGTTTCGTCTCTGATTATCTTTCAAAAGGGATTTTCTTAACCACACGAGCCTTTTCCAGCTGCTTTGGCTTTGATCTGTTTGATTTTTGCAACACGATGGAAGATTTGCTTTGCTTTGCTTTGTTTAATTTGTTGGATATTAGAGGTGATGCAATTCCAAAGAGAGGGTGGAGGAATTTGGATTCTAGCAGGAACCTCCGGAGGTGAAGTCACGGCTCTCCTGCGTTATTGACAGAGAACGGCCATTCAGACACAGAGTCGGAGGGGGATGGTTTTGTTTTTTCCCTTTTTAATTTGTATGTGAGTTTAGTCAAGCCAATGGTGCTAAATTCCCAGTCCCACAGGCTGGCTAGACACAGGCTACCGCAGGCCTGCACTGTTCTGTTCTATTGTACTTCGCTGCTGATCCGAAGGGGCTGCTGACCGCAGGAAGCGGGTAGCTCAGGCTTAATGGCTGAACCAGTTTTTGGCTTCTCTGCTTAAAGAGCCGGACGTGAGATGGTGGCTATAGAAATGTGGACTTTTCTCCACTAGGAAATGGATTCTGACCCACCAAGCTCATTTCAGAGAGAGATGAGGGGTCAAATATACATCCCTAGAAACTGAACCGGAGTTAGACAAGGTGGGAACTTGGCCAAGGTCCTTCCCATTCAGGAATGGAACCAGGGACTGAGAGGTGCAAAATTCAACCTGTTTTGGATCCCAACTCCAGGAAAGTCAGATCTGAATGTGCTCATTTATATATAAAACCTGTGCTCATGGATTATACGGTGTCTCTCAGTTACAGGCTGTCTAAGCAGCAATCACTGTTAGTCATTCCATTTCCCATCTCTTCCAAACAAGCGAACGCATGCTACATCACGACTGTTCGACATGGCAGGCTTATCGGCTTGTTAACAATTAGTATTAGCATGGTGGAAATTGCTAATATGTGATATACTGTCATTAGAATTCAGTTTAATTACCCAATGGCTCTTGAACGCTGTGCACAAATGAAGCTTTGTGACTGATTATAGAAAGTGACATATTAGTAGGAGGTGAGCCGAGCCTTCCCTCGCTGAGCAATGCCCAGAAGGTGGTGCCGGACTGGAGCCCCTCTGGGGCATAAGGAACATTCATTCAGAGTCGCCCACCCCAGCTGTGCCTCTGCATCCACGTGCGTGTGCCTGAAAGAACTAAACGACTGAGTCTCTGGCAGGTACAAATTAGAAGCTGTCTCTTCACATCAGAATAATTTCCTGGGTACTTTGTGGCTTAAAGGCTTTTGACGGCCATCTGCCCTGTGCTGTAGAATCTATCTAGCGTGGCTTGACTTCTTCCCCTCACCTATGACTCACTGGCCATGTTCAGAAACGTATAATAAGCTGAGATGCACTAATCCGAGAGAGAACCATGTGGCAACTGCAAATAGGAGTGGGTGGGCAGCCCCCTGAATTGTACAATATAGCCTGTCGCCACCCTCATCTCGCAGTGTGGATTGTGGAGACTACGAGTATCAACATGCAGTGCACCAGTGGGATCCATCTGAGCAGCGTGGATAGGCATGGAGTGCACGCGGGTGTAATGCATGCTGGGAACTCTGGGTTGGGATTCCATATTGCATGGCATGCTGGGAACTTTAGGTTCCACAGGGCACACTTCCGTATTCAAGCTAAAGGAAGCTGCAATATGTGACAGTTAATGTAAGTTCCCGCAGCTCTTGGGCTCCAGGCAGGTCCCCAGCATAGACCTGTGCTGGACAAGATTTAGGTGACCCTAACATGGTGGTAACCAGCTACATTCAAGTGATGTAAACCACAGGTCAAGTTACTGAACCACCTGAGGAATGTGTTAATCTCAAACTGCGTGCCCGTCGGTGTCCGATATTCCACTTGGAAATGGTGCCACTGGCCCAGACGATGGAGTAATTCAGGAGGTTGCGTGGTTCTACTTGAGCCACTCCATCCCGGGTCTTTAACGCTCTGCAGGAGCCCGACTCGGTCTTGCACCGGCTGAGTGCAAGACACGGAAGGAGCCTGTCAGTCTGAGCCGCTAGGCCAGCTCTCTGCCACTCCAGGCACTAGGGCGATTCCCCTCCCCATCGCCAGGTGTAGGGCCAGATTATGCTGGGGGACCTCCCCAAGCACCCCCCTCCCCCCGCTCTGTGAAGTGCTCAGCAGAGGAGAAGTGTTCCTTAGGGCTAGCCAATATGAGGGGCTGCAGGGTGATGACAAAAGAACCCTGGAACCAGTGGGGACTGATCAAATCCATCCAGCCCACCACACAGCTGGAACGGCCCCTGAGCCGCCTCCTTCCCGGGACATGAGCAGGCAGAGCTGAACAGCATCCTTCTCTGCCACATGGTCGCTTATTGCATTAGCGGACACAGTCTTATCTCCCTTGCCCAGGTCTGGAATGAGATTAGAAAGAGATGCTTCCCCAGACAATGATAAAATGCTTCCAGTATAATTGCAGGTACCAAGAGAAAGAGAGTGACATAAATAACAAACTGTTGCAGGCAGCGTAAAGCCCTGCCTGGGGAGCTACCCGTCCCTGTCTCCGAAGGGCCCTTTGCAACGGGGTCTCTCCCCTTCTCCCCTAATACTGGGGGGTCTTTAGCTCCATTTCCAAATGCACTTGCTTTCCATTGTGCTATGTCAGCGAGCCAGCAGAAAGCTTTCCAGCAGCTGCAAAGAATCTAATTGTGGCAGCACCTCTGCGTGATTCCTGCAGAACGCTACGGCTCTGACCCGCTGCTTCTCATGTGGGCTACTCTGACAATCCTGTCCTGCAGCCAAGCAGGTGCCAGGGAGGTGGAGCTGGGATGGGGCCTCCATCAAAGCTGGGCAGGTTCCCCCTGGAACACCCGTCTGCCAGGAAGTGAGACAATAACTCTCTGAAAGGAGGTGGTGTGACTCCTCTTAGCCCCATCTTGCTGTGCTGGGGTAGGGGGTGGTCAGGCCGTGGCCTGGGATATCGACAACAGCCAAGGTAGAGAAGAGGAGGAGGATAGTGTCTGCCACAGGGGTCCTTGGGACCATATTCTCTGGCAAGGTCTCAGAGGAGAAACACCAAGGCCGAGCTGTCCCAAAAGGCCCTTGGAGTTTCTGTGCCCATGTCCCCACACCCAGCTCACGGTGCCCCCTGCCACTGTGATAAACCGTGCAGTGGGCCACGTCTGTCAACCCGCTGGCCAGCAGGTGGAGACAGGACAGCAGCCATGCTCGTGAAACATGGCTGCCCTGCTTGCAGCAGATCCAGGCAGTTCTCTGGCTGTCTGGACCCTTTTTCTGTGGCAGTCTCCCCAGCAGCAGTCAGCTGGCAGGATTCCCAGCCTGGGGGAGAACCAGCTACCTGTGGAACTCCTTGCCAGAGGATGTTGTGAAGGCCAAGACTATAACAGGGTGCAAAAAAGAGCTAAATAAGTTCACGGAGGATAGGTCCATCAATGGCTATTAGCCAGGATGGGCAGGGATGGTGTCCCTAGCCTCTCTTTGCCAGAAGTTGGGAATGGACAACAAAGGATGGCTTACTTGATGACTACTTGTTCTGTTCATTTCCTCTGGGGCACCTGGCATTGGCCACTGTTGGAAGGCAGGATACTGGGCTAGATAGACCTTTCGTCTGACCCAGTATGGCCGTTCTTATGGTTCTGTGATTCTATGATTCACCAACCAAGTAACAAGTGTGAATTGCTACAGCACTATAATAGTTTTACCAGGGAGTCACAGACCGTCCCTTTGGGCATTCCAGTCTATCTTGCCACCCAGGCAAGCTCGACTACGTGATAGCTGGTCACTTTACACCAAAAATCACAACAATATTCAGGTTACCTCTCAAAGGACCAGTCACATACTCCAGGTCAATGGTACTCCAATCTCAAACCAAAGACAACTCCTGAAGCCAATCCTGTAATAAACGAACTAAAGATTTATTGACTACGAAAAGAAATGAGTGTTATTTACAAGGTTAAAACAGGAAAATACACACACATAATGAGTTAGTCTTAGATTTCAAAAGGTGATATAAACGTCTATAATAAGCAGCCGTATAAGTCCCTTAGGGTTGACCCAGGCCAAGCAGCATGGGGATCTCTTACATATGTTTAGGAATCTTTGCCCCTCAGGGCAATCACAGAAGTTTACAATACAAAGAGTATAACTTTATACCATGGGCTGCAGAGATTTTAAGTGAGTTTATACAGGCAGCATCCTACCAGCCTTTCATAAAGTCTAACCACTAAAGACATTCTTATAACACTGCTCTCTGCTTTAGCGATGCTAACCCCCAGGGCAGCCAGCCTGGGTTCCCAGCTCTGCATTTGTCAGTGTTCAGTGAGGCCTGGGGGCCGTGGCATGAGCTGGCACCTGGTCTGCCAGTGTCACACCCTGGATACGCGCTCTGAGGCAGAGCAGTAGAATTCGTATAGCTCAGGGAGCCTGCTCCAGGGCCACTATTCGCAGAGTCATCCAGAGGGGAGCTATTCGTCCCCCTCCCCACTCCTGGTAGGACTGGCTCCCACTTGCTGAGTGGCCATAGAGGGACCGGGGCAAGCAAGTCCCCAGATAGCAAAGGGCCAGTTCTTATGCTCCTGCGGAAAGCAGCCTCCCGGGCCGTTTCCAGACATGGTGTGAGGGGAGCCCAGTGGCAAAGACAGGTCCTGTGTCCATCTAGCTTCGCTGGGCATCTCACCATTGGGTGGAAATACAAACTGCTTTGGGATGGGGGCGGTGAAAGCCAGCCACTCTGAGCTGGGTTAGACAATAGGAGCCTGAATCGGGGCTAGCAACAGTGGGAAATCCTCAGACAGTGTGACTAGTCTAGACAGGGCCTGAGTCTGTCTGCAGGAGAGACACTCTGGAGAGCCTCTCTTCCTGAAGCTGCTGGTGGAAGCAGGGCGGTGGGTGCATTCTGGGTGCTGGGGGCGCTTTTCTAGTCTCTGCTTCCCCCTGTAACAAACATGGCAACACTGACTGGCATGAACTGTAGCAACTCTGCAGCCAGCCTGTGTCACCGCACGGGGCAGGTCCAACGCCCAGCTAACCATCTCCCCCATCCCTGCTGTGGAGAGCCCCGGCTACCAGGGGCAGAGAAGCGCACACAATGAGGAGAGTTAAATGAACTGAAGCTGATTTTATCTCTAAATCAGTCTCAGCTCATTTAATCAGAGAACAACTGTGAGCGATGTGAAATCGTGCTGTGCTGAGCATTTCATGGGGGAGGAGATCTGGGGCACGCAGAGCAGTGGCACTCTCTGGTTGCCAGACAGGCAAATGCCAAGGACTGTGTGTGTGTGTGTGTGCGCGCGCACAGGCACCTGCGTGCACACACAAAGTCTGCAGAGGGTTAAGGCGAGGGACAAACTCACCTGCGACTGCTCACAGTCTGCGCTACAGAATCAGTGCAGGTGTCTGCACCTACCTCTGCAAAGGCCTTTGTTCTGGTTCTTTAGGTAGCTCCACTCCTCTCCCTGGAGTTGGTACAAGGTCACTCTGCTGTTGGGAAGGAACATGGTAGCTGGGTTTCAGCCAGCCTGGGTACATTGCCAGTGCGGCTGGTGACTCAGGAGATGTCTACACTAGGAAGAAATGGCGTGTTTCTTTGCCAGTGAGATGGTTAACTATCCCACAGTAGAGGAAGAAAGCTGTATTGGCTAAAAATGACCTGCTCTAGAGGGGAAGTGAAAGCAGCCATCAAAAAAAACACTAGGAATTGTTGAAAATTGATAGGAGAGGCAAAAGGATACAAGGAGAAAGCTGTTGCCAGCAGAGTTAAGGACAAGAAGGAGGAGGTTTTGTAAGTACATTAGGAAGAAAAAGAATCCTGATGATGGTATTGGTCCATTGCTAGATGGAAATGGTACAGTTAGTAGTAGTAATGTAGAAAAGGCAGAAGTGGTCAATGAGTATTTCTGTTCTGTATTTGGGAAGAAAACAGATGATGTCATTACATCATATGCTGATAGCACTCTTTGTTCCACTAAAAAGTAACAGAGGGTCCTGTGGCACCTTTAAGACCAACAGAAGTATTGGGAGCATAAGCTTTCGTGGGTAAGAACCTCACTTCTTCAGATGCAAGACTAGTATCTCAGAAGGATGGTAAACAGCAGCTACCCAAGTTAGACCTTTTAGACTCAACAGGTCCAGATAACTTATATCCAAGAGTTGTAAAAGAGCTGGCTGGACTGTTAATGTTGATTTTCATTAAGTCTTGGAAAACTAGGGAAGTTCCAGAAGACTGAAAGAAAGCTAATGTTGTCCTAACGTTTAGAAAGGGGGAACAGGATGACCCAGCTAGCTACTGATCTGTCAGTCTGACATCAATCCCAGACAAGATAATGGGACTTGATGAATAAAGAATTAAAGAAGGATAATATAATTAATACCAACCAACATTTTGGGGGCAAATAGATCCTGTCAAACTAATTCGATATCTTTTTTGGATGAGGTTAGAAGTTAGGTTGATAAAGGTAACAGTGTTGAGGTAATATACTTAGACTTCTGTAAGGTGTATGACTTGGTGCCGCATGACATTTTTGGTAAAAAACTAGAATGATATAAAATTAACAGGGCACACAATAAATGGATTAAAAACTGGCTAAATGGTAAGTCTTAAAATGTAATTGTAAATGGGGAATCATTATCATGCAGGTGTGGTTCTGCAGCAATCTCATCTTGGCTCTGCGCTATTTGACATTTGTATCAATGCCTTGTAAGAAAACATGAAATCATCACTGATAAAGTTTGCAGCTGAGACACAAATTAGGGGAGTGGTGAGCAACGAAGTGGCCAGGTCACTAGTACAGAGCGATCTGGATCATTTGATAAACGGCGTGTAAGAAAATAACATGTGTACATCTAGGAACAAAGAATGTCGGCCATACTTACAGGATGGGAGACTCTTTCCTGGGAAGCAGTGACTCTGAGAAAGATCTGGGGGGTCATGGTGGAGAATCAACCTAACAGTGCAAGTCTGTGGCCAAAAGAGCTCAAGTAGGAGTAGAGAGGTTATTTTACCTCTGCATTGGGCGCTCTGGTGCCAGACACAACGCCAGCTGTGTGGATAAAGGAACACAAGCAGCCTTCACACACACTCCAGCCTCTCACCAGCCACACATTGGTCTTCCGGACGTGGCCTGTCAGCTCCTCCTCTGGCTGTCGATGCAGCCCAGGGAGTCAGGATGATGGGACCTGCCATACCTCTGGCAAGCTGGGGTTAGCACTTTGCTTGCTACAGCCAGGCCCCTCCAGCAAATGCTGCCAGACCTGCACAGCGGAAAGAAGGGGGCACCTGATACCGTGACTGCAAGAGATCTCCCAGCCAGCGCCAGCTGGTGGAAGAGGAACAGCCAACGGGCTCCAAGGTAGCGAAGAGAGGCCTGAGCTCTGTAGGGCTCAAGAATGGCAGGAGAGGGGCAGGTCCTTGCCCCCCCCCCCTTTCCTCCAGGGAGTGCTGTTTTCCCTGTGGTTATTTCTCCTCAGTAAAGCATACCAATAACTGCCCTGTTGTGCTGGGAGCCACACCCAGCCCCAAGGAGCTCCCAGCCTCCCCCTGGGTCACACTTCCTGACAGCTGTGCAGGTGTCGCCTCGGCCAGCGTTCTCCCCCGCCCGCCAGCACACACACCTGAATGGGAGCTCTGCCAGGGCATCAGCTGCCCTCACGAGGTGGCAGCATGAGAAAGATGGAGCGTCAGCTGCGAGCGTGGGTGGATGAGGGTGACAGCGCTAGGGCCACGCAACTGCTGGACCTGCACCCTCTCAGGACATCTATTTCTGGTGCTTCAGTTTCCCCCTGGCTGTTTTTCAGACCGGCCCCCTGGAAGCTCTCTCATAGGGGAGCGCCGGGCTCATGTGCGTGATGTCGTAGGGGTGCCCTCTGGGCTGCTGCTGCCTGCTGTCCTAGGGGCGCTGGTGAGTTTCCACAGAGCCCATGGCCGTAGCATCTAGGAGCTCTCCTGGGCACAGCTTTAATCCTTTCCTTCCCTTTTCCCTCTGCTGGGTGTTTCCACTGCTGCACAAGCAGCGTCCCTCCTGCCTGCCTGCAGCTGAGAACCCAGTAACTGTTGCTAGGCTCATGCAAAGCCGTCGGGCTTCCGTTTTATCCTTTGGATAAGGAAACAGTGTGAGCAGCTGCGCAACTGAGTGGCTGAGTGACACTTCTCTGCTGTAGCAGAGGACAGGGCGTGATTCCCTTCAGTGCCCCCCATGCCCACCCTCCCGTTCTCGCATGGAAGGGGTGATAGGGCCTCCAGTGGCCAGGCAGCCGCATGGCTAGATTGCTGGTTAGGGAGGGCTGAAGGGGGACCTGACCTCTCCTTCTCCCTCAGGTCCTGACCCAGGGTCCTGTGTCACTCACCCCTAAGCAGGGGAGATGGACCTTCCTCCCAGCCGTGAGGAGGGCTTCAGGACCTGTTTTCCTGGGCTGCTCCCTATGCAAGTCCTTTTAGTTTGGGGCGTGGCCCTGCTAGTCCAGTTTTCCCGCAGTTGGGGCTTGTCTGCAGGGGTCTCGCTTGGCAAGGGAAGACTGACTTGCCGCCAGTGGCTGCGTTGGCAGGCAGGCTGCTGGTCTGTGCCTTCAGGCAGACACACAGAGAGCTCCTGCCTCTTTGCCAGTCAGCCCCTGACTGAGCCAGGCTGCCTTCTTTTCTCCCCCTCCAGGCCTGGCATTGGCTGCAGGTATAACGGGGCGGGGCCAGCTGAACCCACAGGTGTTCTTTAACCCCTGCTGTGCCCAGCTGCAGTCTCTCTGCTCCTTCACAGAAGGCTTAAGCATTTCTAACCCGTACCCCACTCATTCCGAGGGGACTTGGCTCAGGAGTAGGAAAGGGATAGTGTTTGTCCCCGCTGGGATGCTGGTCCTGATCCTGTCCAGGTCAGTGGTAGCTGACAACTGCCTGGTGGCCTCTGAAATGAGGTGCTGGGGTCTCAGTGATCAGGTATCCACATCCCAGAAGCCGCTATCCTAGTTGGCACTGGATGCCACTGTTGTTGTTAGTCACAGCAGAGAGGAAAGGACTGAATGAGCCATGGAGCCTGAACTCCCCTCTTGCTCCACAAGGAGCTCCTCTAGGGTTCCTCGGGGTGAGGCCCGTGGGCAGGCTGGGTACGACGTCTGTAAGGCATTTAACGTAATACCACATGACAGTCTGACTTTAAAAATGAGCAGACTACAAAATCATGTTGCCCGTATTAAATGGCTAAAAACTGGCTAACTGATCTCAAAAAGGAATTATAAACAGGAAATCATCACCAACTGGGTGTGGTTTCTAGTAGGGTCCTGCAGGGATCTGTTCTTGGCCCATTGCTTTCGATATCTTTATCCGTGATCTGGAAGAAAATATAAAATCGTTGCTGGTAAAGTTTGCAGATGTCACAAAAAATGGTGAAGTGTTAAATAATGATTGGACAGGGCAATTATCCAAGCAATTTGGATGATTTGATAAGGTGGACCCATTTGAACAACATGCGTTTCAATATGGCCAAATGCAAGATCATATATCTAGGAAAAAAGAATGTAGGCCATACTTACAGGCAAGGGTACTGTGTCTTGGAAAGCAGTGAATCTGTAAAGGACTTAAGGGTCATGGTAGATAACCAGCTGAGCATGAACTCCCAGTGTGATGCTGTGGCTAATGTGCTTCTCGAATGTATAAGCAGTACTGAGCAGGTGTAGGAAGGTGATATTACTTCTGTATTTGGCATTGGTAAGACCATTAGTACAATAGTACGTCCAATTCTGGTGTCTGCCCTTCAAATAAGATGTTAAAAAATTGGAAGGGGTTCAGAAAAGAAATACAAGAATTATTCAAGGTCTGGAAAGCCTGCCTTAGTGTGAGAGACTGAAGAAGTTCAATCTATTTATCTCCTCAAAGAGAAGGTTAAATGTGACTCGATCACAGCCTTTAAATACCTACATGGGGGAACATAAGAATGGCCATAGTAGGTCAGACCAATGGTCCATGTAGCTCAATAGTCTGTCTTCTAAAAGTGGCCAATGGCAGATGCTTCAGAGGGAATGAATAAACAAGGCAATTTTGAGTGATCCAGCCCCTGTTGTCCAGTCACAGCTTCTGACAATTAGAGGTTTAGGGACACCTAAGGCATGGGGTTGCATCCTTGGCCATCTTGGCTAATAGCCATTGATGAACCTAGCTTCCATGAACTTACCTCATTCTTTTTTTAACCCACTTATACTTTTGGCCTTGACAGGTTGATTGCATTGTGTGAGGAAGTACTTCCTTATGTTTGTTTTAAACCTTCTACCTATTAATTTCATTGGGTGTTCCCGGACTCCCTGTTTCTTGTGTTGTGTGACGGGGTAAGTAACACTTCCCTATTCACTTTCCTCACACTATTAATGATTTTATAAACCTCTGTCATATCCCCATTAGTCATCTCTTTTCTAAGCCGAACAGCACCAGTTTTTTAAATCTCTCCTCACATGGAAGCTGTTCCATACCCGTAATCATTCTGTCGACCTTCTCTGTACTTTTGAGATAGGGTGACCAGAACTGCATGCAGTATTCAAGGTGTGGGTGTACCATGAATTTATATAGTGGCATTAGGATATTTTCTGTTATTATCTATCCCTTTTCTAATGGTTTTTTTAACATTCGGTTAGCCTTTTTTTTTAATGCTGCAGCACTGAGTGTATGGTTTCAGAGAATTATCCATGATGACTCCAAGATCTCTTTCTTGAGTGGTAAAACAGCTAATTTAAACCCCATCATTTTGTAGGTATAGCTGGGATTATTTTTTCCAATGTGCATTACTTCGCACTTATCAACACTGAGTTTCATCTGCTATTTTGTTGTCCAGTCATCCAGTTTAGTGAATTCTCTTTATCAGAGGGGTAGCCGTGTTAGTCTGGATCTGTAAAAAGCAACAGAGAGTCCTGTGGCACCTTTAAGACTAACAGATGTATTGGAGCATAAGCTTTCGTGGGTGCATGCATGCATCCGACGAAGTGGGCATTCACCCACGAAAGCTTATGCTCCAATACATCTGTTAGTCTTAAAGGTGCCACAGGACTCTCTGTTGCTGAATTCTCTTTGTGACTATTTACAGTCAGCTTTGGACTTAACTATTCTGAGTAATTTTGTACTGCCTTTAAATTTTGCTACCTCACTGTTCACCCCCTTTTCCAGATAATTTAATATGTTGAACAGCACTTGTCCCAGTACAGATCCTTGTATTTACCTGTCTCCATTGTGAAAACTGACCATTTATTCCTATGCTTTGTTTCCTATCTTTTTACCAGTTACTGATCCATGGGAGGACCTTCCCATGACTGCTCACTTCGCTTAAGAGCTTTTGGTGATGGACTTTTTTCAAAGGCTTTCTGAAAGTCCAAGTACACTAATACCCACCGGATCCCCCTTGCCAACATGTGTGTTCACACCCTCGAAGAATTCTAATAGATTGAGGAGGCATGATTTCCCTTTACAAAAGCCTGTTTGACTCCTCCCCAACAAATCATGTTCATCTAAGTGTTTGATAATTCTATTCTTTACTCTAGTTTCAACCAATTTGCCTGGTACTGAAGTTAGGTTTTCCAGCCTATAACTGCCAGGATTGTCTCTGGAGCCTTTTTTAAAAATCAGCTTTACATTAGCTACCCTCCAGTCATGTGGTACAGAGGCTGATTTAAGTGATAGTAGTCCTGAAATTTCATGTTTGAGTTCCTACAGAACTTTTGGGTGAATACCATCTGATCCTGTTGACTTATTACTGTTTAATTTATCAATTTGTTCCCAAACCTCCTCTATTGTTACCTCAGTCTGGGACAGTGCCTCAGATTTGTCACCTCAAAGGATGTATCAGGTGTGAGAATCTCCCTCACATCCTCTGCAGTGAAGGCCAATACAAAGAATTCATTTCTCTTCTCTGCGACGGCCTTGTCTTCCTTGAGTGCTCTTTTAGCACCTCGATCGTCCAGTGGCTCCACTAATTGTTTCACAGGCTTTCTGTTTCTGATGTATTTAAAAAAAAGTTGCTGTTAGTTTTTGTATCTTTAGCTAGTTGCTCTTCAAATTCTTTCTTGACCAGACATATTATACTCTTATACTGGATTTGGCAAAGTTTATGCTCCTTTCTATTTTCCTCACTAGAATTTGACTTCCAATTTTTAAAGGATCCTTTTTTACCTCTGCCTCTTTTACTCTACTGCTTAACCATGGTGGGATTTTTTTGGTCCTTGTACTGTTTGTTTTTTTTTAAATTTGGGGTATACATTTAGTTAGAGCCTCTAGTATGGTGTTTTTAAATACTTTCCATGCAGTTTGCAGGCATTTCACCCTTCTGACTGTTCCTTTTAATTTCCATTTAACTAACGAACTTCCTCATTTTTGTGTAGTTCTCTTTTTTGAAGTTAAATGCTACTGTGGTAGGGTTGCCAACTTTCTAATTGCACAGAACTGAACATCCTAGCCCTGCCTCTTCCCCCAGGCCCCACCCCCACTCACTACATTCCCCCTCCCTCGGTGGCTCGCTCTTCCCACACCCTCACTCACTTTCACTGGGCTGGGGACTGGGGTGCAGGAGGGGGTGAGGGCTCTAACTGGAGTTGTGGGCTCCGGGGTGGGGCCAGAAATGAGGGGTTCAGGGTGTAGGAGGGGGCTCCAGGCTGGGGAGTGTGTGGCCGAGGGATTTGGAATGTGGGAGGGAATGTGGGCTGGGCTGAGGATCTGGCTCTGTGGTGTGGCCGGGGATGAGGGGTTCGGGATGCAGAAGGGGGCTCTGGGTTTGGGGGGGCTCAGGGCTGGGACAGGGGGTTGGGGCTTGGGGTTGGGGCCTGGGCTTACCTTGGGCGGCTCCCAGTCAGCAGCACAGCGGGGCTAAGGCAGGCTCACGACCGGACCCGCTGGCCGCTTCCGGGGCGCAGTGTAGTGCCAGGACAGGTAGGGACTAGCCTGCCTTAGACCCACAGCACTGCCAACCGGACTTTTAACAGCCCGATCGGCCGTGATGACCGGAGCCACCAGGGCCCCTTTTCGACCGGGCCTTCCGGACGAAAACCAGACACCTGGCAACCCTATACTGTGGTGGGTTTCTTTGGCATTTTTGCCCCTATAAGGATGTTAAATTTCATTACATTATGGTTGCTATTACTGAGAGATTGATCCATATTCACCTCTTGGACCAGATCTCGTGCTCCACTTAGGACTAAATCAAGAATTGCCTTTCCCCTTGTGAGTTCCAGGACTAGCTGCTTCAAGAAGCAGCCATTTATGGTGTCTAAATTTTATCTCTGCATCCCATGCTGAGGAGACATCTGCCCAGCCAATATGAGGATAGTTGAAATTCTCCATTATTAGTGTGTTTTCTGCCTTTGTAGCCTCTCTAATCTCCCAGAACATTTCACATTTCCTAAGACTTCTGAGAGTGCTCTTTCATCTAGCCAACAAAGACATGTTGAGATCCAAAGACTGGAAGGTTAAACGAGACACAAATTCAAGCTGTAAATAAAGTTTTAAAAAATGTACAAGGAGTGTAACTAACCATTGGAACCATTTACCAAGGGATGTGGTAGATTTGCCACCACTGGAAGTTTCTAACCCGAGACCGGCTGTCTTTCTAAACACTATGCTCTAGTTCAAGCCGAAGTTATTGAGTTTAATGCAAGAATCACCGGGTAAAATTCTCTGGTCCGTATTACATAGGAGGTCAGACTCAATGATTGGATTGGTCCCTAGTGGCCTTAAAATCTATTAATCTTGCAATGCTCCTGCCGATGCTGACCGGTCGTGTGGATAAAGAGAGAAGATCGCTCTCTTGAGATGTCAATCCAGCCCGGTCTTTTCCCAGGGCATTAGCCACATGGATAAGAGTAAAACTGCCTGGCTATAAACTCATGTACAAAAGTAAAGATTTGTAAAATTCTTAGTGGTGACTTTTATGATATTTTCTGTTATTATCTATCCCTTTTCTAATGGGTTTTTAACATTCTGTTAGCTTTTTCTTTGAATGCTGCAGCATTGAGTGGATGGTTTCAGAGAATTATCCATGATGACTCCAAGATCTTTCTTGAGTGGTAAAACAGCAAATTTAAACCCCATCATTTTGTAGTGTAGCTGGGATTATTTTTTCCAATGTGCATTACTTCGCATTTAACACTGAGTCCCATCTGCTATTTTGTTGTCCAGTCGCCCAGTTTAGTGAATTCTCTTTGTGACTCTTTACAGTCAACTTTGGACTTGCAGTGCATCTTCCAGTGCTCTAGACCTGTGGGTGTGAACATGAGCATTAGCCAGTACTCACCCTCTCTGGGCCTATTCCGGATGGATTCTGATCCTCCAGCTCTTCTCAGGTGCTACTGTGAGGAGGGTATATAAGTACCTAGACAGACAGATTGGCATTAAAGTTCATCCATTAAGCCCTCACCAACCTAAGCCAGTGTCACAGGCTCGCTGGTCTTTTCAGGGCAGTTGGGCTCAGCCACACCTGTGACGGGTCAGTGACAAACCCCCCACCCCCCCAGCTGAGTCTGACAGACCAGGGATCAAGTGGCTCAGTTCGATATCTGACTCAGCTGGGGAAGAGCTGTGTGATTTCCATAAAGGGTGGGAAGACCGCTGTAGGAGGGAGGCTGTCTCTGGTGACCGGGGCTGAAGGCAGGGCAGTAGGCCCAGGACAAGGTCAAGCCCCAGGCAGATGGCCTGGAGGTAGATTGGGATAAGGATCCAGCCTGGGGGAAGGACTCCAGGGGGAAAGCCTGAGGGCCAGTGGTTTAGGCAGGATCTGTGTCTCTGGGGAGAATGTCTGGAGGGTCCGCGCCCTGAGAGAGCAGGGTAGAAGGGGCGCCCAGGAGGGGTGGACAATCCTCTGTTCATGTTTTCTTTGGACTACGGCCTGCTGCTTGGCAGAGCCTGCCTGAAGGAAGGTCACAGGACTGTGGTAGGGAAGAGAGAGAGAAATTTTCTAAGAGAGAAACTGAGGCAGACCCACTGCTGCGCTGAAGCATAGTGGGCCATGAGGAGGTGGAGGAAGGTGATGCTGCCACATCCCTGCACATCCACGGTCGTCCTCCATGGAGAGGGGGAACATGGATGGCTTCCCTTGTTGCCACTGGGCAGTCCCCAGCAGCAGTGGTTCTCTGACTGTCTGTGCAATGTGAACTCGGGCAATTGGCTTTTTGCTGCTGTAACCAATGGCTTCTTTGCCACCTTTGGGTCCCAGAAGAGCACTGCCTCACCCAGGGCTGGCGCAACCCATTAGGCGACCTAGGCGATTGCCTAGGGCGCTGCGATTTGGGGGGGCGGCGACCGCGGCGGTATTTCCGCGGCGGGACCTTCCGCCACCTCTGTGGGGGGGGGCGGCAATTCGGGGTGGGACCTTCCGCCGCCTAGGGCGGCAGAAAAACTGGCGGTGCTCCTGGCCTCACCCCCTGTCTCCCAAGTTGGTTTCTGTATTGTCTTGTGAGAGAGGTTTCCTGAAAGGGCCACGGTTTGACCTGGGTTAACGGACCCACATCTGCGGTCAAAAAGAGCTGTGAGGATCTGACTGGAGCACGCTTCCCCCTGTCTTCGTGCCCCATGGGGCAGATCCTTTGTATAGGATGATGTTGGTCTGCTCCAGAGTGCGACTGATCCCGCTCTCTGGTACCTGACACACCCATTCACTCTAATGGGGATCCGGGGCGCGGCCCAGGGAAGTTCGCGGAAGAAGCCACTTTCCTCCAGTGTCAACAGCTTTCACCTTTATGAGGCCCTGATTTTCAGACGATATTTTCATGCGCCTGATTTTCCTGACTCTGTTTCATTAAACCACCCCTTTGATCATGTTTGTGAGGTAACTAAGGTTCTTGTCCGTTTGTTCGCCTCGTTCATGGGCCACCTCCATGCTCGGATCCCACTGTGGGAGGAACCCGTCCATGGACACAGGGCTGTGTATGCTTGGGCCCCACTCAGGTTCACTTTTAAGGGTTTAAGTGGGACTGAAGTGATGTGTAGGCCTTGTGCACTATCTGTTAGTTAGCCTGGGATAGAGTTTTGGGTTTGACTTTTTGGTACTCTTATACTAAAATGTGTAAACAAGGGACAAAGACACTGTGATGTTGCTTCTGCCAAGTCCGCTGGATTTGTTAGTACAATGGGAACAGATAAGAGCAGTTAAAGTGTTACTCCAGAGCACACTTTAAGATTGCCTCAACCCCTATCTCAAGGCAAAGTCAAGCAACAATTGGGGGGGGGGAGGGTTTGGGAGGGAGGTATAAAACACTAAACGACCAAAAAAATGCCCATCCCTGACTGGAGCCACAACCTCACTTCTTAGCCGTCCCATGGGGTACAAAAGGGGTGGGATGAAGACCCCAGACCCAAAATGGAACATGACCCTAAGTTGTAAGGGTGGGACTGGGGGCGTGCATTGCAGGTATAGTTGGGCCTGCTAAGGAGGAGGAGGTGGGAATGGGGAATAGGGAACGGGGACACAGGCAAGGCTCTGCGGCGTCAGAGCTGGGAACAGAACACTGGGAAACAGACTCTGCCGGCGTGTAGAGCTCTGGACAGGTTTGCTTGGAACGAACCCCAATAAACATCGCATTGTCTGCACTTTGGACTTCTGGTCTCCTGCTTTCTGTCGACGTGACAAGAACCAAGGGAAGGGGTGAAGGGAAAACCCTCCAACATACACCACTTGCAAAAATGGGGTGAATTTCACGGCAAGCTCGTGGTGCTTAAGGGCATGTCTCACTTCAAGCACTCGAGCTGCCCTGTTGACATCAGTGGAACTACTCACGTGCTCAGAGTTAGGCGCATGCTTCACTGACTCAGGGCCCAGCAGAGTAAATGGCTGATTAACGCAGTGGAGACTAAAGTTCGCCCTCTCAGTCAGCAATCTGGAAAACATGAGCATTTGAAGGGTTAACAACGTGGGGCTTAGGGACTGAACTAAACCTTTCAACAGCGCCCCTTCAGCCCTGGCATGTGTTCTGAGGCGCCCACTGATCTAAACTCCAGCTGGAGATCCCTGATGCGGGCAGAGGCCATTCTGGAACGTGAAGGGGTAAATGCGAGCGTGGGAAGTGCCCTCCCTGGCTGGCGGCCTGCAATGCCGCTGACAAAGTGCTGGGCTTGAAGAGTTATTTATTCCCTTTGGGAAAGGTAAGTAAAAAAGCAAAAATACCTGCACAGAGAGAGGAACTGAATGAGGATGTTATCTCCCAGGGATTAACCAACGCCAGTGACTCAGACCTACGATGACTCAAAGGAAGACAGCAGCTAAGGGATAAAGTCAACTAACATCCCCCATCAACCGCCGTGGTTCACAAACTCAGCAGCGTCTGCTGAGCGATTAGTGCAATCGCACAGGGAGCTGGCAGTGCAGGAGAGGGCTGATGCTGGAGCACTAGCTCCCATGGCTTGGCATCTGTCTCTTGTGATAGCCAGCCATGCATGGTCGGTGCTGGGAAAGGCAGGCTCAAGAGGATATAAAGAAGGGGCCTTTGATCCCCTAATTAACTTTGATTTAAAATGTATTATGAAGCTGTAAAGGGAGAGGAAAGCAGGAATGGCTTTGATGTGCGTGGGGAGATGTGCCTGGAATGACGAGCAAGCTCCTCATCAGTCTGTAGGCAGGGAGTTAGCAGAGGCAGATCCAGGTGGGGATCTGAGAACAGGAAGGGGTCAGAGAAACCTGGGCTGGGGTCGCAGCCCTTCCCTTCAGAGAGTTCATGGTATTAATTCCCAAAAGGAGACACTCCCTTGTGGAGTGTTCCCCACCCAGACCTCTTCCTTATGACCAAATGCTAGCAATGGCCCCTCCGGTCCCAGCCCTCTGCCTCCGGCAGGTGCAGAATTGCCTGTGAGAAGGAGGGTAGCAGTGCAGTGCAACCCATACACAAACCATGGCTCCTTGTTCATTTTGAAATTCTTTGTTGTTAAAACCCTCCATGAAACTTGCACCCAGCTGGCCTTGTGTCTCTCCATCCTTCTGCCCATTCCCCTGCTCATCCAGCAGCAGCCTTTTCTCCCTAGTCCCTTCACGTGTTCTCGCCAGTGTCCGTGCAAGAGCCCTCTCCTCTGCAGCTCCCTGCTCGGAAATAGCTTTCCTGAACTGCTTCACCTCACCAGCTGGCCATCTCCTCTCCAGTCACAGCTTAACGCATCTCTCCCCATCTGGTCTGACTCAATCCTCTGCAGCACTTTAGGAAGTGGGGGCATCTGCCCTGTGAAACAGGCCTGCACTGTCCTGTATTATTTCTGTACCTCCAAGGCAGAGCTGCAGGAAAACAGACTGGAATGGAGAATACAGAGCTAACCAATTTATTCGGATTCCAGAAGAGTCTTGGTCTGAGTTCGGGAGCCGGTTTGTTGCCCATCCCCAGCTCATGTAATGCCGTGATTACTATTCACAGAGCACTAGTCCTGTGCGCAGTGTTCGCTGGGCCTTGCCCAAAGCGTTCCCAGCCGAAGTCACACACTCGCCATACGCAGGACAAGCAGCAGCACTGCACCGCGGTGCACAGGCAGGGCCCTGGGGGCGTCACCCAGGAAGCTTCATGAAAGGCTCCGCTCTAGTGGAGAGCGGAGACCGCTCTGAGGCACCTGCGTGCGTGGCTATACCAGCCAGCCGCCTGATATCTGTCGCAGCCCTGCCTGTCAGCTGCTTCACCCCACCCCCGGCATGCATGACACACAGCAGGAGCCAGCCGGGCAGGGACTCCATTCCTTTAGCACAGCCACACTGAACACGGTGGCCAGACCGCACCAGAGAAAAGGGACCCATCCTGCCTCAGAGGAAGAAGATGGGGCCCCTCCAGCCAGGCCACGTACATTCCCCTCCTCCTGTTGTGCTAATGCCCTTCATTAGCATTCCAGTGCGGTCGGAGCCTTCACAGCTGGGCCTGAGGCCTGGCACGTCTGCTCCAGCAGCCCACAGAGGGCAGGAATACATTGTATTAATCCCATTAATGCCGAATGGTGGGCATGGCCTTTTTATTATAACGGCGAAGTGTGGCGATGCTCATTCATGTGCAGGGTTTAAAACGTCCTGTCAGCCCCCCTCTGGGGACCGTTAGCGTGATAACTGGGTTTAAGGTCCCGAGAGGTAAAGCTCTGAATTTCTCAGCTGCTTCCAGTCTGCGCGTTCACCCCATTCAGGAGTTTTGATGCAGAAGCCGGTAAACTCCGGGATTTCAGCCCAGGCACAACGTTCCACTGCAGTGGCTCTGTGACCCTGTAGCCGAGCAAACGGACTCCCCACATCAGCGCGACGGGAAAGGTTTCCGCTTGCGTTCAGAGAGAATGAAAGGCCAAGCGCTGCTCCCTTTGTCTGTCAGAGCTGGACCCTAGATAAACTGTCACTGGTCTGCTAATGAGCACAGCTTCCTGAGGCAAATGTCACTACCACATTTCCTGCCATTCCTTGCGTGAATCACTAAACGACAAGTGCCTTGTCCCATAACTGGCACCCAATTCTTCCTGAGTTCATTTTTATAAGCAAGCAGTAATTGCTATAGGAGCAATCATCAAAAACTCCAAGTGATTGGAGACAAAGTGGCCTCAGGCCCAGACTTCATGTGATCAAAACCATTTTGTTCGAGAAAATAGGCCTCCCACAAACAGACGTTCCGTAAATCATCTGCGCTCAAAAGCAAATTTTCCCATTTTCTCTGTAAAAGAAGGCACCTCCTTTGCTGAAGTTCAGTCTCAAGCAAAAAGCAAATGTTGTGTGCCTCAACTTAAACAGAAATCTGCCAACTGAGAAATGATTTTAGGGTGAGGCCAAAAACGGAGGCCCTGCACGCTCTTGGTTATTACAGATCCCGTGGCACATATTGCAGGACTAGGAACGCTAACCTGGGTGTCCTGGGCAAAGTTCCACAAATTCAGCGTTGTGCAATTACATTCTCCCCACTTACATTCTCCCCGAGTCTCAGTTAGGTGCAGGGCTCGTCTTCCCTGCCTGTCAGAACCGGTGTGTAGTGCTGAGCTGCATCTTGATCATGGCTACACCTCCGAGGTGGTGGTCATTGGTGGGGGACGTTCTGATGAGGCTTTGGGATCCTTCGATAACATTCACAACATGAATTTAATTATTTATCATTATAAATAATGTGTTTTGCTCGAGGTGATAGTAAAAGTCAGAGTGGGACAAGCGGGATGGCTTAATGGACAGCACTGCATGCTGCGAGCTAAGGTGTGTCTATGCCCCCCTGCTCCTACTATCCGAGCACATCACAGTTTTTAATGTCCTTATCCTCACAGCCCCCCGTGAGGCAGGGAAGTGCTGTTAGCCCCTGCATTCAGATGGGGAGACGAGGCACAGAGAAATTAGTCTAAGTTCGCACAGGAAGCTTGGGGCAGAGCCAGGAACTGAACGCAGCTCTCCCAGGTCCAAGGCTAACACCCGAGCCACTGGGCCGTCATTCCTCTCTGGGGAGGCTCGAGGCAGGACCAGCTGGGTGTCCGCTTTCCAAGTAGTTCTTGGGGCCCAGAATGTTGCGTTGCTGACATGCATAGGATCATCTGGCGCTCTCCAACAGCCCTGGGTGTGGGAGGATGCTGCATGCACTGCACTCTGGCACCCTCCCATGACCAGCTGTGGAAGAGCACTTCAGAGTCTCCACAGTGATGTGTAGCGTCCCTGCCTTGCGGGTCACACCAATGTGGTTATTGTCCCTCAGCCAGGAAAGGAGTGAGGAGAAGCAGGGGGTGTAACTTAAACCAGCTCCCCGAGTGGAGTATGCGATACTGGCAAAAGGAAGTTTCTGCTGGTATAACGGCATCTATGCTAGGGCTTTGGCCAGCACAGCTGTGTCTGCTGGGGGTGATTTTTTCACACTCGTAACTGACTGTGATAGGGCCGTCAGTGGCTGGGCAGCCTAGCGGCTAGATCACTGGTTGGGGCTGGAGTGGGGGACCTGCCCTCCTTTCTCTCAGGTCCTGGCTCAGAGTCCTGGGCCGCTCACACCCCTAGACAGGGGAGATGGATCTTGCTCCCTATGTAAGTCCTTTAGTTTGGGGCATGGCCCCGCTAGTCCAGTTTCCCCACAGTTGGTGCTTGGCAGTAGATTCCCCTGGGCAGGGGAAGACTGACATGCTTCCAGTGGCTGCGTTGGCAGGCAGGTTGCGTCTGTGCAGACACACAGAGAGCTCCTGCCTCTTCGCCAGTCAGCCCCTGACTGAGCCAGGCTCCCTTCTTTTCTCCCCCTCCAGGCCTGGCATTGGCTGCAGGTATAACGGGGCGGGGCCAGCTGAACCCACAGGTGTTCTTTAACCCCTGCTGTGCCTGGCAGCCATCTCTCTGCTCCTTCACACTGACATACTATTATCCTGGCAAAACCTTGCATGGTGTACTCTGAGGCAAGAGAGAATGCCAGAAGGTAACTGCCTATGGAGAGAAAAAGAAAAGGAGAAGCTTGCAAAGATGCAAATCAAATCATGCCTTGGCCATCCACTAACCTGCTCCTTATTTTGGTGTTCAAATGACCTCTAGTGGCAAAACAGAAACTGATGAAACTCCTTTCCTCCAAGGCAGGACTGTACACAGTGCAGAACAGACAGGCTGCAGCGAGATACAGAGCCTGGCTCTGGAGAGCTCCTAACTGCCTGTGTCCTCAGATCCCTTTCTCCCAAGGTGGAGTCAATTCCCCATGAACTCCTAGTCTCCAGCGGCAGATTTTTTCCCTGCATGAGTCTCCAGCTGTTTTTAAAACAGTTCAGCCATTCATTAGCACAGTGACTCTGAGAAACATGTGGAGCAGTTCATCCTTCTACACAATTTAAAGATAAAAATGCAAAATAACAGATCTTATAACCAGGATACACGCAGGCTAAAACGAAGCTCGCGAGAGTCTGTCTCTGTGCTAACATTGTCTGTGAGTCCTATTTCCCTTTGGCTCTGCCACTGCCCTGTGGGGAGGCACAACACTATCAATCTACAAGGAGCGGCTCACAGAGCATCAGTCAGGAGTTGGAATTGCCCAAAGGCCCCATTAGTTTCTGCAGAATTCAAGCTTTCTTTTTTTTAAAAAAAAAGTTGTTAGCCTTCTGGTTGCAAAGGAAACTTCACAACCGTGACCTGATGCCTGCAGCTGGAGACAATCCGAACAATAGCTCTGGGAACTGGGCACCCTCCCTGTTTGTCTGAGTTGTGCGCTAGCTCTCTAACCTACTGCTGACCATGTGAATGGAAACATTGATAATTATTTTGCTGCCGATTACTTTAGCAGAGACGTCCAGCAATTCAGGTATTGTGAGCAGAGCCCAACTAGCATTGTACCATTTTCCTCCCTTCACCCCGCACCTGACCCCTGACAGCATCAGCGGGGAAGGAGGAGGAAAAGATGGGGAGGCGGATGCACACCATAAATCGTCTAGTGCTTTCCAGACTCAGCTTTGGGAGTCTGCCAAAGACACTCTCTCCGCTCCCAAGGTGGGAGGCAGAGGAGCCATAACGCATGCAGTAGGTGGGGCAGGATGGGGCAGAATTCAGACTCTTATAGGAGATGGCTCTGGCACCATGTTGCGCCCCATCTACTCTTACTGTTTCTGTTCATGCCAAGTGCCCAGTAGCATAGGCGCCTCCCAGTGTAGGTACAATGACTACTCCTGGGGGAATTATGCACCACTGCGCATGCTCAGAATTGATGTCTCCCGCAGATTTCTTTGCTTCCCCACAGAAAAATGACTTTCTGGCAGGGAAGCAAAAGGAAGCTATAAGAGCGGTCACACAACCCTTCCCAGCAGTATGTTTCGGGGGCCCAGGGCAGCCTGCAAAGAGATAAATCACTGTGGGGCAGGAGGCCTGACTGGGGAAGACCCACCTTCCACCCAACCCCCGTGCATCCAGACCCCCTCAAACCCAGACCCTCCTGACAAGCCTGACCCCCACACACACACTCAGACCCCCCTGCCAAGCCCCACTCCCCCTGCACCTGGACCACCCCGACGAGCCATCCGCACCCGAATCCCCACCCCACCAAGCCCCAACCAGCTGCACCTGGATCCCCACCCCACTGAGCCCCACTCCCCCCAGTATCTAGACCCCCTATGAGCCCCCCACACCCAGACCCCCCTGATGAGCTCTATTCCCCCCCCCCCCACAACCAGACTCCCCCACGGAGCCCCAACCACCTTCACCTGGACCCCCCGCAGAGTCCCATTCCCATTGCACCCAGAACCCCCCAACAAGCCCATGTGCATCCAGATTCCCCTGCACCCAGATCCCCCCTTGAGCTGCCCACACCCAGATTGCTCCACACAAAACCCTCTCAACCCACACCTGGATCCCTCCACACTTGGATCCTGCCTTGCTGAGCCTGCCTGCCCACACCTGGTGCATCTGGCACAGATGGGCAAGGCCCTGGGGTGTTTCTGGGGCAGGCCCGGTCCTTGTGCTGTGTCAGGGTTGGGTGCAGCCTCACCGCTGAGTCCGTGTCCCGGGGGGAGCTGCAGAGTGATCTCCCATCTCCGTGCAGCCAGTGGCCTGTGCTCCCCAATGCCATGCTGGAGCCTCCACATTTATTTGACAAAATTTGCAGAATTTTGCAATATTGTGTGCAGAATTTTTATTTTTTTGGTGCAGAATTTTTAATTATTTGGCGCAGAATGCCCTCTGGAGTAAATGATATGTTGATTCATCACAATGCTGGTTCTTGCCCTAAAGAGCTCACTATTTGATTTCAGAATGTGGTGGAGCAACAGGAACAACCAAAGCCAAGAGTGGGTGAGGGCATGTGGAAGCCCCAGCCTGGACAAATCCATAAAGCCGCTATCCCATTGGCTTTCAAATCCGTTCTTGAAATCCACCCTGCCACAGTGCCAATAGATAACCAGCCAATGTCTAAATAGCTGGCTGAGGGGCAGCATTGCTTCTTTATTGATTCAAGTATATATCATCTCTCTGTATATTATAAACTTGTACCTATTCCCCCACCTATGCTGCTCATCCTCTGTGAGTGTGAGCTCTTCGGATTAGAGACCATGTCTACCTCTGTGTTTTTGTAGTGCTCTGCACACTAGGATCCTGATCCAGGTTGGAGCCTCTGGGTGTCACCGTAATATAAATAATGGTCAGTTAATGAGGGGTAAGGTCAGGGTGCAGCAGTAAATTGACGCAGTTACTCAGGGAAGGCAGGCGAGCAGCATGGATGTCACAGCAGACGCGGATTTTCAGAAAGAGGCTTAGCTCTGAACTAGATTCTGCAACAAACTGTTATTGATATTGGGCGATAGCTGCAGTCCTGTCAAGGTTGGGTTTGGGTGTGATTTGGAGCATGCGCCTAAATTCTGTATAGGACTCACCTGCACTCATTAGCTATGTGAGGTAAGTATTGACCAGGGTGGTGAGATGTCACTGTATGGGTAGAAGGTGTGAACATCAGCAGAAGTGGCCAGATGCCCTCTGCTGCCAAATGTACATGTCTGCAGTGATCTCTGCGAAGGGAAGGTCTGGTATGCCATTTGCTCTGGCCTTGAGTAGCTTAACTATGCCAGGTTAAATAGAAACAAGGACCAGGAGCAACCCAGAGCAACAATGGCTTGATCTTGTCAGCTATCAGCACTGACAGGCTGTGTCCTGCTGGAGTTTCTAGCATATTTCATATTGGTATTAGGGCCTCTTGGTTCTGGTCCAGCAACGCGCCGGTAGCTACATTGATACAAACCTCCAATGCCATTGCACTGTACTGGGATGAATTTATCCTCCAAACCCTCAGCAAGGAAGGTTCTCCCCAAGGCCACACAGGCAGTCTGTGGCAGAGCTAGGAATTAAATGCAGGCCCCTCCCGAGTCCCAGACCAGGGTGTTAACCAGAAGACCTTCCCTCCTCACTGACTTCATCTGGAGCAGGCCCAAAGCGAAGGTCAGCTCCCGGGGAGCAAGCCAGCCCTGCAAACCACAAGCATGGAGCCTCACACCGTGCTGCTAACGTTGCTGAGACATTTCAGACTCTCCCGTGCACGGGAGGGGGAAAGATTGTTAATTTTGTCACTGTCTTTCCTTGAGCTGAATAATTAGTTACTAGGGATTCATTAAACTGCAAGGTCACTCCAGGCGTTCTCCAGCGCAGGCTGCGAGCTGTGATTAGACTGAGAAGAGAAGCAGAACGCCGAAGCATGACGGCACTGGGTAACATTCCAGCACCTTCTTGGAGCTAATACATGCTGCTGAGGAAGAGGAGCTGTTGTTAAGCTCAGCTCTGTACCTCAGCTTTATACACTGTGATTTAGGGGTTCACCAGCCAGCCAGAAGGCAGAATTCCCCACCAGCTTTCTGGGAAGTGACAGCCACAATGCTAATCGCCGGAGGAAACGTGACCGTGTGTTTTCTACCAGGGCGATTCAAACAGGGCTCCATGCAATGCCCAGCAGGCGTTGGACAGGGCCCTGGTGAGCCGTGCCCTGGGTGATGCAGGAGAGAAGGACGCATGTTGGAGCCAGAAGGCAGCTGTAAAGAGACACTTCCAGAAAGCTTCCAGGGCATCTGGAGGGAGACGGAGAGGTTCTGAAGACAGAGCAGGCACAGCAGCGAGGACCTTCCTGGGGTGGAGAGACGGAGCCAGCAGGGAGGAGAGAGTCCGAGGGGGCTGGGTGGAGTGCATGAGAAGAACAGCTGTGGTGGGAAAGGAGGGAGCAATGGGCCCTAGCAACACCGAGGGACGCTGAGAGCAGAGAATGGAATGAGGCGGAGAGTCCCCAGCTATGGGGTGGTGTCTCCTCCTCTGGAAGGGTGTGAATGCTGCCTCGTCCCTCCGCAGACAGTCGCTAGGCATAAGGCCGTAAGTGGTGAGTCCTGGTGAGAACTAAACAGGCTTGGTGTAACACAGGGCAGAGATTCAGCCATGCTGCTGCCAGACTGGGGGCCTCCTGCTCACTCCCCCTTGCCAGTCGCTGGAGCTGAGGGGCTGCTGGGGATATTCGGTCCCCCCTTGAGAGCTAGGGCTGTTCAGACAGCCTGCTGACCATGGACACAGAGCCTAAGTCTAGAGCACATGTCCTGTGTGGGAAAATCACAGGGCAAGTGTTGGGCCTATTTGTTTTCTTCCCCAAATGATCTCGTTAGAATAATGAGGACACGGGTCGTTGTCTTCTGAAGATCAGCTAGGAAGTAGCCCTGTGCTTGGTGTCTTCCTGCTATGCCCAGGTTTGCTATAAAGAGCCATTACAAGGCCATCATGCTGGGGCCTGATCAAAGAAACACCTGCGGAAGGGGACACCCGTTGCTAATGTGGAGTAGCTCCCAGCATGAAATGCTCCGTCAGCCGCCAGGCTGCACATGTCGTAGGTTTTTTTAGCGATCAGCAGCAATATGCGAAGGCCTCGTCTCATAGGCGCCGACTCCATGGGTGCTCTGGGGCTGGAGCACCCACGGGGAAAAATTAGTGGGTGCTCTGCACCCACCGGCAGGCAGGCAGCCAGCTCCCCTCCCACCCCATCTCCTCCTCCACCTCCTCCCCTGAGCCCGCCGCATCCCCGCTCCTCCGCCTACCTCCCAGCGCTTCCCACCTTGCATAGAGGGAGGGGTGAGGAGCGGGAACGTGGCGCACTCAGGAGAGGAGGCGGGGAAGAGGCAGGGCTGGGGCAGGGAGTCGGAATAGGGGCAGGGAGGGGGCAGAGTTGGGGCGGGGTCTTTGGGGAAGGGGTTGGAATGGGGGCAGGGCAGGAGTGGGTGGGGGTGGGGCAGGGGTGGAGTCGGGGCAGGGCCGGTGGCAGAGGGGGGTTGAGCAGCCACCGGCGGGAGCAGAAGTCGGCGCCTATGGCTTGTCTGCACAGGGAGAGATATCAGTATAATTCTCCTGCTGTACTTATGGCCGTGTAGCTCCCCATATGCAGACTCGTGTTTGGGACTCGGAGCGCCTTTTTCTATGACGTGTTGTTCCAGAATAAGAGCTAGTCAGGAACAGCTATGGTGGAATAGCTTCTTCCACAATAGCTATTCCAGTGATTTTCGTTGCATGGACATCCCTGACGTGAATGGGGTGAGCAAGTGAGAATTCCCTCCCTACCAGCTATTGTTTGTTTGGAGGCAGTTACCGGCAAGACTGGATTCACAGGACATCTTCCTCTGAATTACAAGTCTGTATGGGCTTGATCCAAAGCCCACTGTCTTCTGCAGGAGCCTTTCCGTTGACTTCAATGGGGTTTGGATTAGGTTTTATATTTGCAACAGGAAAAATAAAGATGAGCTGATATTCCAAGGTGCTGAGCCCCTGGAGCTGCCTTTGACTTCTGTGGAATTCGTGGGTGCTCAGCACCTCTGAAAATAAGGCCAAGAACCTAGGCGGCCTTAAATGAAGGGTTAGGGTTTGTGGAACACTGCAGGATGCAGCTGGGATTGGGGAGAGGCCCTCAGCTCACAGAATGTGCACGCACCTTGGTTGGTTGGGTGTATCACCTGCTATTCTCCTCTCCTTGATGCTAAGGTGGGTTTTGTTTTCTGGGAGAACTGTGCTGTATGTGTATCAATGCAACTTTTACAGTCGCCCTGAAAAGAGGAGTCCCTGGGCACGCCTGGTGGGGTGAAGAAAATATGCAGCAGTGTCCCAGATTGGGAGAGGTCTTCAGTAGACTGCTTAAAAAAACCCACAACATGCAGTACTGTGCATGCCTACTGAGCATGCCCAGAAATGATTTTTCAATCCTCTGTGACATTTTAAAATTTCCTCTCCATATGTAAAAAAGTGCTAATCCTCAGCATGAGCTCTGTTCAGGCCAACTTCCAAACTTCAGGTGTTTTGGTTCTAAACGTGTCCCAGATAGAATATGTGTATATATATGATTAGGAGGTTTTTTTAGATAAGTATTTTGTCTTTCCCACCCTCCGTGGAAACGGAAGGGTAATATTCAATTTTTAGATGGCAAAAATAGAATTTTTTTTTACTCAAAATCATAGAAGAAAATTATTGGCACTACTCCCTGAATTCTTGTCATTTGGGTTTTAAGCATCTGTTTGGTTGCTGGCAATACTGATGCTTAGAAAAGGCTTCTAAAATACATTTTTTTAAAATTATAATGATGCCAAAGTCTCGCAGTTAACAAAATTAGACCAAAAGGAATCTCATCTAAATGAGAATTAAGATGATGATGGATGTTCAAATGAGGATGTTTAGTCTAATTCTTTGTTACGTGCCTATGGACACTGACATGTTTGATAGTGAATTGATTTCTTGTGAGTCTGTTACTGTCTGTGCCAAAATGCAGTATCCTTTGATCTTGTGGTTGACTTGCTAAGTAGATTTTTGCCCCTTTGTTTTATTGCTCCTCTGGTATTTAAGTGGGTTTCTTGCAAAGCTTGCGGGAGAAAGTTGGGATTTTTGCAATGTGGAGAGTTTTAGCGCTGTGCTGTTTTCCTTTGTGATTATCACGACTGTAATTTTATCTAAAGATTAATAAAAATAGCCCCCAAGATGACATAATTCAAAACCTTCTTTCATTTAATAATTATCCCATTTATGAAGCAATGTTCCACCAGACCCTTCCGCTGTCAACTCCCCACCCTACCCCCTGAACACACACACACACGCAAATGGTGCTGGAGTGGGAGAAGGTGGTACTTGTATGTCACAGCCAGGTTAGAACAGTGGTCCAGGGCATCCCCTTTCAGGGAGGTGCCCATGAGAGATGAACTCCGAGTGAGGCTCAGCATGCTGAGTCCCCACCAAATCACCCTGTGGGGCAGTGACAGAGTTTGTCAAAGCCCACCCATGTGGGGTGAGCTCTGGTTTCTCGCAAAGGGCCTGTGGATGTGCTGTCTTGTGGACACCCAGGGGCCCACCTGGCTGGCTCCCTGACAGCATGCACCAGTGAGCCTGGATTATCTGTGATTAGTAACCTGTGCAGCGTGATAGTGGGACAATGTGGCTGTGCTGGCCTGGCCCTGCCTGGTCTTCCCCCTCCCCCTGAGCAGATCCTGACGCTGCAGAGAGCTTTCTGCATGGTCCCCTGAAGTGGGGCGGTGCTGCTGAGAGAACCGAACACCTGCACCCAATGTCTTCCACGCAGAGCAGGGAAGATCTGCGTTCATCCTCCATGGAGCGGGTCTTGGGGGCATGATGTGACCTAATGTGAAGGATGTAACACTGAGGGGGAAAACACAATGAGGAAATCCAAGCAAAGGCTTGTGTTCTCAAAACAATATTCTCCCCAGAGCTCTTGCTTCAGTGGAGAATTGCCTCCTTAGCCCTCCACAGATATTGTAAGCAATCTGCTCCAAGGGCCATGCCTTTACCTGGGTCTTGTAGAGCACCGAGCATGCTGCCAGCACTCAGCAAACATCTCTGACACTTTCTGATTCCTCCTTACGCTGACACAGAATTGATTTTTCCCAGGACATCGGCTGATCTAAACCCCTAGATGGCGATCTGTCTCCAGCTGGAGATAGACTCCACAGGCCTCTCATTTGCTGGAACGAAAACCGTGGGCTACATTTCAGCCTAGTAATGCTGCATAACGTAGGAGGTGTGACCAAGTAATGGGAAGATGTTGAGGAGGAGGGATGCAAAGCCTCTAACTGAACATGTGAACTGGGGGGGGATGGGAATGAAGGGGTATCCAGAGCTGGCAGAGCAGAACTGGGAGTGAAAGAGGGTCAGGTATACGCCCATGTTACTGGGGAGACTGGGGCTTGTGTTGGGACTGCAGGTAATCTGGGAGATTTGAAGTTTGATGGTGCTCCTTTAACACATGCAATAGTGTGACCATGCCTAGAGTCACTTAAGGCACCATGCCCTGGACTTAAGTCCTGCCTAGGGTGACCAGACGTCCCAATATTAGGGGCTTTGTCTTATATAGGCAACTCTACCTCTCCACACACCCTGGAAAAAAAGTGTCCCGATCCTTCGCACTTGCTATCTGGTCACACGTCCTGCCTCACAAAGCACCCAGCAGTGCGGAGATTAGACACCCACACAATCAGGTAGGGGAGGCTGAGCACAGAGATCAGACTGGGCGATGGGAAGCTAGAGGAGAGACCTACAGTAGAACCGAGCTAGAACGGCAGAGGCACTTTGTGACTGAAATAAACACTCCCCTTCTCTGAAGAGTTTTCTCCTTGTGGAAAACGTACCAGTACAATCCATGGGTGGGGTTTTTAGCTTCATTCTGGATCAGATGTACCCAGCAGCGTGAGTAAACTGAAATATTCATACAAGACATCCGGAGAACAAGGAGGGGGATTGGCTTGCTGTGATGGGTTTGTAAGGTCCCCTCCTCCTGAACGGGTGGGACATACTTGTACCTGTCTGAAGAAGGAGTGCTGTGTAAGCCATTCCCAGCTACAGCAAGGAAAGGAGGTGAGACGGGGCAGTTGATAATGAAACTAAGAGGGAGAGGATGATAGGAGCTGGCTCCTGGTGAGAACTGACTTATTCGATCCAGCTCCTGATTGGTTAGTGATTGTAGACACTATGAAGATATAAAGAGCTACTATAATACCCTGAAACCTCCTGGCCTCAGGTTAGAGGCATGTGATAAAACCGGAATCCCATCACATAGGCCAGGGGAGAGGTGTGGTCTAGCTGAGTTCGACCACAGGCTCTGAAACTGACTGGCAGACTAACCTCAGACAATCAATTCACCTCTGTGCCTCATTGCCCTCCCCAGCATTGGAGGTATAATACTTACCTGCCTTCCAGGATGTTGTTTGCAGTGGTGGTGTAGCCGTGTCCCAGCATATTAGAGAGACACGGCGGATAAGGTAACGTCTGTTATTGGACCAACTTCTGTTGGTGAGAGACACCAGCTTTCGAGCTACACCGTGCTCTTCTAGCTGCCGTAAGGCTTAATGAATGATTGCAAAGCAACTTAAAGATGAAAAGCACACGGCACAAACATTAAGCAAAGTATTATGCATACCAGCCCAATAACAATATGTACAGGATAGGCCCCTGAAAGAAAGAACAAGGAGTGCATGTGACGTGCACATTTGGACAGAAAGAAGAGGCTGTCCTTTTCACTCAGATTGTTAAATAAAACCTTCAGCACATGTGATAGTGTGAAATCCGTGCCAAATCTCCATACCCCTGGGCCATGCTGCCAGAATCCAGCAACGTCATTAGTACATTGTACTTTGGTTCATGCACCACATAGTAAAGAGGCTATAGGGAAGAGTACCAGAAGCCCTCCTGTGTGGTTTTGTTCTTTGCCTCTTGGACTAGGGGACAGTACCAAATCTGTGTTGCTTTTTGAAGATACACGGCTCTGCCAAAAACAACACAGCTGGTCCCAGTGAAATCAAATTGCTATTCAGCATCATAGGGTTTCTGAGCCCCTCTCCCCATCTGTTAATTATTTCTCCTTCCTTGCACTTCATAAACTGCAGAGCAGTTCTTCAAAGATATTTATAATATTTATTAGTATTTAAAATAATAAATAACACCTTACTAGGGCCCCTGGGCCCATTCTTCCCAATCAGTGCCACCCTAGAAGTAATACATCAACAGAGTAAAGGTACTACAATGATGTACGGTGCTGATACATCATCTGAGCACTGGCATCCCAACCCAGCACACTATAAAGGGTTAGCACTCTGATTATAAATGACTGACTGGCGGTATAGCCCTGGCCATTATGAACAAATCAGATGGATCCTAATCTTTAATGGATTATCCTGAAACTAGAATGGATTCTTCCATGAAAAAGTAGCTAGACAGTTCATGGGGTGGGTAGAAAGATATGAATAGGCTAGAAGTCTCCAATAGGCTTAAACAAAAATGGCTTTCACCTCTGAGTCATCAGTTTGGATTCAGAATAGGTAGGTACTGGCCAAAAACCATTAGCCCATGGAACAGCCATCAGATGTGTTTGTGGTTTCTGTCCAGTTTGCAGTGGACAAGCATACACAATAATTGGGCTCCCAGAGAGGCCAAATGACTGGGTGATGCACATAGGCAGGGCAGGATGTGAGAAGCTGGTGCTTCTTCATCCCATACTGTATTTGTATTTATCTGGGGATAAACAGAGAACTCCAGTCTCCCCAGCTGGGCTGTCAATCGGCACCTTCCATAAGTACTTTCATACGACCTCCCCAAAACACCGCTGGAACTGGAGACTTGAAAGCTTCATGGTTACCTCCTAGAAAATGCTAAAAACATTCTGGGTAGAAGAAGTTCTGCAGAGGAGTCCTGCCCTCCCCAAACACATAAGGACACATATTCTGGGAATTTCATGAATGGGAACCCGGTTTGCTATAATGAGTGTGGTTGTTACTGCTCTATGAAAGTATGATTAATATTTAATACACATTTCCTTTGGCTCCACTGAAGTCAAAGGGCCAGATTCCAGAAGGATGTTGAAAAATTAGAAAGGATTCGGAGAAGAGCCATGAAAATAATTGAAGGATTGAAAACATGCCTTACAGTGATAAATAGACTGAGCTCTGGGTCTATCTTATCAAAAAGAATGTTAAGGGGTGATTTGATCCCAGTCTATAAGTAACTACATGGGGAACAGAAATTTGATGATAAAGGGCTTTTCAATCTAGCAGAGAAAGGTATAACGAGGTCCAATGGCTGGAAGTCAAAGCTGCAGAAATTCAGACTAGAAATAAGGGGCAAATCTTTAACCGTAAAGGTACTGAATCATTGGAACAAGCTTTGTGGTGGATTCTCCATCCCTGGCAATTTTTAAATCAAAATTGGATTTTTCTTCTAAAAGAGATGCTCTAAAAAAGATGGAGGTCTTGCTACTGTGAATGTGCCCGATTTTACAGTGTTATGGTATTGGTATTGTGATCTTTTGGCTATAAAGACCAAAGTGGTGATTGCATATATCTGACTTGCTGCCATTCATAACTCACTTAATCATCTTGAACAGATTTTGCATGTTAGCTCTAAATCCTGGTGTGATGTCCCTATCCTCCCCACAAACGGAAGTGAAAAGCTGCATAGCATCCTTAGTGCTCCCCATGCTTATGGTCTGAACATCCTTGTTTTGGTTACCTGCCTTCGGACTCTCAGTCTTGATCAAGATGCCAAAAATGTTCTATGTTGCCAAAGACAATAGGTACTGTGCAAAGGGGATGAACCAAGTTCTTGTTTATTAATGCCAGTTTCCACACAGGGTAATTATTAGGATGGGAGACACCAGATATTTACAATTGAAGCTTGACTTTATTATGAGTATTGCCGTGCTCACAATAGCTGTGTGACCTCAGTCAGGAGCCTCAAGGATGACAGAACATGCTTTGGAACTCTGTGATGTCACAGGGGCAGAGATCTGGACATTCCAGAACTAGCTCAACAGGTCTCTGGCTCTCAAACTGGTAGTTTCCCCAGGTTCTTAAGGCAATGCAGAGTCCTTTTTGCCCTCCCCCTTTCCACCTACCCAAAGTTCAAGAAATAGGGAATTAAAGATCCACCCAACAAAACAAACTCTGGACAGGGAGAAGCCAATGTACAGCAATGCACAGAACAGTCCTACTTATTCGCTGGTCTCTTGCCAACGGGCAGCTGCTGCCGCCATTCCAAAATGAGGAAGATGATTTACTTAATTTTGCTTTAAAGTAGAGCCGATTATGTACTAACTAGGCACTTTCCAAACACTCAAGGTCACTCCCCGCTCCAAGAACCTCAAAACCAAAAGCCCTGTCTACACACAGTTTGTGTACCGCTTTAGAGTTAAAGCAGTACAGCCTTCAGGGTGGATGCAGTCATACTAAGAAAAAGGTGACTCTATCACTTATTCCTGTAAATTTACAGAAATTAGCCATTTCTAAAACAATATAGCTAAAGTGGTAAGTAGTTCCCTAAGCGGTTCCTACTGATCTATAAACTAACTAATAGAACAATAAAACAACATATCCTCCTCACCAACCTCTTCCTTTTTCCTCCTCTTTCCCCACTAATCTGCAAATACAATACAAAATAAAAAAAACAATAAGTTACATTTCAGGTTGCTAAGTGCAAATTAGAAGATTTACTACTGAACACATCATCAAACAAAAGCATTAAAAGTTATGGAAGTTACAAATTAAAGTTACATTAACCATCAGATAGTGCACATGAAATAACATTAAGGAGAAAAAAATCCCCAAAAGCAGTTATCAAACAACCTTAACTCTGCCCCTGTATTTGTATTGCTACTCTAGAGCACAATCCAACTTCTATTGAAAACAATTATAGTCTTTCCTCAGACTTTATTAGACCTTGCAGTACTGTGTTTTGTCACATGGAAAGAATTAATATTATTTGTCTGCTGATCACAGAGAATTGTTTGTTGTTTGTTGAATGGTGTGTATGTTAAGGTTGGTGTCAAAATTGTTTATGTAACCTTAGCTAGTGCTTTCCATTTTTTTTAATGTTTGAGTTTACTTAAAATTGTGTAACAGTTCTTTAACTGCACAGCACAATCTTAACTCTAATTTAGCACAATTTTTCTTATTTAATGTTCTGTTTTTTTAAATTATTTTATAATGTATGTTCAATGCAATTAAAAGTTGGATTAAAGTTACAATGGGAAGTGATTGGCCTCCAAGTGAAGCAGTTTGCCTCCAAATCTGCACAATTTTCATAGGAATTTTAGCCAAAATCATCAGCATAAGGTTTTAGAGTTAACAGCCTACTGCATGAATACAAACTTGTCTACACTAGCCTTTCTTCTGAAATATTTCCTTATCATCAGTTGCAATCCCCTCCTGGAAATGCTAGTGCAGACAAGGTCATAGAGTTTAAAGCCAGAAGGGACCACCAGACCATCTGATGCTGATGTTTTTACCACAGCGGCATGGTGTTAGTAGTCCTTCATGGGCCAGGAGGCCCCAGGAGTCCTTATCCTAAAGGTCCCTCCTTTACTACTAGCAATAAAGTCAAACTAGTGGTACCAACATTGGATATTTTTGCATGAAAAAGCCTTGTGTAGACCCAGGTTAGCATACTCAGGAAGGTAACATAGAATTGAGTCTCTTCGGGAGATTGTATTTGCAAGCAGAAGGGTTAGAAACTGGAATTTTTTAGATGAAATCTTATTTTGTGCGGAATTTAAGGGGTGCTAAATCTGCAGCTTGGGGGGGGGGGGAATTCCAGCCACATTTCTGGATGGGAAGCTTCATGTCAATAACCCTGGGATAGTTTAGTAAATTCACATGCTGAATCTGCTGTGGCTCATGATAGGGAGCTTCCCAGCCCATGGGTGTGCAGTGCAGTGCAGTGCAGTGCCAGACAGTTCATGAAGTGAGGCTCAGCCAGATCCTAGGCGGACTGTCACTTCACAGACTTTGAGGAGCACACACCCCTCCCCCTCCCCCTCCCCTCTTCTCCTGGCCCCATCCCTCTTCTCTCACCACTGCTTCCTCCCCAACCCCCCCCCATGATCACGTGATGCCGGAGCAGGCAGCCCCTTTGTCATAATGCGCCGGGTCACGTGAGGGAAAGTGGGCGTGGCGGACGGGGAGGCGCACGCGCAGTGCGGCGCTTCTCCCCCTCGCCCGTGCGGTTCCTGTCTGGGAAACCCCCTAGTCGAGCGCTGAGGCAGGGGCCGCGGGAGCCGCCATAGCGAGAAGCCGGGCCTCGGAGCGGCTGTGGGAGGAGGCCGAGCCCCAGCGTCCGCCCGGCCGGGGTGTGAGGAGGAGGAACCGGAGGAGCAGCGCCCTCGCCGCCGAGGCCCAGATCGATCGCTGCGGGGCTAGGCCGGAGCCGCCGCCGCCGCCATGGAGCCCTGAGGCCTCCGGCAGCCGAGCCTGACAGCGCGGGGCCTGGCCATGGCGGAGCGTGGCGGCCTGTGAGCGCTAGCCGGGCCCCGAGCGCGCGCGCGCGCAGCCCCCCCCGAGCAGGCTCCTCGTCGGCCGGGCCCGAGCGGGCCTCGGATCGCCCCGCAGGCCCCGCCCCGCCCCGCCGGCCCCGGAGCGGGACCTGTCCCCCCCCCCCTCAGACCCCGGCCCCCTCGCGGAGCAGGCCCCGCCCCGACCATGTCCTGCGTCCATTACAAGTTCTCCTCCAAGCTCAACTATGACACGGTCACCTTCGACGGGCTCCACATCTCCCTGTGCGACCTCAAGCGCCAGATCATGGGCCGCGAGAAGCTCAAGGCGGCCGACTGCGACCTGCAGATCACCAACGCGCAGACCAAAGAAGGTAGGGGGCTGCGGGGCACGCGGGGGGCTGCGGGGCACGCGGGGGGCTGCGGGGTACACGGGGTGCGGGGCACGCGGGGGGGTGCGGGGGGCACACGGGGTGCGGGGCGCGGCGGGCCCATGGCGCCCCGGTGGGTGATCAGCAGAGAGCAGCCCCCGGCCTGCTGGGTGCTCGCCCCTGGGCCGGAGTCCGGCCTGCCCTGGGCTCTGAGAACGGCCGGGCTCTGTCCAGCTTGTGCATCGTCACCCGTCAGAGACACTGACCTGGCTGATCGGGGCTGTTGATGCAGGAGTCGGCGTTTAGACCCAGCTCCGTCTCCTGTGGCTGTAGGGGCTGAGCAGGAGCACAGAGTATTTAACAGACGTAAAAACTACTAAAGATGCGTTTTGGTCATTGGCATCAGTAGATGTGGCTTGGAATGTGTGTTCGGGGAGTAATAAATGCCACTTCTCTAGTCGCTTTCCTCACAATAGCTACCATTGAAGAGTTGTGTCCATTGTCACAGGTAGAGTGCCACATTTAATTGACTAGGCTTTGATCTGCTATGCCAAATGCTGAATTCCTTGACACCGAAGTCTTGATTTCCCAGAACTCTTCTGGGTTCCTTGGGTTATAGGGCTGGCAGGGAAACATGGGGCAAAGTTTTATAGTAACGAACCACCTGAATTCTACTGGCATCAAAAGAGGAGGTTGAAAGATGCAGAATTTTAATACAGTTGGGGAGGATTACTTCCTGAACTACACACTGTGACAGTACAGATTCTTTGAGTTAGTTTTGTCTAAAGGTAGGTTAATTTTGTCTGCTGTGAGATTACAGAATTAGATAATGGTGGTTAGATGGCAGAGTTATAGAAACTGAGCTCATTGTTAGCCCTTGGATAAAGAGCCTTATACTGCTGTTTAGTTTCCTTCTATAATGTGTATTCATGGAAACCCTTATGACATCCTTTCCAAAGAGCAGTTCACACGCAAACATGTAGATATGTTTGGGAGTTACCTATTAATGCAAAACCATTCTTTTCTTAATAAAACTTGGGACTTTCAATCATTCAGAAGTTCTTTCAGTTCAAACTGACAGTCACTTTTTTTATTGTCTGTCTACTTCTTTGCTACAAACTAATTGCATCTGCTCACCTGGTTAAATCCCATTTGAGCATTTGAATCTTGATATATTTGGTACATGACCTGTCCTGTTGTAAATGGCTTTGTGAATAACATACACTTCTCAGAAGTCTTTAGAAATACCATTATTTCCATTCAGTGAATAGGGCTGCTGGCTCTGAGGGGATTATCATTTCATATTTCTCTTCAGGAGTCTTACATTGGTGGATCAACCATTGGTATAACTTTAACATCTGATTACATTTAGAATTCAACTTGCAACAACTTTAAGAAGTGTTTAACTTCTAATATACAATATAGTACCTTTAAAGGAATGCTACCAATTTAGTCAACTAAAATTTAAAAGTGAAGCATTTGGATGCTATATCTGCCCTTGTCTGCCAACTGTTTTTTGTGATTTTTGCAATTGCCTTTTTTGGTTGGTGTGTGTGTTTCTCTCCCTGTTGCTGTGTGAAAGACCCACAGACAGAATATGCAACTGAAACAAAGGGCTATCAAATGCACAGGAAACTGAGGATAAATGAACTAAAGAAATTTTTTTTGTTAGGCCCTGATCTTTATAGGATTGGACCCTAAGGTGGTGTTTGTAGTAGAGGCGTAAACAATCTTCAGAGAAAAGTGTAACTTTAAAGCGACTCTGACAACTTCAAGGTTAGGGTTCATGGCTCATTCATTTTGAATTTGTATTGATTTGATGAGTTCTCTAAAGAAAACAGTAACCTTTTACAAAGAATAAAACCAGAATTCCATAATATTTCACCAGACTATTAAGTTGAGTGCTTGCCTTCCTAAAAGGAAGTGTTGATTAAAATGGAAGGAATATAACTCAAGTTCCATTCATGGACTAACATCAGTCTGTTAGTTTTGGTTAGAACTGACAAGTTTCGGTTAAGAGAAGGAAAGATAAGACTAGGAAATAAATATTGTTAATGTGACTTTAAATCTCTAGAATTGGAATGCTGAAATAGGTGAGTGAGTTTATTTTGTCTGCATGATTATTTGGGGAGGGTTCATGTAGAAGTTGGAGGGAAATGCAAAATGTTGTTGCAAAAAAGTATTGGCTCTTGAAAGCAAGATGTCTAATAGTAGATTTATAAATATGCAAACTTTTATATTTCACTACCCAAATCCCTCTGCCAGGTGGCCTTGAGTTTCAGTTGCCTATCCAACTTTACTGGTCGTAAACTGTAAACTTCTTCAGGATGACCACAAAAAAGATGAAGAAAAATTCTGAATGATTGAACTGGTTCTGTAGCACCAGTTTAGGCACATGCTCTTTGGTGCTGAATCATGTTAAGAACACGTGCTCAGCCTCAAACCACACTAGCGCTTTCTGAACCATTCTAATTGCAGTGCCTTATGAGTACTTTTCCCACAGTTCCTGACACCGCTCACAGAAACAGTGATTTTGGGATACTTGAAAAGGCAACTGATACAATGTGGAACAGTAATGGAAGGACTAGTTAAATTTTTTCAGCTAGTCTTCACATGGACTGGCACTAAAACAGTTCAGGCTGAAACAACTGAGGATCAAATGGTAAAGTATTCAAGTAAGGTGTTCAAGCTCACAATAAACATTCTCTGAAACTGAAAAAAGACTCTAGCAAAACCAGTAAAGTTCAGACTTCGGACACCCTTCATATTTCTAAGGTGGTAAATAAGCAGTATGGGGCACTTCTTTAAAAGGGAAAATACCTTTCATGCCCACTTTATACATTATAAAAAGAAAACAAACATCTATTTCAGATTATACTTTTATAATGAGTGGAGATTTTCAGACAATACAGAATTAATCAAAAATTGCAGAAGAACCCCAAGATCATGGAATTCATAACTATCTTTGATTTCATGATTTTTCTCCCTTAACCAGATGTTTGGCAGTTTTTCTTGTAGATTTTTTTTCAGGAGTTCAGTCTTCTTGAGCAGCAGTTGTTCCTGCCCTACTCCCTTGCCATGCAAGGCAAGGGGAATAAGCATTTCTGTGTACTGGAAAAAAAGTGTCCATAACTCTATATTGGTTATAGTGGTGATAGATGGTTGTAGAATACATAGTGCTCTTGCAAGCTCTGCTGTTTTTTACCACAGTCATCTAATTCTACTCTTTAAAGGAGTAAAAAGGCTTGAGCCCTGTCTAAATTGGTTTCTACCATGCAGCTTTAGTGGTGCCACTTAAGTGCTATCTAGAATACAAAACTTGTGCTAACCGCTATTTGATTCCCCCAACACATCTTTAACACATCTTGCATGTATTAAAATGTTTCCTGTGGTACACAGACATTACAACCACTATATAGATTACACTTTCTTGAAGAAAGGCTAACCACTGTGCTAATATCTATTTCATGTGGATAGGGATTGCTGGGGTAACAGCCCTCAATTGTACAAGTAATCCTCATGCTATGATCTCACAGTGCAGCATTCACTACCCAGGCGACCTTCGTTGCTCTACTTTCTGAAGTTTCTTGTGTAGGGCCAAATTGGCAATAAGTCACTTAGTTGTGCAAGTAGCTTTACGTACAGAATGGAACTCAAATGTACGTTGTTTCCATGGCTATCAATTTCTTCTACAACTTTGCTGAAATTATTCTTCTGTCAGCAGCATGTTTTGGAGGTGTCCATTATGTGACTATAGTATCAGCTACCTGAGGTTGATGTGCAAACACTAATGGCCATATAAGGAGATAAGGGCCAGATGACCTTGGTCATTCATAATAGTGTGAGACTGGGAGTCTGAGTGACTAGTGGAGATGGGCATCACTAGAGGGGCAGGCAATGCCAAGAAAAGGTAAAGGGATTGAGCATCCTGTATAATGAGGTCTGAGCTAGTGGCAGTAGGCCTGGTTCAGGGCAAAAAGTGTGCCACTTTTACAATGAACTGGACCAATTCTTTGAGACTCAACCTTCCAGAGCCACAGAAATACTTCTGCATAGCATAAAGGTCCCATGCATTGCATTGATGGAAGAGGGCTCCATCAACAACTTGGACCACTGGAACATGGAGCTGGTTCTGAAGATGCCAGGCATGTTGCTGACCTCATAGGATCTGTTTTATGTGCATGAAGGATCCAGAAATAGCAGCCAAGACAGAATAGCAGGACAAGGAATCTGAAAACACAGAGCTCTCAACACCAGGTATATACCATTTTGTTGTAAAATATACTGGTGGGGACAGGGTGTGGAGGCAGTGACTTAAGTATTGGGGAAGAGTATTCTGGGTTCTTATGAATGTCATTTCTTGAAAGAGCAGATAATAGTCTTATGTGAAGATAGAAATGTCCTCTCCTCCTGCCCCACAAGTCCTTTCTCCACCACCTTGACAATATAAGCTGTAGCTGATGAGCTTTTTCCATATCTAGTTGCTTTGGTTCTCCCCATAATTCTACAATATTGGCATGCCCCTACATAACTCCCCCACACTCTGGCTGTATGGGCCGCTCTTCCTGTCAGGGTGGAAGTTTACCTCAGTATGGTGGATTCAAAGAGCAAGAGACCACAATGTAAAAAAATCTAAAAATAAGAACTTCACTATAAAAAAATATGTTGGCTATATTAAGCTATATATCAGACTGGTGCACCAGATTAGCTGCCGTCATCGTAGCAGAAGTTTAACAGCAGATTGTGACAAGATTCCTTTTCCATACATATACACACCACTCCTAGTAAGGAAATAGAAGTGAAGTGGCAAAATTACAGTTAACACAATTTAAGTTAGCAAAGACTAACATGAGTACTCTCATCAAGCTGTGGTGATGGGCAGTGTGATGTCAGATGAAATTTAATGTTGACAAACACAAAGTAATGCAAATTGAAGATAATGGTTTGAAAAATTCATACTTTACTGCATTCTAAATCTTCAGGAAAAGATCCGGGCATTATTGTGGACAGCTCAATTAAGACTTCTGCTCAGTGTGTAGCAACAGTCAAAAAAGCATCTATGCAAATAACTCCATTGCTAATTTATCAGCTTCTCCCTTCATTTCCTCAAGAATTCCCTTTTTTCCCTAAATGCCAGGAAAATGTTTTCAAGTGTTTTCCTGTGATAAGTAAACATTGGTAGGTGCTGGTCACTAGCTTGACTATCTGCTCAATTCCATTCTTGGCCTTAATCTAGCATCCTAATGAACCCTCTTTCTTATAAGTGTTGTGCATGCATTGAGTCTAATCCAGGAAGAACATTACTTGCAAGAAGGTATTAGAATTTGAAACTGAATTTATTTCTGTTGCACGTCTTGGTATTCCTAGGGTGAGGGATAGATGAGTATTGCTATGGCTAACTCATTACTTATTTTTCATTATAGTGGCCACACCAGTAGAATGGATGTCCCAGAAGAGGCATGGTGTCATGCAGAATGGATTCACAGTGGTGAAATATCTGACAGTGTACTGGTTCAAGGAACACAAAATCAGGGCCACTTTGCAATATAGGGCAAAGCACAATGAGGCAGGACTATTTCAGGAAGAGGAGAAATTAGAATGGGAAACAGAGTTCTAAAGGGAAATGTTCAACAAATACAAAGTGTTCAGGAAAATGACTGTGTGTTGGTCTAACAACTGATCCCTGCATTGCCTGTAAAACATAAGATTAAATCAGGATAATAGTTATGAGGCTGCCACCTACTCTTCAGCTCCCTTGCTTTCTGTTCCTTTGGCAACTCGCGCCTTTAGAAGCCAGTGGAAAGGAAAATTGGAATCCCAATAAGACAATTTATGAATGATTGTCTGTTGCCCTTGGTATTGTACAAATGTTACCTTGTTTTGTTATTGCAGCTTACTTGTAAACATGTTTGTATAATAAAACATTTTCTTAAAAATAAAGGCTCTGTGCATCAAGCATAATGTTCTTTAATAGGAATACATGAATTCACTCCTCCATGAAACTTCCTCACCAGAACTAATACAAATCACTAATAAAGCATGAGAAAAACAAATGCATTAAAATCGCCAAGAGTATAAGCCCACCACTACAAAGGCACTTCATAGAAGCAGCTGTCAGTTACTGTTCTCTGGTACATCAAATCACTCCTCCATAAACTCCCCACCATACAAATCAAGATAACTGGATAATTAAATGCCAAACACAAGAAGCCCACAGCAACAAAATATAAATGGCTAAAAATAAAACAATATTTACTTCACTGAACCAGCAGTTTAAAAGTGTGTATACAACGCATTTCTGATGAGGATCGCACAATGTTTGTATATAAGTAACTGTCTCAGATACAACCACTTGTGTGTCCAGCTGTGCATAGGTTGCTGCATAGCTAGTTGCTTACTCCCTCAGCTCTCCATAGAAGACTACCTTTTTTTTAAATATATATATTAAAAAATGCAGCAGGCAGATGTTGTTACATTGGTCACTGACCGGCCTTTGGAAGTCAACAAACATCTCCATTGTCTCACAAAACCTCATGCTGCTCCAACCACCACTGTGCGCACCTGATGTGTATATTTGAATTGACATCTCTCCAGTTTTGTGTAATCTGGGAATAGATTAATTAGAAATAGTGAAAATTGGCATGTGGGATCACCAGAATCACAATGGGGACAAATGCAACTAATGTCAGTGTTGTAGTCATCCTCTACCCATTTTTTAGGAGTCCAGCTCTTTGAAAAATTGTGCATCTTGCCCTTTGCCTGGCCATCCTATGTAAATACCCAGGAAACTGTCATAAGTCTCTAAAAGTTATGTCACAATTGAGCAGTAACTCTTTCTGTTAATCTATGTTTTGGACTTTGTATGGGAATATGAATTCACAGAGTGGGCACATGGGTTCCCTCAATAGCCCCCGCACAGTTCAGGAATCCCAGTTGTTTGAATTCCTCAGTGATCATTGGCACACTACACTGTCTGTCTTGATTCTACTATGTCTTCCCACATATGCCTCCATGACTAATAATTAGCCATGTGTTTCCCGAACCCAAGCTGATGCTCACTGTGTCGAAACCATCTGGGGTGGGGTAGCCAGCTGCCATAGAGAGTCAAACCTTTTTCATGGCAAGCAGTGTGCTCATCCTGACAGGCTGGCGCTGCAGTACTGGAGCTAGTTAGCTAAAGAGGCAGAGAAGTCTTCTTCCTCGTTCTAAAGTTACACAGCTACTGGTGCTCATCCTAGATCTCAAAGAACTTGGTCTCACCAATTTGTGGTCAAGGTCTGAACCAATAGTAGTACTCTTCCAGCTGAATATTATTCTCAAGCATCAATTACGCCAGCTATTCTAAGCCTTGGGACTGCACGACAGAGGAAACATTGTGTTAACTGCTTTTCTTGCTCTTTGCAGTGTTCTCTGCCACAATTGCTGTACAGAAGCCCCATCAGAAACCTTACTTGCCAAACAAGAACTGAACATTTGTCCTAGCCTGCATTTTGAGGAAAGATATAGGAGGTGGCTCCAGCATTTAGGGCTTTGAGAATTCCCTTTCCAGAGAATTACGAAAGTTTTGGTCTCTTCTCTCTCATTTCTGGTAGACTCCCTAAAGGAAGGCTTTTAGAAATCTTGTGGAAGCGATGGCCTCAGAGAGCTGTGCTGGGAACTGTGCTATTGTAATGACATAGTGAAGTACAAGTGCGAACATGTGGCAAAAATACAGATAAAAGCAGATGTCAGTGTGGATACATGGCACCTTTGTATTTTAGACTAGTGCTCTCCTGCTGATTCAGTTTCCAGAGGTTCAGGTTTTGGGTGTGTGTGTGTGTGTGTGTGTAATATACACACACACACAGACAGCCATAGGGAACGAAGTTTCATAGGCTTTGCTACACTTCAAGGAGGGGCCCAGTGAGCATGCTTAGAAATTAATCTTTAGTCCCAGCTTTTTTTCCCCCTCCAACCTTAGTGCAGAAACAGTTCTTCATGGAGTACAGGTTCAAAATTATTTTTGTGGTTCCAAACTCATTCAAAACTAGTTGAATAAAAAAACTCTCTTAAATATGTGCTTTTTGTCTCATAATTGAAATGGCCAAAGGGTTTTTTCCTCATATTTCAAAAACTAATAAATCACCTGTGGTCTGAACCTATCATAGAAAGCTTTAGACCCAAAGGAGAACTCCAGAAAGTTATGAGGAAGTGAAAAAGTTATAATGGAACTCTCTACAGAAGCTTAATCATAGTGTTTAGTACTATGAATGTTATAATAAAAATGTGACCCAGCTTCACATATATCAAGATGTTCCTTTCATCCTGAGCAAGCTAAATTAATCTTGGAAACTCAGTTACCACTATTGTTACACTATAGCTAGGCAGAGCTAGTCCCAAAACTCACGTTTTGAATCTGAAAGTAACTTGATGCTGGGTATTGTTTTTTAAAGAATTGCAGGTTTATGTGAGCTTGAGGTTAGATCAGAATATAACAGTTTCATGAAGACAAATGCAGCACTATGTAGAGCTTATTTTAAATGTTTAGCTTAATTTTTGTTAAACCTAGGATTTTGTCTTAAACTGGTTTTACTTTGAAAAGTGAATCTACAGGGGGCATTTGTGGAGTTTTTCTCATTTACTTCTAAGATAATTGCTTAGTTTAAATGGAAACTATCAACTTAAGTTTGGCCCCCAAATTATATTTTCCAAATGAGTTTTTTATAAAGAAAGAATAGACACATTTTCCACAATTAAAAGAAATCCAATTTAAACAGTTAATACAGACTTTCTTCTACTTTGTTTTCAATCCAAACATCAAACACTGAAAACCTGAAAGTGAAACTGATGGCATTGATTTTTATTGATCTTGAAAGAATGCCAAAAATAAACACAGTAGTGACAAATTGGCTTTTTTTAAATTTTCACTTTTAATATTCAAACGTATTTTTAGTAACTTAGGTAAATAAACTCATTATAGCATATTTGCTATTCCTAACTGCCTGCCCTGCAAACTCTACCTCAGATCTGTATTCATTGTAGCTTTTACATTGTTACCAGTTCAATTATGCAGATACTATGGGCTAAGCTGTTCTCATTTTACAGTGAAAACCTAAATTTGCCATGGGTTGGATCTCTTGAATAAGAAAGTACCTGTTTAGTGACCTTTCTGATTATAACAATGTAGATCTTAGATTAGCCTTCTCTTTTTTTTAAGCATTGTCCTTGCCTATGTGTATATGTTTTTAACAACCCTCTAGAATTGGTGGTCAATTAATAGAAATCTACTATTAATTTGTGTGGTTTAATTTTAACCTTTCAGTATTTATTATAAAATTCTGGGTTTGGTTTTTCTCAGTTAAATGAATTCTTCTAAATATCTAACAAACTGCATATGAAAAAGAGAAATGTGTTTTTGGGAATGGAAATTGATCTTTCTTACCACATTTTTACTCTTTTCAGAATACACAGATGATACTGCCCTGATTCCTAAGAACTCATCTGTAATTGTTAGAAGAATCCCTATTGGAGGAGTTAAATCTACAAGCAAAACATATGTCATGTAGGTATTCATAAAATCAAATACTCTATCTGTGGCCATTAGACTTGGGTAATGCATAGTTTGCTAGACGCATTCAAACGTGTCTAGGTTTTTTTCCTTTCATAAGAGTTACTGGTTCATGTTGTAGCTGGAAAGGATGAGACCTGTAACCTCTTGATCTTTGCAAGAGGGATGGCTTGAATAGGATTCTTGGGACTCCAGATTCTAATCCCACAGTTAAATTCTGAGGTAGATAGAGTTCTGCTCAGTTTACTATGTGAGTTGGTCTTTTGGTTGTACCCTTAAACTGAGGCCCTTTTTGCTCTGTATTGAGAGGAAAGATTTTATAGCACTTTTTATAAGAAGAAAAACCTATAATCCTTGGCCAAAGTTTTCCCCTCATAGAATATCAGGGTTGGAAGGGACCTCAGGAGGTCATCTAGTCCAATTCCCTGCTCAAAGCAGGACCAATCCCCAACTAAATCATCTCTCATCTCTCATGCATGTTGTGTATATTTACTGACTCATTCCCATGTCAGAGGTGGTTACTTGTCAGTAAGTGGATGGGTGTACTTCTGTCTTGGGACATGACAGGACAGGTACTTTATAAACAAACTACTAGTATTCGTATTGCCAACAATCATGGAGTCTTGCATAGAAACAATACTGGAAAGACCAAGGTCCACCATTCTGTATGTCTTCCAAACACAGGAGGTTTTATGTGGGATATGCCCCTCAGATTCCAAGAGACAATCACTGCTTCAGTGGAAGTCAAAAAGAACAAAGTTCCCAAATGTGTGTGGTGAGGGGGGTGATAATCCCTCCCCACCCTGACATTCAGTGATCAGGTCAGCCATTTTGCATGTGAACAAGATTAAAAGATTCTTTCATTAATTCTGTTTTATACTATGTTGACCATTGAGCTCCAAATGTCTGTTTTCCCTATTAATCCCAGTGTGGGGTAACAGATGTAGTGTTGACTAAAATGTCAGAAATTCCAATGAATGAAGTCAGGATTACAGGTTGCTTGTTACCCTTCTTTCAGCCTGTATTATCCCACTTCTACATTAGTTGCACTAGCTTTGTTTGAGTAATTTTAATCTGTGGCTGAGCAGACGGCATCTTCCTGGTGCTTCAGTACTATTCCAAAGTAAAGTGTTAGATACTAACAGAGATGAGGACCAAATAAGTATCTAGGTACAAATCTGTAGGGGTTACAGAAAGAATGGTGCATCTTGCTCTCTCCATAAAGGCTGCCCATTGCTTCTGTGGTGCCCCTAGCTTAACAAGTAGAAGGCAAAGTACAGAAGTGACTCCTGAGAAGTTCATACTGTGGGCCAATTTAATTATTAAGCTGCTCAGTAGTACAGTTAACTTAAAAATAAGCAGCTTTTGAGATTTCAAGCTCAGAACTACAGTATTGTTGTATGCAATGCCTTTAAAAATTTACTGTTCATCTTATAGCATGTTCTTCAAAGTAAACACATTGATAAACAATCTGTGGTGTATATCTTAACGAAGTTCCTCACCTACCCCCACCTTTGGGATGTACTTACCTCTTATTGTGAGCCTGGAACAGTTTTCCTAGTAGTGACTGTTGTAAGCACGAGTCCTGCAACCATGAGAGGCTTTAAACTGCCTCAGCTCATGGGAGACTTTTCGCAACTTCATTAATTAAATATACAGCTCTTATTAACGATACCAACAATTGCATGCCTAGTTCTCTAAGGCCTGGTCTACACTAGGCTTTTATGTCGACTTTAGCGCCGTTATATCGAATTAACCCTGCACCCGTCCACACCAGGAAGCCATTTAGTTCGACATAAAGCTCTCTTTAAATCGATTTCTGTAATCCTCCCCAACGAGAGGAGTAGCGCTAAATTCGACATGGCCATATCGAATTAGGCTAGGTGTGGATGGAAATCGACGGTAATAGCTCCGGGAGCTATCCCACAGTGCACCACTCTGTTGACGCTCTGGACAGCAGTCCGAGCTCGGATGCTCTGACCAGCCACACCCCCGGGAAAATTTGAATTCATTTTCATTTTCCTGTCTGGGCAGTTTGAATCTCAGTTCCTCTTTGGACATCGAGGGGAGCTCAGCAGCAGTGGCAACTATGCAGAGCTCTCCAGCAGAGATGGCCGTGCAATCCAATAGAAAGAGGGCCCCAGCATGGACTGATCGGGAAGTCTTGGATCTCATCGCAGTGTGGGGCGATGAGTCCGTGCTTTCAGAGCTGCGCTCCAAAAGAAGGAATGCTAAGATCTACGAGAAGATCTCCAAAGCCATGGCAGAGAGAGGCTACAGCCGGGATGCAACGCAGTGCCGCGTGAAAATCAAGGAGCTGAGACAAGGCTACCAAAAAACCAAAGAGGCTAACGGACGCTCCGGATCCCAGCCCCACACATCCCGTTTCTACGAGGCACTGCATTCCATCCTGGGAGCGGCCGCCACCACTACCCCACCCCTGACCGTGGACTCCGAGGATGGGATCATGTCGGACATGACAGCGGACGGGGAAGAGGAGGAAGGAGATGAGGAGGACGAGGCAGTCGACAGCGCTGGCACCGCTGATTTCCCCGACAGCCAGGAGCTCTTCATCACCCTTACCGAGATCCCGTACCAACCGTCCCCATCCCTTACCCCGGACACAGAATCAGGGGACGGATCAAGCAGTAAGTGCTGTAAACATGTAAACATTTATTTAAAACAGAACGGTAATATTTATACTATTAACAATGTATATTTATAAAAGTGCTGTAAACTAGTAAAAAAATAATCAGGTACAAAACAGGAATATTTACAAAGGTAACAAATGGGTTTTGCATGATTTCTCTGTCTTAGGCTCTTCTCAATTTAGTCCCAAGTATTTTAAAAAAATTTCACAATGTCCGTTACTACATGATTCCCAGGCCCAAGACGCTCCACTCCAAAGTCCCAGTGCACCTACGCGAAAATCCGGTCAATGTGGCCGGGGATCGACGAGAAATCCTCGTAGGAGAACTCCGCGTAGGTCTCGTGGAGGTAGAGCTCAAGCCTGTTGATCAGGTTCCGGGGTAGGGCGATCTTAGTGGGCCCTCCGTGGTAGCAGACATGTCCCCTCCATGCCACAATCAGGTACTCGGGGATCATGGCCCGACATAGCATGGCGGCATACGGCCCCGGTTTCTGCATGCTTTCCCGCAGCATGCGTTCTCTCTGGGTGTCCGGGATCCTCAGGAGGGTGATGTCGCTCATGACGCCCTGCTTTGAATTAGGGAGGGGACTGTTAGTATTGGGACTGCTTTACAGCCACGCGGTGGAGGGAGAGGGGCAGCATACAGGGATCTTTCCCTGGGACAGCCGCGAGGGGGTGGGACAGGGGCAGAGTTGATGCTGTCCTGATTGCTGGCAGCAGAGACTGGCATTGCTTTCAATGTGAAAGGAGGCCAGTGCTACAGCTGGAGTTTTAAGCAGCCACAAGTCTGCGGCTTACCATTATTGCCCGCTCCAGAAGTTCAGGTCTCCAGCCACAGTTCTCTGAACACTCCAAGACCTCCGCAAGTCCACAGGCACTGAAGGCGACGGCCGAAAATTCGACCTTGTCCTGAGTGCGCATGTGAGAGGTTCAGTGCATGGTCTTGTTCACAGAGAAAGACTAGGTTCTTTGTATACAATTTCATTTATCTGTCTCAGGAATTCACTCCCTTTTTAAAATTCACACAGACACATCTGCGACTGTCTCCCAACCCAGCCTGTCAGCACACTCCCAGAGGCTAGCGCAGATTAGGCGGAGGAAGAAGAAGACGCGTGAAGACATGTTCACAGAACTAATGGGCTGCTCCCGAGCCCAGGCAGCCCAGCAGACACAGTGGAGGGAGAACTTGTCACAAATGCACCGAGCAGTCATGGAACGGGAGGAGAGGTGGCGTCAGGAGGACCAACAGGCTACTGAAAAGCTGCTTGGACTAATGAGGGAGCAAACGGACACGCTCCGGCGCCTTGTGGATGTTCTGCAAGACCGGAGGCAGGAGGACAGAGCCCCGCTGCAGTCTATCTGTAACCGCCCTCACCCGCCACCAAGTCCCACACCACCCTCACCCAAAGTCCAAAGAAGGAGGGGCGGCAAGGGCCGTTAAAACTTTCAATCAACCCCTGCAGACTGCTCTAGCAGTAGAAGGCTGACATTCCCCAAAATTTCATAAGTCCTTTCCTACCCACCTCACACAAGCCCCCGTCCAAGTTTCACCCCCCACGTTTCATGTCTGGTTCGCAATAAAATGTTTGTTTCTGTTCATTACTGTTTCGGTCAGGTTCTTTTGAGGGAGAGTCTGTCTGGAGGGGGGGAAGGGGCTTGGTAATTGGACAGGACAGTCACCTTTAGCAGGCTACAGAGGCGGGGTCAGGTCCAGCATCAGGACACATACACAGTGCAGTCACTGGTTACCCTGGTCAGTCTGGGAGGTGCTTTTCATGTTTTGGGGGGGGGGGGG
>NW_020664444.1:2074805-2083807 GCF_002925995.2 Terrapene triunguis | reverse complement strand
TTCATGTTTTGGGGGGGGGGGGTTGCTCTGTGACTTTGTGGCGGGGGAGGGCAGTTACAGATCTTATGCAGCGGTCCTTATCCTGGCTCACAGATCCACGCAGCAGGGGATCTGTAACCCTACCCCCCCTGCCAGAAAGTCACATAGCCGACACATACACACAGTCCCCCCCAGGAGTGCTGGCAGGCTCCATTGAAATAACCAGTCCACCAGTGCGGAGCCTGTCATTCCGGGAGTTTAGAAGTATCATTTGCATCAGAACACTGAACCCGCCCCCCGCCACAGTCTGCGTCCCCGGTTTAAAATATTCCCGCGAAAACAGCAATACAGACAACGGTGTTCATTAAAAAATCGAAATGATTTTATTTTTTGGGAAGGGGAAGGGGGTGAAGGTTGTATGTAACTGGAGAGGATAGTCAAAATGAACTGGGTAAAGAAACGGGGGCAGGTTCAGCTTTTCTGTCCACAAACTGAAAAGTCACTGGTTGCCCTGCTCACTCAGGAACCTAGCTTTCAAAGCCTCCCGGATGCACAGGGCGTCCCGCTGGGATCTTCTAATGGCCCGGCTGTCTGGCTGGACGTAATCAGCAGCCAGGCTATTTGCCTCTAGCTCCCACCCCGCCATAAAGGTCTCCCCCTTGCTCTCACACAGGTTGTGGAGCACACAGCAAGCTGCAATAACGATGGGGATATTGGTTTCGCTGAGATCACAGCGAGTGAGTAAGCTTCTCCATCTCCCTTTGAGACGGCCAAAAGCACACTCCACCACCATTCTGCACTTGCTCAGACGGTAGTTGAACAGTTCTTTTTCTGTGTCCAGGGCGCCAGTATAGGGCTTCATGAGCCAGGGCATTAGCGGGTAGGCTGGGTCCCCGAGGATGACTGTAGGCATCTCCACATCCCCAAGAGTTATTTTGTGGTCTGGGAAGTAAATACCTTCCTGCAGCCGTCTAAACAGACCAGAGTTCCTGAACACACGAGCGTCATGAACCTTGCCCGGCCATCCGACGTAGATGTTTGTAAACCGTCCCCGATGGTCCACCAGTGCTTGCAGCACCATTGAAAAGTAGCCCTTTCTATTGATGTACTGGCTGGCCTGGTGGTCCGGTCCCAGGATAGGGATGTGAGTCCCATCTATAGCCCCACCGCAGTTTGGGAATCCCATCGCGGCAAAGCCATCTATGATGACCTGCGCGTTTCCCAGGGTCACTACCTTTGGGAGCAGTACCTTCACGATTGCCTTGGCTACTTGCATGACAACAACCCCCACGGTAGATTTGCCCACACCAAAGTGGTTCGCGACTGACCGGTAGCTGTCCGGCGTTGCAAGCTTCCAGAGGGCTATGGCCACTCGCTTCTGGACAGTGAGGGCTGCTCGCATGCGGGTGTCCTTGCGCTTCAGGGCAGGGGACAGCAACTCACAAAGTTCGAGGAAAGTCCCCTTCCGCATGCGAAAGTTTCGCAGCCACTGGGATTCATCCCAGACCTGAAGCACTATACGGTCCCACCAGTCCGTGCTTGTTTCCCGGGCCCAGAATCGCCGTTCAACAAAATCCACATGCCCCATTGCCAACGTCATGTCCTGGGCGCTGGGGCTCGTGGTTTCTGACAGCTCTGTGCCACTCTCCGACTTCAGGCTCTCACGGCGGTGCCGTAGCCTCCTCGCCCGATTTCTCTGCATCTGCCTCAGGGAAAGGTGTATGATAAGCTGCGAGGTGTTGAGAACGGCCACAAGTGCAGCGATGGTCGCAGCGTGATCCATGATCGCAGTGCTGTGGCGTCCGCGCTGTCACTGACCAGAAAAGTGCGCGAACTGATTTCCCGCCGGCGCTTTCATGGAGGGAGGGAGGGCGTTAGTGACGGACGGATGACGACAAATTTTTTTTACCCAGAAGGCATTGGCGGCTCGACCCAGAATTCCGATGGGCAGCGGGGACTGCGGGAACTGTGGGATAGCTGCCCACAGTGCACCGCTTCCAATATCGACGCTCGCCCCGTTAGTGTGGACTCACAAAGTCGAATTACTGTCCTTAGTGTGTCCTTAGTGTGGACACACACGTTCGACTTTGCAATATCGATTCCACATATTCGATTTAAGTAAAATCGAATTACCCTCGTAGTGTAGACATACCCTAAGTAGTTTGCAGATCCACAATCAGTATGTGGAACCTCAACACATTTTCAAATGTAATAAAGGAATTCCTAAATACTGTAGAATATTCAGGATTTATTTTGAGCAAATTCTGGTAATTAAGACTTTTTTTTTGTCACAGGACTCCTAAACCGCACAAAATCCTAGAAACTTCTTTCAGGTGATGTTTCTACTACTACTTTTAGTCAATATAGCGTATTTAAAAGGTTTACTATCTGGGCACTTTCGTGGCTAAAATCAGCAGATTCCTCACCAGGGTGTTTGGGCTTCCACAATAAATCCTGTAAGAGGACCACATTGCTGAGGATTTATAGTAGTAATTCACTGTACATCAAACATTCTACTTTTTAGCATGATTCTTACAAGTTAAAATTCACATTTCAAACAATAGAATCCAATAATATTTCTGTATCAGACACATTTCAAACAATAGAAATGTAGGGCTGAAGGGACCTTGAGGTAATATAGCCCATCCCCCCATGCTAAGGCAGGACCAAGTATACCTACACCATCTCTGACAGGTGTTTGTTTAACCTGTTCTTAAAAACCTCCAATGATAGGGATTCCATGACTTCCCTTGGTAATCTATTCCGGTACTTTCCTAACCTTATAATTAGAAAAAATTTCCTAGCATCTAACCTGAGTCTCCCTTGCTGCAGATTAAGCTTCTTGTTCTACCTTCAGTGGACATTGTGAACAATTGATCACTGTCCTCTTTATAATATCCCTTAACCTATTTGAAGACTGTTATCAGGTCCCCTCTCAGGCATCTTTTCTCAAGACTAAACGTGGCCAGTTTTTTTACCTTTCCTCATGATAAAAGGTTTAGAAAAACTGACCTATTTTTGTTGTTCTCCTCTGGACTCAACAATTTGTCCACATCTTTCCTAAAGTGTGGCACCCAAAACTGGGCACAGTATTCCAGTTAAGGCTTCATTGTGCCGAATAGAGTTGGACAATTATCTCCTGCATCTTACCTACACGCCTATTAACACACCCCAGAATATTAGCTTTTTTTTTTTTTTTTTGCAACTGCATCACATATTGGTTCATATTCAGTTTGTGATCTATTATATTCCTAGATCCTTTCTGCAGTACTATTGCCTGGCCAGCTATTCCCCAGTTTGTATTTATGAATTTGATTTTTCTTTCCTAAGTGTAGCACTTTGCATTTTCTTTATTGCATTTCATCTTGTTGATTTCAGATTGATTCTTCAATTTGTGAAGGTCACTTTGAGTTTTAATCCTGTCCTCCACAGTGCTTGCAATCACTCCCAGCTTGGTGTCATCCCCAAATTTTATAAGCATACTCTGTATTCCATTATCTAAGTCATTAATTACAATGTTGAAAAATACCAGACCCAGGACAGACCCTTGCAGAACCCAGCTAGCTATATCCCCCCAGTTTGGCAGTGAACCATTGATAACTACTCTGAGTACAGTTTTTCAGCCATTTGTTCCCTCCCTTATAATTTCATCTAGAGCACATTTCCCTAGTTTGTTTGAGAATGTCATGCAAGACTGTGTCAAAAGCCTTACTAAAATCAAGATATATCATGTCTACTACTTCCTCTCATCCACTAGGCCAGTAACTATCTAGACTACCACTTTTCTTTTCCAGAAGCTAGAATAATGATAAAATACAACCAAAGAGTCTCAGAACTGATCCTTAATATAACTGCCTTAGGAATGTGAGAGTTGTTTGGATAACTGTAAGCCCCTGCTTAGATAGGTGATAGTCTGACTGAGAATACAGAATTGTAGCATGAAGCAATTCATATTTAAGATCATTAATAGGTTGGCAATTGTCCAAAGGCAGACTTGTTGAATTTTAAATTCAATTTTTACTAACTAAATGTTATTCCACAAACATGTCTTACAATACTTTTTGAAAATACAAAATATGTATGTAACTTCAAAGTAATGCTGTGAGTCCCAAGGGAGAACAGTTTCTGTAGTCACCTAAACTTCCATATTCATTAAATTATCAGAACATATAATATTGGTAATCACGACATAGTATGTTTTCATTGTTTGTTTAAAGGATGTAAACAGTGTTCTTATTCTGACGACTTTTATTTCTTCTTCTAGAAGTCGAACTGAACCAGTGAGTGGAACTTCAAAAGCAGTATGTAAAAACACAATCTCACACTTTTTTCCTACACACTGCACTTAAATATAAACAGTAATGTAGCAAATTAATTTTCTAAACATTAACTTAAATTTTAACTTCCAACAAAGCACAGTATATATTGTAAATACAATGTATTTGATGCAAAATAGTAAAAATATTGAGTAATGCCATCATTTGCACACTTTTAATGTGAATACTAGTATTTGTGCCAAGTAATGCATTGTATTTCATATTGAATATGATAGAATACTTCCTGTATGACTTTGTGTTGTACAGATAATGTATGATCATTTTCAGATCATGAAGGTTCAAGGTTTGCACAACTGAACATGGTGCCATGTTCTACATCTGTCTGTCTATAGTTAGTAATATGTATGTTTGTACAGGTTGTTGTGTGCTTTTTGTTTCTTGCAATAAAAATGTTTGGAGTGTATTTTTTGCCATTTTCACATTGTATCACTTAGCTTTTGTTTTCAATACTTTTTTTGCCTAATGGTTTTTGAAAATGTTATCAAAAACCACTGAGAAACCATTATTGTTAAACTTGATATTGTTTCTTACTTTTTGACTTGGGGTTCAAACAAATGCTGAACCAAATATATCCCAACATTTCGGGGGGGTGGGGGGGTTGGGCATTTCTGTGAAGCTAAATGGCTCGTTTTGCTGTCCTTAAATACTTGAGCATTTACATGCCCTAAAACTGTATGATTAAGAAGGGGTATTGTTTGGGTGCCTCTGAGTACATAAATGTCTTGAAAAGGTTGCCATGAATTTGAGTAACTTTTAGTACACAAAGTGGTATTCTAAAGTTCTGCATTTGATTCTTCCACTTTCTGTGATGTACAGTTTAGTATGTCTGCAGACTAAAGTATCTAAAACTTGGTGTAGGAATTTCAGCTAATTAGTCATCTTGTCTGCTAGACCCTTGTGCAATTCCAGCGAAACCCCTTACCGACCCCCTTTACTCTTATCTGCAACACATTTTCTGATCTGGGTAAATTCTGAGTTGGATGCTTCTTCAGCTGTCAGTGACCAAGCCTTTCTTTAATATACCACCACTTCTGATTTTACAGTTGAAAAGAGGGCAGCATTTTTCTTTAGGTTTGACACACTGATTGTTAGTCTGTTGCAAAATACAGAATTATAGTTACACAAACAAATATTTAACTGGTTATGGTGTAGACTTTGACTTGCTGATTGGGTTGAATATTGTGCATAATTCAAACATTTCAAAATAGTCCTAATTAGTATTCAGAATTATTACTTGGTGTTTTTTATTTTTCATTTTTCTTTAAGTACAACTGATTTTTATCTAGAATGATATGTGGCATTACACTAACCCTGGATCATTGGATCTGATTGCTTGAAAAGCTTTCAGAATAACAGAATCTAGGAATTCCTACCTTTGGGTTGGTGGTCTGTGAAGAATATAGCCTCTGGTTCTCATGAAATGTAACATCATAAATCTAAAATCCTAGTCTGTTGTACTTATAGTATTAACATCTTTAAAAACCTAATCTGCACTCCAATATTCTGTTATCAGTTGGTTCAAATTGGTTTTTAGACATACTTGTGTCTCAACACTAGCTCAGATTAGCTTGACTGGCCCAGTGACTCTAGAAGTTAATGTAATGCATTTATGTAAACCACATTTACAGTATTTGGTCTAATTCAGATGAGTTTTTATTTCTTGAAAACAGTTCTTTTCCTTTTTGTTTACTAGCATGTGTATGAACACAAATCACATGTTCATAAATAAAGTTAACATTCTTTTAGCCTTGTGTGTTCCCTGGCATCTCTGTATTACATTTCTAAGTAGCATCTTATTATGAGCTGATATAGATTTCTCATCAGTTTTAAAAAATATACGTTAAAGAATGGCTGTATTCTAATTAGAACTATTTAAATTAAAATGGAAGCAAAGCAAAAATATTCCCTCTTGTCTTGTTGGCACGATTGGACGCTATTTAGGTTGTGGGCAGAAAAAATCAATTTGGGCCTGATCTTGCCAGTCCTCTACATGCACAATTTCTGTTAATGATAATATCTAGCTCTTAGTGCTTTTCCTCTTTAAATCTCAAAGACAATAGGGGTTCTGTCCTTGCAGTATACAGGATAAGTCACTTCCAGTGATGTGGGCACAGTTATTACCCTTAATTGCCCAGCACAACCTAAAATCAGGGACAAATTCTGTCCTTCGTTCTATGTGCACCACTCCCATTGCATGTATCTGAAAGCAGAACTTGGCTCCAGTGTACTAGGATTAAGTTAATTGAAAGCTGACGCATTGTAAAAACAAAGCATAAGGCAGCAAGCTTAAAATGGGTTAGTATACCTGATATAAATTCAAGTGATTTGATAATTATCTTGACTGATTATTTCTGCATTGCCTTGCTCTTTTGTGTGTTACTATCCTCCTACACTGTGTGCCCATTCTGGCATTGTCACAATCAGAATTAGGATTCTGAACCTTTGTTTTAAAATTGGTGACTAACTTATTAGTATCAGTATGTCAGTAGCAACAAGAAGCCTTCATCAGAATCAATACCACCGTTGTCTTAGGTATTGTAGAAATACAGAAAAGAGTCCTTTGCTCAGAGCACAAGTCACTAAAATTCAACTGAAATCCTAGTTGGCCAATTCTTCAGTTAAGGCCTACAATACTCAGGATATAAGTTATCATTGAAACTGAAATCCCTATAGTTCTTCAACAGTGGTCTATGTGTGAAGTTTGGGATTGGAGGATTTGTTTTCCTTCCAATCTCTTTTTTTTTTTTTTTCCCCTCCCCCCCCCCCCCCCCCCCCCAACTCTACTCCAATTCCTCTGGGCAGTCTTCTGTGTGACATGGGATCCAATCCAATCATTCACCTTTTTAATTATTTAAGTTCTACTACAGTGTCGGGTCTGTTCTGTTGCACAGTCACCTGGAGTCACAAGAACCCTGGACATGTAGGTTTCATGTGTCTGAATCCAGTGGCTGGCAGGAAACTTGACCAAATACTATAGTAGAAATTTTTAAAAAGTTGACAGCAAAAAGGAGAAGAATACAACACAGGCAGGGAGGCCACCAGGAGATACTCACTCAGACATTAATCAACTATTCACTCTCTCTGGTGGTCATTTAATGTTCAGAAATAACATTACCCCCTTCCTTAAGAAATCAGGTCAGTGTCTAAAGCCGTTAATGCTTTTGCATGAGAAAATTTTAACTATTATGTTATCTCGCTGTGCTCAAGGTAGAAAATATGACCGATTTAGAAAAGCTATCCGTTGGACTCTTGCAGTTGTACTATTAAACACTGAGGAGTCTAGCATTGGCAAAAAATTGGTAAAACATTCATAACACTTAATGAACTGTTAAAACTATTTTCTGAGCTTCTGTGTTTATCAGCTGTAATTGTAAACCATAGCCCTCTTTATTTCCACATGTAAAAAGGAGGGACTTGTGGAACCTCAGCTTTCTGGTTATTTAACTACATTTCCTTTTTTAACTTAATTGAATGTAGAGCGTCATAACATAATAGCATATCAAGATTTTATAGCAGACTGAAATTTTCTTTAAAAATTGAAATTTATAATAAAAAATTGCAAAGCATTACCATTAAAAAGGGGCTTCAAAGTCTGAGTCTTCTAATTCTTCCCTTCCATAGAATATTTTCAGGAGTGTCATTTCTTGAAGTCCTTGTAAAAATTCAGTAAAAATCAGTGTAAAAGTTGTGTTGCAAGTACTGCTCATGTGCAGAAGAGTCCCATGTGGTGGAGGAATCATAAACTCTGGGACCTTTTTGATTGAATGAAGAATAGGTTCATTACAGATACGTTTCCCCAAAGTTGGAATAATAAAATTATTCTTTGGCATATTTCTACTACATTAAGTAGTGTCGAATTTCTATAAGATTCTTTAAAAACCTGTTCCGTTACTTTTTTTTAATCTTTCTCCAGCTCTTGCTAGTGATAGTATTGGCTTTCCATTTCTCCAAACAGCTTAATTTTAAGACAAAATAATCACTGAGCCCAAAATCTCTAAATATTCTTGCTATACAAATTTTATTTTGATAATTAAGTATCATTTTGATTAAATAATCATTTCATTCTTGTTGTTGATGGTGTGTTAAAATTTGATGCCTCTACAAAGGGCACAGGAATTTTCCTTTTCATGTGTGGAAAAATTACATATTACCAATAGTTTTGAATAGGTAATCTAATTTATGCTGCAAATGGCTTAAAATGATCCATTTTAAGCCTTTAAAATCAGCCACTTTCCTGCAAGGGACTTTGTCTGGGCAAGTATAGGGGGTCTGCCTGCATGGATGAGCAGCTTGCAGGGTCGGGACCTGAGTTCTTACCTTCATCACTGAAAGTATGCTTTCCTGCTTTTGTCCATAATGGAATCCATAACCGCTCCTCATGATTGCTATTAAAAACTGTACTTTTTGGGTGTGGGGGGTGAAGGATGTTAAATATTGAAATCTCTGTAAAGTCAATTGCACGTTTTCAGTTCAATTTTATAATATTCCCTTCTGTTTTAATAAAATGGACTTGTTTCATTTCTTCCCTGTTCTAGTAAACTCTTATGGCATATAGAATCATACAGCTTTTTACTTGTCCTAATTTGATCCAGACAGTTTATTTTGTGACTCATAGATCAGTGTAAGGATTGCTTTTATTAAATGGATTTTTTTTTTTTTTTTTTTTTTTTTTTTTTTTTTTTTTTT
>NW_020664444.1:2044619-2074705 GCF_002925995.2 Terrapene triunguis | reverse complement strand
TTTTTTTTTTTTTTTTTTTTTTTTGACAAGATTTTATCTCTGGGCTGATATGCCTGTTCTTTCTTTTGGCAACAGGCTATTGTGTACTTCACAAAAGCATAACCACACTCATTCATGATTAAGTGTTAAATTACAAAATATAGTAAACATACATTTATATATGAACACAATTCTTTCTCAAACTAACTTTAAAAATTATTTAAAAAAATTTAACCCAGTTAGCTACAAAGTGAGAAGTAGTTGTTCTGTCTGTAATATATTGAGTCCTATTGATTTAGGGCGTTATGGGGTCTCATCAAGGGGAGAAGAGGCTCTGAGTCAATACATTGATTTAAGCAAGTTGCTTCACTATTTTAGTGTCTTCCCATTAGAAGCTGACCTCTCCTGATCTCTCACACATTTTTAAAGCTGCCATGGTTTTGGGCCCCATTTCTTTTGTGCAAATAAAAATTGCACTACTTTGGAAAATGCCTCTGTCAATGACACACACAAAAAATACCTGGAGTAGACGTTCAAACTACAATAGAGGCTAAATATCGCTATGTTTTGACTGTGGAACTTGAATGTGTGTTTAATTTTTTGTGAACAGATTGATGACTCTTCTGCATCTATTTCTCTGGCCCAGCTTACAAAGGTATATATACATATATATTCTTGTCAAATAAAACTGAATGAATTGTTTGCTTGATATTTAAATGTCTTATATTGTGATCTATATCTGGCTAATTTTGTAATATGAGCAAAAATTTATTTTAGTGAAAAGTACTGATTTTAACTTGAAAATTTGTGTATATATTGATTGATACTATCCTGTAAAGAGTAGTTCCCAGTTTGGGAAGATAGAAGGGGAGTACCTTATCAGCCTCAGCATAATGTTGCAGTATTACTCATCCTCAAGACACAAGGAAGAAGCACTTCAGAAGCTGTTTACCGTTTCTTTCATACGTTTCGTTAATTTTCCATTGGAAACTAGCACAATTTTTAAAGAAGAATTTAATAATATTTTGGCTGTAAGTTATGGACATGCCAGAGTTTTTTGCAACAGCCAAAATAGAAGCTTTTCGTTAACATGGACAATTGCACGGTTATTTTTGGATTTCTAGACTTTCCAATGCTAGACCAATTCTTTGCGTGTTGCACATAATTTCATAAGTTGTAGACTTGTAGTATATATACAGTGGACAACATTTATACAATCTAATTTGTTTGAACACAGACTTGTAAATTGTGTAAATGTATCAATTGTTTATAGGAATATACCAATGTGTATTTGTGGCATATTGGCAAATGTGACCTTTTGAAACTGTTGTATAAGCCATGTTTTGCTATGAAACTGCTTGCATTTTCTGCTCAATGATGTGTGACTTTGTTTGGGAAAGCACTAGTGAGTACACTTACTAAAAAGATACTATAGTATCAGCCAAGTAAATTATTGCTCTTTTAAAATAAAAAATTTTAGAAAGGTTAGGACATAATACAGTAGTTAGACTTCCTTTCTTTTGAGGGTAAAGACTGGCATTTGTTTTCCAGGGAAAAATATAATTCTTTCCATCTATAGCTTCCCCTCCACTATAAACATGAAAATCTCACGTGCATTTGGCAACTAAGAAATTTAACTTGAAAAATAGCCATCTAAAGAGATTGGCTTCCATTAGTGCTGTCCCTAAATCTGTCCTCGGTTTTGTAAGCTCATGTCAACTTTCTTATTCTAAGATGTGAAAAGCTGTCCACATGGTGTATTCCTTTTTAAGTTTTTTGAGAGAACTTAAGTATTTCTGAAAAATGCAGAAACCTAACATAAAGCAGCTCAAAACTGTTACTTACTTTAACCTCTTCAGAGCAGACTGGCTTAGCATGGAGGCGATGTGTTTAACAGTTTTCTGTTTTATTCCTATTATGTATTAAATGCCATATTGGAATTTTGGTCTATTCCTACTAATGTTTTGTGCTTTTGGATGTGTTTGTAAACTGTTTGGGTTCAAACAAATTAGTTAAGTATCTGTAAATCACATTTTCTGTAAATGTTAATGGAAATGGTTTCATAGATGTCAATCTGGATGATGTTACTGTTAAGAAAAGCTATGTATATGAAACAACCATTTAATAAAGTGTTGAAACTAGTTGGTTGCTTTTGTGAATGAATGTATAAAAAGATAAAATACTTTGAGTGCTTGATCTGAATGCTAGGTGCTTGAAGATCCAAGTAATTAGCAGTCACTCCCTTAGACCCTGCTTGTATCTGGACTAGTGTGTAATGAAATATTTTAACAAATACTGGTAAATTTTTAAAAAAATTCTCAGTTGGCTTCAGTATTTTGAAAGGTTAGCTCCACATATAAGGATTACATTTACAATTTTCATATTAAAGAGAGACAGTCAACTTGAAAGCTATTTATCTACAAATTTTGTACCTGCTGTAGTTACAACACTTCATAGTGTAAAGTTAACAAAAATACATTTTTAGCCTATTTACACGTGATAGCACTCTGTGTATAGTCAGTTTCTGCTTTACTGAAAAGACCCTTCTGAAAACCTCAGGAGGGGAACACACATACCCTTATTTAAAAAAACTAAAGGAATTTTAAAAGCACATTCTCTTCAAAGGTGCTATATCAGAGACCTGGACTTTATATTAAAAAAAAAAAAAAAAAAGTAAGTTTCAAATAATTCAAGTTGAGTGTCCTTTTAACACTGTGAAATGTAAATACTGCTGCTTGTATCCATATTTCTGAATAAATACAAATACACAGTGAACGTACTTTTTGATGTAGTCTGGAGCTTAATATTCAGTTTCTTTAACTTAAAAGTACTGAATAAGATTTTTGTACACTTAGTTTAAGTCCAAGTCCACTTCTGTTTTAAAGAAAATTGGAGCAGTTACACAAGTCTTTATGTAAGGTACAAACAGAGCCTAAGGTTTTGAGTGTCCAAGAAAGCTTTTCTCAAGTAGACTAGCAGGCACACAAACATCATGTAATGGCTTAAGGACTCCCCAGAACATCTTCATGACAATATAAAATATAAGCAGCAATTTTGATGCAACTTCAGTTAGATTTGTGCTGCTCTTTACAGGATTGAATGAGTGGTGTTGTCTTTGGCTGTGTGGACTTAATTGTGTTTCTAATGTGTGTGTCAAATAATTACCTATTAAACAGACTGCCAATCTGGCTGAAGCCAATGCTTCCGAAGAAGATAAAATAAAAGCTATGATGTCTCAGTCTGGCCATGAATATGATCCAATCAAGTAAGTGTTTATAATGTCAAATCTGTTCCTTGAATATTATGGACAAATTGTAGAGATATGCTTATGTTCTTTTTTAAAAACGTAGACACACCTTTTTTAAACCTTTTTAGTTACATGAAGAAACCTTTGGGTCCACCTCCACCATCCTATACGTGCTTTCGTTGTGGAAAACCTGGTCATTACATAAAGAATTGTCCAACAAATGGGGTAAGAGTCTATGGTGGGATTTGCACTGTTATGTTTTTAGTAGTATGAGTTTATTGAATTTTATGATCTAACTTAAATACATAGGCAAGATAATTCATAGCAAAGGTTGAAACTCTGCCCTAAATTTCTCCTTTTGTGCCTATGCATTGCAGCTGATAGTATTTAACTGTATACTATTTGTTGACCAGACATCCATTTTGATAGAGCGGAGAGCTTTGTTAGTAATTCAGATTTCTGGCTGGATTTAGTTTATGTATTTAAAAAAATTCATTCTCAGAGTTAGTATCTTTTTCCAGAATAGGAGTGCACTGTAGAGATAAACATTCCATTCTGAGAGTTTTTCTGTGTGTTCCTCTGAATTACAAGAAATTAAGACGGGGGGGGGGACCTTTGTAATATGTTTATATATCTGATCTATTTTTAAAAGTAGTAATTTTTAAAAGAAGGAGCAAGGGTTTAGTTATTTATATTCATGATAGTTAGCCTCATTTCAGTGTGTGGAGTAAAACGAGTTTATAGAATGGATTCTAAAAACTGCAGGAAGGTGTCAAAAATCAAGGAAAATTTAGAAGAAATTTCTTCTAAAATATTTTAAGTTTATCAATTAAAAAAAAGGAGAGAGATTGTGGTGAAGGGGATATGTCCTGTACTTTCATATTGCAAGTTGTGGAATGCTTCATGCTTACCTGAGACTTTTGTCACATCCTTCATATTTTCAATATAGATTTTGTATGAATAAACCAATTCACATTTGAATGCTTTATCATTTTAATTGTACACATGAGTGTAAAGAGGATGCATCTTTCAACCGTTCTCCTCATGTAGATTCAAATGTATGTGACATCTACTCTCTAGCAGAAATATTTTACAGCCGCTATTACATGAATGGAGAGATTATCACTTTAGGCCCTAGTCCTGCAAAGACCTGTGCTTGTGTTTGACTTCAAGCACAGGAGTTGTCCCATTGAGTTCAAAACACCTGCCTGATTCTTTGCAGTGTCTTAGTCAGTTAAGGATTTATATGTATTTATCATGCAGTCCTCATATTTGCAAAGAAAAAAATTAAATACAATATTTTTATCGCTTACATACACTTACGCATTCAGATGTCCTTTTAAACGGGTTCCATTTAAAGCAGAAATATATCTGGATTCTTTTTCTTAACAGGACAAAAATTTTGAGTCTGTTCCCAGGATTAAAAAGAGCACAGGAATTCCCAGGAGTTTCATGATGGAAGTGAAAGATCCCAATACAAAGGGTGCTATGCTTACAAACACAGGAAAATATGCCATACCAACTATTGATGCGTAAGTATTTAGTACTTCAGAGGTGGCCAAAGTATAACCAACAGAGACTGCATGTGCAAGTACTTAAATCAAAATGGAGCAACATAGGTTGGCATCTGTAATCTCCAGGGGCTCTAGTTCAGTATCAGAGTGGCTACAGTCTGCTCTGTATAATGCTAATGGGTGCAACCTTGGCAAACTTGTCATTGTGGCTCTACCTGGGAAAATTAGTACCCCCTGAAGCTGGTCTAAATGTACTTTTAACCTTTTTCTTGTTGCATGTGTACATATGCTCATAACTTGCTATGCAGATATATGCACACAATACACAATAAAAATGGTGTGTGTCACCATGTCCAGGCACCCTCTCTGCCCCTCCGATTGTGTTCAGTTTGCTGTTGCAAGTAATCCACTTTGGCAGTAAAATGTTTGGAAAACCTTGACTGAAATATGCTGTCGTAATATTTTAATATGTCATAAAGCATGCATATTAGTTCATAGAAATTAGCGCTGAGACAGTGAATATTGGGCTATGTAAACGTAGCAAAAGCCTAAAACATTTTGGGGTATGCACAGCAATGGCATCTGATCTTGTCCATTTCCATTGCTGGCTAGAAAGCTTTGGCTTACAAATAAATCTTTCATTTGAGTATAATAGTAACAAGGTATTGAAAATGAATAGTTGGTCTTTGAATGAAAAACTTCTTAAAAGTGAACATTTTATAAAAATGCCCAACACTGAGATGGCAGCATTGGCTGCTGGCTAGATCAGGGAGTTGGGATTCTGAGATTCTGTGCCCTTGACTTGATGTGAATTGCGGTAGTCACCTAAACTCTCTACCTCAGTTTCTCTGCTATGAGAGTGCTGCTGATGTAGTTTTAAATAATATTTGCAGCTGTAGTTACGCGCTTTTTTTTAAGCTGGTTTTCAGCTTATGCTACATCTACTTCATAGGTTTCTTGCAAAACACTGAGCAGCTCTAGATGAAACTGCCAGTTTCAGCCAAGACACCAGAGGTCTTAAGATCAGAAGGTCTTTAGTGTTTTTATGTAATCTGATTAAGATGTACCCAAAAAATGGTAATTAACAAGAATTAATAAATACCTACATGCCACTGGAAAACCTTGCTGATACTTGAAGCTCTTCATATGTTTAAATCCAAAACTCCTTCGTGCAAAACACACTGCAAACTCGGGTCTAGTGGAAATGCAACTCTCATTCCGTAAAAGCACTGGAAGTTCAGGAAATCTGAGTTCACCCTATTTGTTTTAACTCAGTAGAAAATAATTATTCTCTGTAAGGTCCTACCTAATCCAACAAACGCTGGTGCAGTTGAGTAGCACCTTTTTTAAATAGTGCAGGCACTTCAGATACAAAAAGATAGCATCCTCAATGAGAAGGAGGGAAGGATAAGGATTACAAAAGTACATCAATGCAAATACTTGGGTTTATATGGACGTTTTGGTGATGATGGCAGATGGTATGAATGTGGTTGCACTGTATGTAGTGTACATCAAAATTTGTCCAAAAATAGAAGTAACTACTTGACCTGATAAAATCCAATTAAATACCAATATATATCAAATGTTTTTATGTAATATTTTATGGTTGTTAGAAACCAAGAAAATATTCGTGTAGTGGGTTGAGGGAGAGGGATCTACATAACCTTTATATCTAATTCATACTGTAATTTTAAAAAGGTACCTGTTAGCTAAAACTCCACCTTTTCTAAATCTCAGTTCATTTTTCCATTGTGTACCTCCTTATGTAGAAACAGTATCATGTTTGAGCTGTGCCAATTATGCAATAAATAATCACTTACCTGTTTAGAGATTAAATCTCTGCTGTGTAATAAATAATACTAAATATATGGTTGAATTCTATTCAGCAAGTGTTTTTCTTAATTTATTAATTCTATTATAAAATCTGAAAATTTGATACTCCTTTAAACAGTCTTAAATTAAATTATTTCTTTCAGGGAGGCTTATGCTATAGGGAAGAAGGAAAAGCCCCCTTTCCTCCAGGAGGAACCATCCTCCTCCTCAGAAGAGGACGATCCTATTCCAGATGAATTGTTATGTCTAATCTGTAAAGATATAATGAATGATGCAGTTGTCATTCCCTGCTGTGGAAACAGTTATTGTGATGAATGTAAGTGCCATAATCTGACATTACAGTTAACTCAAATGCCAAATGATCGTGTAAAATGAACAGGAATCTGAATTAACAAAAATTACTATACTCCTCTTCATTCTGAAACATGGGTATCTATTAACCAGAAAATTCTTGCATTTTATCTTGGAGTAAAGGAAGAATGCTGGAGATAACTTTAGCTGGAACTCAGATTAGGGGAATTTTTTACATAGGGATGGAGAAACATAAGAAGTGAATGCTTGTATAATTATTTTTTATAGTCACTGATGCTGAACACATCTAGTTTGAATAAATGCTTTCTCAAGCCCTTCTTGTCCTTTGTTTCTGTTGTTTGATTTGGTAATAGTTGTCATCACTTTGCCATATAAATTGTATCCCAAATTCAACACTGGCAATTAACTGGAGGCTCAAACAAGAGGAAAGATAGACTGTTGTTCAAACTCCTCTTTTAAAAGGACAGTTAGTTAAAAATATAATCTTAACCTAATTTACTAATGCTTTCTTAGAAATAAAATTTACCCATTAATCTAGAGGTTGATTACTTATTGTATCCCACTCCACTAGATAGTGAAAATAAACTAGTTAAGTCAGTTTCACTGACTGGTTGTCATGCACTAACTTTATCTTGTACTTTGTGATTTGCAAACACTAAACAATGTTTAAGTCTGAACAAGGTGGTGCTTTTTTTAACGTGGAATTTTCAAAAAGCCATGGAAACTATTATTTTCTTATGATCTGTAAATCCTTCTTTGCACAAAAAAGTATTTTTTGTAATCAACCTGTCATTTCTTTATCTGTTAGTAAAAGTCACTGTTAATTATGAGTGTGTGGTCACAGAATTTTTTTAAAAGTATAATACCGCATACTAGAACTCCTGAATAAGTCCCTGTTTAAATGTTTTCCACCCAGTCCATTTTTCCTCTGGACCCCAATGTTAGTTGTGTACAGGGATATGAGAGTAAAGTATGACCCAAATATTTGTTAGCTCAGGTACTTCTGTTTGTTCACAGGTATCAGAACATCACTACTGGAATCAGAGGAACATACCTGCCCAACTTGTCATCAAACAGATGTTTCCCCTGATGCTTTAATTGCCAACAAATTCTTACGCCAGGTAACTTCACTTTACATATAATGTATGCAAGAAAAGCTCACCTTATTTATAAGTAGCTAAGAGGCAAGAAAATTCTACTTCATGGAGCCATCACCATATTTAAGACTGGTTGAGATTTGCATTTTCAAATCTATTAATTGCTTATTTTGAAATTATCACTTTAAAAATACAGCTAGCAAATTCCTGATTTATGAGATTAGAAAATTGGCTCGCTTCTAGATTTCAGCAAAAAACATTGACAGATATTTTCATAGTTGAATATATATGTTGTCAAAACGATGCTCTAATGTTGGTTTACACAAAAAGAAATCATGCTTCCAGTTTTCACTGTTGTGAAGAGAAGCTTGCAAATATGAAGAAAGTGTAAACGGATTCAGTGCTGTTCGTGCATCTGAGGCAGCCTCATACGATAGCTCTGTCGGGAGTGAGCTTCCTTTTTTACCTCAATGAGGTTGTTAGCTCTGAAAACCTAGAGATAATAGTTCAACCTTAACGCTTAGTGAAGGAAGTTTTTTATAGGGATCATAACGTACATACATAATTTTTATGTAACAATGATTTTTCTACCTCTAGGCTGTAAACAACTTCAAAAATGAAACTGGCTACACAAAAAGGCTCCGTAAGCAGACACAACCATCAAGACAGCCAGTTCAGCGGAACCTACAACCTGCAGTAAGGCCTTCAGTTTCTAGACAACAGGATCCTCTAATGATTCCAATCACTTCTTCACCTTCTCTAACATCGTCATTGACTCCTAGTCAATCATCTGTGACGACTACTTTGCCAGTAAATCAGTCTTCTGCCACCTCACCTGCTGCTGATATCTCTGCAACAATGTCCATATCTCTTCACTCTGAAAAACCAGAAGGACCTTTTCAGTAAGTAAACTTGGAGTTTAACGCAATTGAAAAAGAAATAAAAATGTTAATGCTGGTTTTCCACTTCCATTTACTTCTAATGCTTTATCTTGTTTGGTAGCTGTTTATATGTGCTTTAGTGATAGTTGACAGACAAACCTCTCCTTTCTAGCTCCAAGTACAGCCTTGGAGGTTCTCATTTATCATATTGTCTTTCACTTTCCCTGCTGTAACTTAACAGGTCATTCACCTTGTATTCTGACAGGGTGGAATTCACAAACTTAATTTTCCCCCTCCACTCCTCCTTGAAATCAGTGATGTGTTCTTTGACACATTATGTATATCCAGCATATGAACACTTCATGACCTTGTGAGACCTTATACTTTTAGTAGTGACTCCATGAGGTACTGGGAGAATGGTACTCAAGCATTTGTTTCTATAGACTTTTCTTATCTATCTGAGGTATTTGAGGCATACCAAGTCTTATTTCATTCATGTGTATCTGCTTCTTTGTAGAAGAATTAGTTATATTAGTCTGCTCCTTTGGAGATGCTCACCATTCTTTTAAATAAAGACTCGGTTTTGTGATATGTTGGTGACATGCATCACTCAAGAGCAGCCAGTTCCCCGGAAGCACTTACCTTGGTGACTATTTGGTCACTGCTAAATCTCTCCCAGTGTAGGATTACTTTCTTATAGGAACTCTTCTCCCAGTGTCTTTTCTGGGGGAAGGCTCTCTAAATTTAGCAGAGAACAGCGGCTGCTAAAGTTACCCTTTTGCTACTTGATACATCAGTCTCTTCCAATTGGAAAGCATTCTTGATTGCTATTAGGTTTGCTTTTCTTACTACTGAGGAGACACGGTGCATTCTCTTAAACTACAAAAATGCATCTATGGGTAAAACTTACCATTTACATTCATATCGCTCCTTCTGCTCAAGTTCTATCATCTACATCATACAGGGTTTGACCTAGCGGCAATGAAATACATAAATTAAAGCAACAGTGACATAGGTAGGTTTGAGGCGTAGTGACTCAGAGAGCATTAATTAGAAGCTATGTAAATTTAACTCTTCACACTGTAAATTTAAGGTCCAAAACAACTTCCCATGAAATTACATTAAAGTCTACTTTAAAAAAATAAACTGTAGTTGAAGGCTCACATCTCTAGCTCTGTGGCTTGAACCTAGAAGACAGTACCTCTGTCAAACAAAGTGTCAGCCTACCTATTAGAGAGACAGGGTGGGTGAGGTGATATCTTTTACAAGGCCAACTTCTGTTGGTGAGAGAGACGAGCTTTCAAGCCTACACACAGCTGCTCTTCAGGTCTGAGTATCATAGCAAAATACAAGGATACAATACAATACAAATACAGTATAGCATACCTATATCATTAAACACCTGAGAGCCATATTTCAAAATGATCTCATCCCAGCCACTAAATTTCTATTTGAAAGTATGTATGTACTAAATTTTACACACCCTGGAACTGAGATTTGTATGTAAAAGTCTAAACGTACACATTCTAAAACTTGCGTGTGAAAATATAGAGGCTACTCTGGAAAACTTGTGTTCCCTTCTGACCCTCTCCTTCAGTAAACTCGTACTTTACCTTTTTTACAGTCCTAAATCTGTTTTTATGCAACGTGTTCTTCTTCGCAATAATTAAAAATTGTGCAGCTTTTTCTTACGTACCTCAGTCCTTTTTCTTTCAATAACTTGAAACGCCATATTTGAATGTCACAAATCTCGTGTCCTTTGGGTTTTTTTTCCAGTGATGCTGATAGTGTTATACCTCCTGCTGCTATTGTGACGGCCTCCGAACATTCTAAACCTTCCTCCTCTCTATCGATTAGCGCTGTGATGGAAGAGAAGGTAAATTTTACTTGAGCATATATAATGAGTTTTATGTTGTGAGAAAGTGTCTCTTCTGATTTTTCCCTCTTGATCCCTAAGGGCTACCAGGTTCCTGTACTAAGACAGCCAGCATTACAAGGCCAGCTGACTTCACAAGGACAGTCAATACCCACTACTGGTGAGTAACCACAACTTTAGCCCTGTTCTTATAGAAATATTTCTTCAGTTTATCTGAACAGAATTTTTTTTCCCCCCAAATAGGTCAGCCAATAAGAACCAATACGGTTCGCTCTGCAGGCAATAGGCCAGGCTGGGAACCGTAAGTATATTAGCAAAAAATATTTCACTTCGTAGTGCTTTTAAGCAGCTTGCTAATTTGTTACATTTAACTGTGATTTGGTTATTGAACATATTTAACTGTAAACCACCTGTTACCTAAGTATATGTAGACAGGTGTGGTGAATCTAAGCCAAATGGTAATCACCATTTTTATATGCTTTCATCTGAATTTGTTTTAACAAATTGGGACTGTAGATTCCCTTAGGATTCCCTAAAGGGAAATTTGACTGTAATCTACAAGATATTGCAAAAAATAAATCCACTTTCAAAGAATAAATCATTAAAAAGATTTTAAAATCTCAAATATAATTTTAAAAAATCAGGTGGAAAACTTCCCTCTTGATAGTTTGCAGAATAGGGCTGAAGGAATTGGCTTTGTTATTTGAAGCCATTGGAAATCAGTTTCAAAGTTATAAGTTCTGTTTATTAAAGAATTTGGTTGCTATTGTTTAAGATGACTAAATTATGCAAATAAAAAAACAGATAACATTTACCTTACAGCAATTTTGGGTTCTCTGACTTAGTGCTTTCAAATGGTGAAGCTGATCCCTTTCAATCCTATGTCATCATCCAGCTGATCCTTCTTTCTGGGATGTATATTCATTTATTTGATTACTGTTGTGCTGTAAGCATACATAGCACTTTACAAAACACTTTAATAAAAAAAAAAAAAAAAAAAACAAAACCAAAAAAAAAAAAAAAACAAAAAAAAAAAAAAAAAAAAAAAGTCCATACCACAAATATATTAAACTCTCAGAATCAATAAACAGGACAGCAGTTCAGGCACAAGAAAGTGCAGATGCATCATTGTGAGACCAACAACATAGGAAGACTCTAAGAAAGAAGTTTAAAGAAGTTCAAGAGAAGATTAGTTAACATTTGTACAGTGCGTTGAAGATGAGAAGTGCTCAAAGTGCAAAGTATTAAATGTATCAAAGATTGGCAGAGGAGCGGAGGGCATTTGGTACACGCAAAGTGGGAGACTTGTAAGCATAGGGCGCATCTGTCCAAAATTGCAAAATTGAGAGTGAGGAAAGAAGATTGAGGGAGCAGTTGGGGGTGAGGATATGGAGGGGAGAGTCAGGAGCAAGAGGAGTATAGAATGAAATGAGCAGACATATAAGCAGGGTGGAGTTTAAGAGACTTAAATTGAGGACAAGGACAGGAAATGCCCTCAGATGGACACAAGCTTCCTTCACTTTCCTCTTTTAAAATAAGGGCAGAGTGTAACAAACAGTGACACGTGTTTTTGGGTTTCTTTAGAAGTTCAAATCGAGGACGCCCGCATAGTGAACGTACACAAAGGACTCAGGCCCCAACATTACCAGCATCAACACCTGTCTTTGTGACTGTGCCTCCACCTCCCCTGTTTCCTCCACCTCCCCATGCACTTCCTCTTCCACCGGGGGTACCTCCACCACAGTTTCCTCCTCAGTTTCCACCTGGTCAGCCTCCACCTGCTGGGTACAATGTCCCCCCACCGGGATACCCCCCAGCTCCTGCAAACATATCAACACCTTGGGTACCAACAGCAGTACCAACGGCTCATTCAAATACCATCCCAACGACACAAGCACCTCCTTTATCTAGGGAGGAATTTTACAGAGAGCAGCGGAGACTTAAAGAGGAGTAAGTATTTGGCTCTGAATGAAGTTGCATTATTTTTCATTATTCTATTTCAATAGCATATTGGACAGCAATTACACTAAAGTGCATCTGCCATAAGCAAAAGTGACATATAAAGCAAATTTTCCAATGTGCTTTGCCTTACAAGGTAGTAAACCTATAAAACTAAAACAAGACAACTGTAATTCTAAAGTTTGCCATGAAATTCATATAGGAAATTTTTTTCATAAAAATAGGATGTTCATTTTTTTATTTGCATGCAATGTAAATGTTTTAATATTAATATTTGTTTCTTGATGTCTTTTTTGTGTGTGTACATGTTCAAACTATCATAATTTTATTTTAACAGAGAAAAGAAAAAGTCCAAACTCGATGAGTTTACAAATGATTTTGCTAAAGAACTGATGGAATACAAGAAGATTCAAAAGGAACGTAGACGCTCATTTTCCAGGTAATTGTTTTACATGTCTGCAATGCAGAGCCAACTAATCTAGCAGAATTAAAAAGAGTTCCACTCCACCCCTCTTTCTTCAGAGGGATTAGCAATATGATACAAGGTTTCATGGTTAGATCATTGGCAACATTTGGTCCTGATTGTAATTGACTGGAAATTGTTATAGTCTTGCAGCAGTTTGACCCATCTGGAATTATGACTTAGTCCAGTTTGGGTGAGGGAGATCCCTATTCCTGCGGTGACATCCTTGTAGATTATGGCCTGGTTTACACTGGGGGGGGATCAATCTAAGTTACGCAACTTCAGCTGCGTAAATAACATAGCTGTAGCTGAAGTCAACGTACTTAGATCACACTGCGGTGAGTCGACTGCTGGCGCTCCCCCGTCGACTCTGCCTGCGCCTCTTGCGCCGGTGGAGGACAGGAGAGAGCTCGGGGGTCGATTTATCGCGTATAACTAGATGCGATAAATCGACCCCCACAGGATCGATTGCTGCCCACCAGTGCGGCGGGTAGTATAGACATACCCTGTCTCATCACAGGCTAAAAACTGAGTAGATGTGCTTACTGTATTCCCTACGTGACTCTGAAGGTGTTTCTTAGCAATGTGTGAAAAGACTCCACTACTTCTGCCTGTGTCTCATCTAATCTATGGATACTTTGGAAGAGTTTAACTTCCAGGACTGCATATCTTGTGCCTTTCACTAGCATTAAGTTCACTTTACTTCATTCAGCTTTTCTCAGGAATGAAAAAAAGTGCATTTGCTGTTGTATTTAATTTTTTGAAAACATTTATGTTAAATTATGGTTGAAGGGCTACTTCATGGGGAACTGATGAAAGTGTAGTGGCATGTTACATTAGGCATCTTTTTTAAAAGTTTCTACCAGGAAAATATCTTCAGCGTCCTGAAAGTCCTTAAAAGCTTCCCACCCTAATAGTACAGATCTGTTCTGCAACGTTGGTCTGAAAAATTCTTCAGTAATAACACCATACAAATCACAGTATTGGTAGTAACACTGAATCATTTGTAGTATTGATAAAAGCTTTTAAATGTGATTTTACTTGAAACAAGGTCACTGTTCTTAGGCTTTACCAATGTATTGCACTTTTCTCCAGTGAGGAGTCCTAACTGAAAGCATTAGTTAAATAATATCATATGTCATGTTGCAGTACAGAATATTATGCACGCTGTGCAAATTACCAAATAAGCAGTAAAGTTAAATTGTGACTGAGCTGGCATTTTGTTAAGATTTAGCTTTGTCTTCAAGTTAATTCATGGTCTTCTAATGCTTGGTTCTGCACTTTAGCCATTAAGACTTGCCCTTTTAGCATCCTGTTGCAACATAAATGATCTGTACGGCAGACTGATTTGCCAAGTAATGAAATATTTGTCTGTGCTTACACATACCAGTAGAGGCCACTATACACCACCTTAAATCAATTAACAAACATGGTAGTTAATATGATGGAAATGAGTGATGGGGCTAGACACTGGGCTTGTAGTCTTCCTGCACCGATTGTTATGCTAGCTGAATCAAAAGAGCAACTTTTGCACGTCATGCAGAGAGACACTCTTACACAACAGATTTACTCGTAAGAAGCTTGCAGTGGCATTATGACTGTGTTAACTGCCTACAGTGGTTTTGGTAACAAAATATAGAAAAGGGAAAAATATTTTTTTGGGAGGATGGGTTTGTTTGGTTTTTTTAAAGCAGACTGAAGGGATTATTTTACATTAAAAGTGTTTTGTTGTTGGTTTTTTGTTTTTAAGGTCCAAGTCACCATATAGTGCTTCATCTTACTCTAGAAGTTCATATACGTACTCCAAGTCAAGATCAGGTTCATCCCGCTCTCGTTCCTACTCTCGATCTTTTAGTCGCTCACACTCTCGTTCGTACTCACGATCACCTCCATACCCTAGAAGAGGCAGGGGGAAGAGTCGTAACTATCGTTCTAGGTCAAGGTCCCATGGATATCATCGTTCGAGATCAAGGTCACCCGCATATAGAAGATACCATTCACGATCAAGATCTCCAGCTTTTAGAGGCCAATCCCCCACTAAGCGGACTATACCTCAAGGAGAGGGAGAGAGAGAATATATTAACCGGTATAGAGAAGTTCCACCATATGACATGAAAGCATACTATGGCAGATCTGTTGATTTTAGAGATCCATTTGAAAAGGAAAGATACAGAGAATGGGAAAGGAACTATCGAGAGTGGTATGAAAAGTTTTACAAGGGCTACGCTGCTGGAGCTCAGCCTAGACCTCCAGTGAATAGAGAGAACTTTTCTCCAGACCGATTTGGTCCACCAGGATCCAGGCGAGAGAATTCCCCATATGCTCGGGGTCGTAGAGAGGATTTTGCTAGTGGACAAAGCCATAGAAGTCGCAATATAGGAAGCAATTATCCAGAAAAGCCTTCAGGCCGAGAAGGCCACAACATTAAAGATCCTACAAAATCAAAGGAAAAGGAAGCTGAAAATCCATCAGGAGATGGCAAAGGAAATAAACATAAAAAGCATAGAAAGAGAAGGAAAGGGGAAGAGAGTGAAGGCTTTCCCAATGCTGAGTTGTTGGAAGGCTCGCGAAAGCCCAGAGAGCCTGGTGGGGGGGAAGAAATTAAAACTGACTCACTGTTCATGCTCCCAAGTAGGGATGATGCTACACCTGTCAGAGATGAGCCTATGGAAGCAGATTCCATTGCTTTTAAACCAGTATCTGAAAAGGAGAAAAAAGAGAAAGATAAACCTAAAGTAAAAGTTGACAAGACAAAACGGAAAACAGAAGGAACTGCCACTACCAAGAAAGACAGTTTAGTAAAACCATCTAAAGCACCCCAAGAAAAAGCAGAGGCTGATCGTGAAAAGTCTCCTCGAACTGAGCCTCCTGTGAAAAAAGCAAAGGAGGAGTTGCCGAAGACAGACAGTACTAAATCGACGTCCTCTCAAAAGGATGAGAAGGCACTTGGCACACCGCGGAAAGTTAACCCAAAAGTGACAAAAGAGCATCCAGAAACCAGACCAGCCAAGGACGAAAAAGCAAAGAAAGAGCATCCAAAAGAATCCAAGCCAGAAAAGCCATCAAGCAAGGAAGAGAAATCAAAAAAACCGATGGAAAAAAGCAAACCTACGGATACAAAACCTGAAAAAAGAAAAAGAAAGGCAGAGGAAAAGGTAGAAAAGGAACATGAAACCACTTCATTAAAAACCTCTAAAGCAGAAGTTGCTGAAGTGAAACCATCACCAAAGGGAAAAACTGAGCCGGATAGTGAAAAAGCAGAGAGATCTCCTGAAAAGGACAAAGCTGCTTGTCTGATTGCCCCAGCAAAAAAGATTAAACTAAACCGAGAAACAGGCAAAAAGATTGTAAGTGGGGAAAATGTACCTCCTACAAAAGAACCTGCCGAGAAACCCGAGCCACCCAGCAGCAAAGTTAAACAAGAAAAAGTGAAAGGAAAAATGAGAAGAAAAGTAACAGCAGCTGATGGATCCAGTTCAACTCTGGTAGATTACACCAGGTACCTTCTGATTTCCTCTTTACTTGTTTTTTCTCTTCTACTCTCCATAAAATAAAATCTTTGAGTTATCTAATGACAGGAACAACTAAATCGATAGTAAAATGAACATATGAACCACAATCAAGCAATGATAGTGTTATACTACAGGTTGAACCTCTCTAATCTGGCACTCCCTAGTCCGGTAACATCAGTGGTCCGGCATAGGCACCGACTCCGTGGGTGCTCCTGGGCTGGAGCACCCACGGGGAAAAATTAGTGGGTGCGGAGCATCCACTGGTGCCAAGCTTCCCCTGCCGCCCGCACCTCTCACGCGCTGGTGGCCCCACGCTTATCAACTACTCCTCCTCCCTCCCAGCGCTTCTGGAGCGCCACAAACAGCTGATTTGCACCATTCAAGCTCCGGGAGGGAGTGGGAGGACTTGGGGCCGGTGGCTGGGACCTGGGGCCGGCATCGGCCCCCCCTGGGCGGGGGGCCACAGTGGGCGCAAAGCCTGGGGGTGCTGCAGCACCCCCCGCACCTCTACTTCCCATGCCTGTGGAGACCTGCTGGCACTTTGCATTGACCTCCCGTAGTTCGGCAAATTCTCTGGTTCGGCACCGGTCAAGTCCTAAGGGTGCCACACTAGAGAGGTTCAACCTGTATAAACAATTGTAGTGTATGGGCTTGTCTATAAAAACATTTAGTTCACAGCAAGCTGGGGTCTGACCCTGCTGAGGCACATTAACAGTTTAATGCACTTTGATCTAGTCCTCTTTGAAATGGAACTAGATCAAAGCACATTAACGAACCGTTAATGCACATCAGCAGGGTTCACATGGACAGTTAGGGCTTGTCTACACATAAACTGCTACAATGGTGCACAGCTGCAGTGCTTCAGTGAAGATGTTACCTTCACTGATGGGAAGGGTTCTCCCTTCGTGGTAAGTACTCCGCCTCCCCAAGAAGCGGTGGCTAGGTCGACGCAAGAATTCTCCCATTCACCTAGCACTGTTCTACACCCGGGGTTAGGTCAGTTTAATTGCATTGCTCAGGAGTGTGGATTTTCACACCCCTGAGCAATGTAGTTATGCCGACCTAATTTCCTCGTGTAGACCAGGCCTTAGTCTGCGGCAGGCTAGTGGGGGGTAGATTCATACCCCAGATTGCTGTGAACTAATTGTTCCTGTAGACAAGCCCTTAAACTACAGTCTAATCTATTAAAAATCAAACTCGTGTAAAACAAACAGATTCTTTGAGCTAAATCCTCGAATTCAGCCAAGTTCCACTCCATGCAGGACCCAGTTTGGGGGTGCAGAGGTACACCACCTGATGCTGCGGCTGCTTCCTGTCCATCACCCACTCCTGTATAGTATTGCCCAACTGGCTGTGTGTACTATGCCTCATTTATTGTGTGGACTGAGAAGAACATGTTGCTGCCCTTTGTTCCACTAGGTGTGGCGACTGCTAAAAGCAAGATAATAGACTCATGTAGAATGGGATTTTTTGGATTACTGTAACAGGCATTTTAAAAATAAATGTGCTATCTAGAAAAGAACTGTAACACAAAGGGGCCATGGGTCCGCTGGACAGATGAAAATTAGTCTCATTGGTTGCTGACCTGCCAGTTGAAGAGGTGAAGGAACTACCTTGTTTGTCTAGTACTGGTGGAACTAGGATACCCAGGAATTCTCAGACAAGAGATTCCCCAATCTGATAATGTAGTGCATAAACTAATTAAATGCATAGTAGGGAGATGCTATATTAAATTATGGCTCATAATTCTTACCCTGTGGGATCATCCTCTCTTGCCCACTTTTATAATATGAATTTTTTTGAAAGGAATATTGAAGATTTAGAGTTTAAATTGTGAAATTAAACAAAAAACATTTTATTTTTGTTAAAGGGATGTACAGATAATCTGCTGTAACTGGATTTTAGGTCTTTATTAATGTATATATTTTACTTTTTTTTTTTTTTTTCCCCCTCCCACCTTAGCACTAGCTCTACTGGAGGCAGCCCTGTTAGAAAGTCTGAAGAAAAGCCAGACGCAAAACGAACGGTCATTAAGACCATGGAAGAATATAATAATGATATAACAGCCCCCGCTGAAGATGTCATTATTATGATTCAGGTTCCTCAGTCAAAGTGGGATAAAGATGACTTTGAGTCTGAAGAGGAAGACGTTAAATCTACGCAAGCACCTTCAAATGTAGGAAAACCTGCTAGTGTTGTAAAAAATGTCAGTGCTAAGCCCACAAACCCTGTGAAACACAATGAAAAAGAAAATGAGCCTTTGGAAAAAACACAGAAAACTGCAAAAGAAGCAAATTATGAAAGCTCTCAGCATGAAGCAAAAAGTTCAAAAAATTCTGTGTCAAATGAAAAAGGGAAAACCAAAGACCGGGATCATTCTGTGTCAGACAAGGACGCTTCTGAGAGAAGGAAGAACAGTGTTCAACCAGAAAAAGGCCACTCAGAACGTGGGACTGAACAAGGAAACCTAAAAAACCTTTCTCAATCTTCCAAAGACAGCAGATCCTCAGATAAACATGATACTGGGCGTGGATCTTCTGCTAGAGATTTTACTCCTAACAGGGACAAAAAATCTGACTATGATAGCAGCAGGGATCATTCTAGTTTCAAGCGTAGAGATGAAAAGAATGAGTTAACAAGGAGAAAAGACTCCCCTTCTCGAAATAGAGAGTCGGCATCAGGCCAGAAGAGTAAACCAAGAGAGGAACGTACAGAATTGTCCAAAAAGGGAACCGTAGAGTCGAAAAGGAGCAGCTATAGCCCTCAGAGGGACAGAAGACCGTATGATCACAAAACAGCGTATGATTCCAAACGTTCATCTGATGAACACAAATCTCTAGATAGAAGTTCAGGTAAAGAGAGAGAGAAACACATATCAGAAACAAAGAGCAATAAAGACAGAGACACAAGTGGCAATAAATCATCTTACAAACACGGATCACCGGATGCAAAAAATGAGAGAGAACACGCTACTGGGCAAAGTGACAAGAGCACCGTCAAACCTAAGCCTCAGTTAAGCCACTCCTCTCGACTCTCTTCTGACTTAACTAGAGAAACTGATGAGGCTGCATTTGTACCAGACTACAATGAAAGTGACAGTGAGAGTAATGTGTCGACAAAAGATGAAGACTCTATAGGAAGAAATACTAGAGAACTGAAAGAAAAGGCAGTGGATAAATCTAAAGAGACTGCAGTTAAAGCAACGCTTGGCCAACCTGGCGTAAGTAGAAATCAGAGTCAAAGTAGTCCCAGTGTTAGCCGCAGTCGTAGTCAAAGCCCTTCTGAAAGTCAGACTCGAAGCCACAGCAGCAGCGCAAGCTCAGCAGAGAGTCAGGACAGCAAGAAAAAGAAAAAGAAAAAAGACAAAAAGAAACATAAGAAGCATAAAAAACACAAGAAACATAAGAAACACACTGGAAATGAATCTGAATTGGAGAAAAGCCAAAAACACAAACACAAGAAGAAAAAATCCAAGAAGAGCAAAGATAAAGAAAAGGAGAAAGAGAAAGATGACCAAAAAGTGAAATCTGTCGCTGTATAAAATGACAGATAAGAAAAATTGACTTAATTATTAAGTCATCTGTATTAAATTTTGTTATAATGTAAACAAATTCAAGCTTTGTAAATAATGACATGAAAGACCCTGTGCTGCACTTAAAATATTGCTGCTTGATTATTTGATTTTTACATCAGAGCTTTATAAAGTGAACATTTTGTACAGAATTGTGAGTTGTGACCATGTAACATGAAAGGTTTTGCTGAGGCATCTTATTTTTAACCACCGTTAATTAGTTTGGGTGGAGTTTACTGTACTGTGAAAATTTTCACATTTGAATTTTTTTTTAATTGCCTGGCAGAAAAAGCTGATATCAGTTCTGAAATATCAGCAGAATGATTTGCAGAATACATTACAGCCCTGTTATGTCACTTTTTGATTACAATAAAAAGTTTTCAGTAAACTTTATTCAATGTGATGGAATTTGCAATAGTAGCTGAACATAAACAGGGTATGGGTAAGAACAGCAGCAGACAAAAATGACGAAAGCTTTTAGGCAGCCGAAATGTACTGAACGTAATATAACAGTTTTAACCTTTTAAAAAAAATAATAGAACTTGAAGAAAGTTTTGAGCTGCACTAATAAGGGGTGGTGTTGCAAAAAAAAGCCTTTTTTATGTGCCAGGTTATGCCAACTAGATGTTTTTATATTTAAAAAGGTATATTACCTGAGTAAATAGCCACTATACGTAGCCGGTACTGACTTTTTAAAATGTCATATATATATGAAGCTGTCACATGTCAACATTGTTCCAATTTACGTTAAAGAACCATTGCCACACTCTGGCAGATGTTTACAAATGTATTTTAGGAAACGTCCTATATTCTGTATTTCCTTTTGTATCGTTGCTGATCACCAAGATATTTGTGTCTTTAAAATAGAAGCTTTTGCTTTATAATGGGCTGTTTTATACTGTGATGACACAGTTCCTTTTTATATAAACATTTTGAGTGATGAGAGGAAATACAGAAAAAGTGTAAAAGTAATGATTTTGATAATTTAAAGAAGACCTACCGTGTCACTTTTTTTATTAAAGTGACAGCAGTGTTGTTCAACAGTTGGAAAGTTAACATGGTGAGAAGTATTTTTCACTGTGAATTAAGAGCCAAATCCTGATACTAGTTGAAGCTGATGGCAAAACCCCTTGACTTCAGTGGCTCTGGGATTTGACCTAAACTGAGTTCTGTTTGAAACTATTTAAATTAAAAGCGGCATTTCAGGGCTTCCTGCTTGTGGAGACTATTTTCTTCAGAAGTGGCATTGTTTGTGGTGGCAGCAGTTTGACCAGTCAGGAGAGAACGTAAACTCATTCCAGCCTGTTTACGGGGGGTGGCCTTCATGCAGTAAGCATTGGGTTAAAGATGAGCATTCAGGTGCTTGTGCTAGCTAAAACAATAATAAATCAGGATGAATTTTGGACTCCATTTCCCAGCAGCAAATTTCCCATTTTTATGGTAAGGCATTTTTCTTATGGTGGATTTAGGGCATCTTCTGCTGTACAAAGGAGTAGCAGATTTTAGGGATAAGCCAGCAAATTTTTGCTTTGAAGAACCAAAACAATTAGGCAAATGTATAGGAAGTAGAGTTGTTGCACGCACGTCTTCCTAAATGTTCCCACATTCCAATCCAGTGCAGCCATTTCATAGCTATGTAAGCAGCAAATGTGCTGGTATTCGAATGCATCTGTAAAAGTGACCCCTTCTATTCTCTGTATTCCTGTATCTCTTATTCATTAGAATGATGCCTCTGAAAATGGAAAGGGGTCCCCCTGTTTGGACCTGATGAGTACAGCAACCTCCTTCAGGCTTCAGTTAAATTCTTAAAACTCCAGTTAGAAGAAAATGTTAACATGCTCTTTATTGTCTAGGCTCAAAATAAGACATCTGTTTAGAAATCAGGTTTTGGAAGTTGATTAGCACCGTGTGCCTTCACAAAAAAAGACAAGAAGCTGTAGTTCTTCATAACCCATTGTTAAAAAAACTGTCAGAGCCGCTGTTTTTAGAAGTTCAGTTTATATATCCTTTGCATCAGAGCTGTAAAACCTGTGTTAGGGTTTTTTAGGAGATTTTTCACTGTCTCTCTCCAGTGAATTTTGAGGTAATATGTGCAGAATCTTCCTTTCCAAATTTCTTGGGATTGAAAAGACTGAAATACAGCTGTTGTGTTCAACCTTGAATGTAAGAGGATGTGGTACCATTGTCACTTTTGATCAACCTCTTATATCCAACAAATTTCTGAAGGAAATGTGCTTTAGTATTAATGTATTCAGTTTTCATGCAGTCCATAGTGTGCTATGAAGGGAGTAGCTCCAAACGTTTTCTAGACTTGTGGGGTCAAATTAATCTCTGGTGCAACTCCAGTGACTTCAATGTAGTGAAACTGAGATGTCCTTAACTGAGAATGTAAAGAGAACTGGATGCACACAGCAAAAGTTGCTTTTCTAACATCTAAACCAGCTTTTCAAATTTTGACAAAATGGCCAAGTCCCTTTGATATAAATCGCTTCCACGGAATGACCCATGAGAGTTTCTGGCTTCCAACCTTGGGAAAATCCACTAGTGTTCCATCTTGTCTAGGGTTTCGTTTATTGATGAAGGGTCTCTCCCCTTGATTCAGTCTTTAATCAGCCATCAGAATGCATTTGCAATACAGAAGGAATAAGATATGCTGTGATTTGAGCTGAACATGGAATGGCCTGTCAGAATGAAATCTGGTACTTTAAGTAAAGAGCAGGAATTGGAGATGTGGAAATGGCTCTCGTGAACTGCAGAGGACCTAACTGCCTTTGCGATCTATTCAGCACAATTAAATATTGAAAGTGGCCTTGCAATCAATGATCACTTCAGTTTTACAGGCTGACAAATGTTTGGCAACTAAGGCTCCACCCACACACACACCTGTTTACTGGAGTTCCGGAGATTGTAAGTGCTCGGCCATTACTTGAAGGCATGGAGGTGAGGCTTGTCTCTTTACTGAACAGCTCTCTCCCAAAAGCATGTTAGATGTTAACAAAAACAAACCGAAATAAGAGCTTTGACCAGTATGATTAAAACTAATTCTTTCTAAAATCAGACTTCGCTAGTTCTGCATTAGCCATTGGTGGTTCTGTGGAGAAACAAGACAATCTGAATCTTTAATGTAAAAACAACCCTCTTTCCCCTCCGACACACACACACACACCCCCCTACGGAGGGGGCAACAACAACAACAAAAATCTGAATACACCTGTCAGCCCCACTAGGCCTGCCTTGTACACAGTGTATGTTGTTGCCACTGCCTTAGCCAAGGCCAACCAGGTGATCGCATTTCATGCAACTGCTGGAAGAACTGGCATTGGGCTAGTGACAAGACAACCACTGGCTCTAGAAACTGCAGTCACATTGTTGCATCGTATTTCAAGTAGAGAGAGACCACAAAACATTATCATCTGCCCAGTGAGATTTATATTGATCCTGAAACTAGGAATTTATAAGTTTGAAGACTACTACCCTGCCTCTGCAGCAAAAATAAATATTCATTGCAAAATGTACTGCCTATTATGCCTCTGGATAAAGGTTTTAAAAAACTTTTTGTAGATCTAGAGAAACATGCCCGGGCCTTTAACAACTACACTGGTTTCCCAAGTCCCACTTGTCAGTGAAATGTGTACCTGTTTTAGTTTCTCTTCTGAGAACATGGTACCAGTGATTAGTGCAGTAGGTTGAGGGCTGCTTCTCACCCACACTTTCCATCCCCCTCCCCCAAATACTCATGCACAGGTGTTTTTAAAATAAGCCATTAAAATGTATATTGTGGTATTACCCAGAGACTCCAGTTAAGGCTGGGGCCCTGGTAGAGTTGGGAACTGCAAGAACGGCCAATCCTGTAAGAAGATACATTGTTAGAGCGGAGCTCCCAAACAAGTCTGGTTTATTATGCTGACTCATCTTGGTACTAAATTGTGCTAGAAGAAGTTAAACATACATGGATTGCTAGTTTTAGTTGATTGCTTTTGTAACTTATGACAAAGGTGCCTCCACTCTAAGGTGTGTTTGTACATTTTTATAATTGTAAATAAATTTAAATACTTTCCTAATACTGGTTTCCATGTAAACACTTGTTGTAGTTGGTACAAGGATGTTTAATGGCCAATAACAGATGGCCCTTAAGGCACTCTCTCTTTTCAGATATAGTCTGTGCTATGAAAAGAAATGGAAAGCCCTTGTATTAGGTAATGCTTCCATGTAATGCCTCTGCTCCCATCTCTAATGTTCGGTAAGCTCTGCCCAGGAACTGTCTGCATCTTGTTTTGGACAGCACTGAGCACCCTGAGTGCTTAACAAATGAAATAGTTGAGAGATGTAAAGATGGTATAAGTGCAAGATCGTACGACTTATTCTAAAGCACTGGAATGTTCTGAAATTGGTATATGAAACTCAGACCTGGGAAAGCATTTAAACCCCTCCTTCCCCACTAATGGCTGCTTGGTGTTAGATACGTACCTTAATGTGCTGGAGCAAGCATCAAAAACTCCAAAACTGCTTCTGTCTCCTCTCAGACCCTCAGCTCCATGCCAGCCTCAAAGGAAAATGGAGATTGGTATCAGGAGAGGGGGAATTTCAAGCATAAGTTTGAGTCCCACGATATAAAGCCTGAAATTTACACTGGGGAAGTCATCTGGCTAAATAGGAATTTGATGTACTACATGGTCTTTCTTAGTTACCACAATGGCCGCCTTGTAATTACAGGCATTGTGGTATAATTTTTATGGTACCTTTTGTTTTCTTCCATCTCCTATAATATTCCACATCCTTAAACAGCACAGGCAGTGCAACCGATTCCACTCCACATTGTCTTCGATCAAGTGATGGTTGTTGGGGGTGGAGAGAGAGTGCTGTTAATTTCTACCTGTACTCTGAAGGTCTATAAAGCTACGATGTTTCTCACTGAATTATTTAGGCTTCTCGCTGCAGTTGAACACAAGCTAGGAAGTACAATGAGGAAGTCAGTTGGGTAGCAGAGACGAGATGGTCTTGGCAAAAACCATTCAAAGGTTAGGGCCTGTACTGGAGGGGGAGCATGAAGCTTTGCTGTGACTGTTATCGCTGTATACTGAATAACGGGAAGAAATCTAGTGTAAGGTACTGTAGCCTTTGTGAGCTTTATCTAGCCCTGCAATGTGTGGGCCCCCGTATGAACATACAGTCTTCAGAGCCTACAGCTGCAAACTCATTGGTTAGAATCTGACTTAACCAGATGCTGCCTTCCTTAGGGAGACTTATGAGAAACATTCCAAGTAGGAATAATTCCACTTGAACCTACTGTTAAATTCTCTGCTTTTCTCTCTCCAGTACTAACCCACCTCCCCATGAAAAATAAGGTCTGTGATAAGCTCCTATTTACTACTTACCATGTGAGGTCCCAGCCCTCCGTGTGTCACCCAGTGCATGGATTGGGCTTCGTGTGACCAAGTGATGCTGTGGCAGCAAATGGAACTATATGAGTATGTTTGTGATTAAAAACAAGAAGCTAGGTCGGGACAGCCCATGCTTTGTGCGTGTGTTTTAAAAAAAAAAAAAAGTGGCAAAGCTATTGTCCTAGGGCACTATGCTGCACTACAGTCCGTTGGTGCATTTCTCTGGTGCACCGGAACTGCAGCCATCAGACAGAGACTCATGGATGGTATCTGACTGGCACCAAGGCCTAAGCCTCAGCTGTCCAGCCCCCGGCTGGCTTGCCCGTCTCTTTGCAGCCATTCCCCTTGGGTGTGGCTGTGCCGGGTTGTGTACAATGTTGCTACGTGACGCCAAAGGCGTGTGATTATTCTTTGTACAGAGCTGAGGGGCACGTGCTCGGCTTTTGATGGGTAAAGATGACGTGGTCCCTGCCCCGAGGAGCTTGCACTCCATCTTAGAGTCAAAAAGCAACTGAGGAGCTCACAGGGACTGGGGCAATCTGCACAGGGAGCTCTGTGCAGCTCCCTTCAGGGATCGCAGAGGTGGGGAAACAGGGAACTTCTAAGGAGCCCTTTCAACAATAATTTCCTAATGATTCTTGTAAATCAAGTAGCTGCAAGGCCAGGCGCTGTGTGGCTGCTTGGGGTCAAGCACAGCTGGTGCAGAAGGGAGTGGAAGCCTGAGTGGGGAAAGTGGGTGCTGGCGTCTCTCCCCCAGAACTGATGAGAGATGCCAGGGCCCTGGGTGCCGGGGGAGGCGGGTGCCCTAGGGAATCCTCCTATTTTGCAGCGCTGCTCCGTGCAACAGGCTACAGAGGGGGCCAGCTCTGCAGCACAGCCCTGCACCACTAGGGGGGGTGCTGGGGTGTGACTGCAACAGCTGCCTACAAGCGATGTTTGCAGTGAGGACGTTGGAGCCCAGGTGAGTTTCCCCAGGGCAGAGCGAGTGGGGGAGAGATGGGAGACTCTGAGGCCCTGCTGGGGAAGGGGTCACCTGGGCCTAGAGTTTGGGGAGGGAACAGCTGGCTCTGAGGCAGCCCCCCGACCCTGAGGTTTGCTGGAGACCCTGGGCAGGTGTAGAAAAGGCCCCAAAGCAAATCCTGAGGCAGCCCTCGCTATGAGGCGGCACAGGGTGAGCCCCGTCTCCCCTCTGCCTAGCACCACCTGGAGGGGACCGCTTCGCCACGTGGCCCACAGACCGCAGCTTTCACTGAGGCACCGCGGCACGCTCCGCATGCAGAAAGCGAGGCTGCCTGCTAGCCAGACGCAGCTGATACAAAGCTGGCTGGGTCACTGCTGGCACTGCACGCTCCCCACCCATCGTCCGCAGCCCTGGCACCCTGCGCCTGGGCAGCCCCAGAACACAGGAGGAGTCTGGTGTGAGAGCAAACTGCTCCCCCAGGATCCTGATTGGAAACAGGTCCTGCCTTCCGAGGGTCGGAAAACGCCCAGAATGCTGACAATGCCCCGAATCCTCGGCCTCTACCCTGCCCTACTCCCCAGCCTTCCCTGCCAGCTCACCTTGTGTCTGCCAGGCACGCAGCCGTGCTGGGCGAGCCAGGAGGAATTGAATGTAAACAAGGGGGTGCCTTTTCCCCTTCTTCTAGGTGCAACCATCAGAGCCTGGATATCGATGGGAGAAATTAGCCCTTGATTGTGCAATAAAGCGAGGCAGGGTTGTGTCAGCCTGGTAATTTAGGTAGGTGGCATAGCTGTACTTGAATTCATCTCCTTGTAAAACCTCTTTGTAAACTGCTGTGAGCCCATGAGAACCTAAGAATGGCCCTACTGGGTCAGACCAAAGGTCCATCTAGCCCAGTATCCTGTCTTCTGACAGTGGCCAATGCCAGGTGCCCCAGAGGGAATGAACAGAACAGGGAATCATCAAGTGATCCATCCTCTGTCGCCCATTCCCAGCGTCTGGCAAACAGAGGCTAGGGACACCATCCCTGCCCATCCTGGTTAATAGCCATCGATGGACCTATCCTCCATGAATGTATCTAGTTCCTTTTTGAACCCTGTTATAGTCTTGGCCTTCACAACATCCTCTGGCAAGGAGTTCCACAGGTTGGCTGTACATTGTGTGAAAAACCCATTCTGGAGACAACCACAAGATCATTCTCTGTGCCCACAAAACAAATATTTCACATAAACTCTGGGTCTCCTGGGAGTTTTGTACTCTTTTCTCTTGTCTGCAGCCTCACTCGCTACACAAGCTAGCAGAGTCCCAGTCCATGTGAACTATTAATGGTAAATAAGGCTACGATTTCGTCGCGGAAGTCACGGAATCCAAAGACCTCTATGACTTCAGCCCCGGCAGCTGGGAGCTGCAGAGTCCTGCCGCCTCCTTCAGCGGCAGGGAGCTGTGAGGTACCCCTGCTCCCAGCCGCCATGGGCAGCGGGGGTACCCCACAGCTCCCAGCCTCTGCAGGGGACACAGGGATCCCTGCAGTTCCCCACCAGCCATGGTGGCAGGGAGACCCTGGCAGCTCCCCACTGCTGCTATGGGGCAGGGGGGAACCCTACAGTTCCCGGACAGGGGGACCCCCACAGCTCCTCGCCAGCTGCAGCGGGGTAGGGGGACCCCAGCAACTCCCCTCCACCACCATGTGGGCAGGAGGACCCCCGCAGTCCCCCTCTGCCATGGGGTACATGGGGACCCCTGCAGCTCCACACTGCGGTGGCGGCAGAAGGATTCCCACAGCTCCCCTCCGCTGCTGGGGAGGGGGTGGGGGGACCCTACAGCTCCCCTCTGCTGCTGGGCGCAGGGGGACCCTGGTGCTCTGAGTCCCCATGGGTGGTGGGGGCCCCAGAACTCCCAGCCACCCCGCAGCTGCCCAGTCCCTTCCCATTTTGTCATGGATATTTTTAGTAAAAGTCAGGCACAGGTCAGTTGAATTTTTCTTTATTGCCCGTGACCTGTCCCTGACTTTTACTAAAAATATCCATGACAAAAATCTTAGCTTTAATAGTAAGTGGCACCACAGCCTCTTCTAAGTGAACAGCTGTTGCAAGATCTGTGGTACACGATATTGCATTGTATTATAGGTTATTTCTCGAGCACTCCAGTTGTGCTGGGCTCTGTGCAGACAGACATACCGACACTGTTCCAGCCCAAAGGGCTGGAACAATCTGAGCAGCCAGATAAGACGTGAAATGATCATTAAACTTCTGCCCACTATGTGCTTTTTTTCTGATTTATTCCTCTTTACTTTATTATTTGTCTTTTATACATCACCCAGAGGGGTGCTAGATGTCTTCTAGAACAGGGAGAAGACAGGGTCCCTTCCTCAAAGAACAAAGGTCTTGTCTACACTGGGATTCCAACCACTGGTGTAGCAGTACCAGTGCAAACCCCTAGTGTGAATACAGCACATGCTGGGGCAGTACGGTTTGCGTAGGGGTAAACTGCACTGGTGTAGATTGTGTCTACACTAGTGCAGCGCTGCCAGCAGTTCAAATCCCAGGGTAGACGAGGCCTTACAGTCTAGGGTCCCAATTCCTCAACTCGATCCATGCCAGCAGATCATTGGCTCCTGGGCTGCACCCCACTGATTTAAGGCTCTGCCTGCACAGAGCCAGCTGCAGGACTGGGGCCTGGGTTTAGATGTAATGGAAGTGGGAAGAGGGCAACACAGAAGGTGATGTACTTGGCTTTGTAACAGGGCACCCAGTGATCTTTCCTGTCTTCTGACTAGTGAGAGGTTCACAGCATGTGCAGGTCTGCAGCTCCCCACTGAATTGGGGGCGCAGCCACAGAGGGGGCTGCACTTAGGGGAGGACTCGCTTTCTGAAAATCTTGTGGGAATTCACACACTAGTTTTTCTGGGTCCATGTAGGTCGCCCACTCAGCTTTGCTTCGTGTGAGCAGTCGAGCCCCTGACTGCCCTAGCACGGAACAGGCTGTCCGCCCTGGTATTCATCACCAACACCCCGAGAATCTTCGATCTTGATGCAACAGTCAAACCTCTGGACTGGTGCGGTTGATTCGTTATCTAAGTCATCAGATCAGGAATTGGAAACGATGCCACATGACTTAGGTAGCTAAGGAACACCTACAGGTCGCAATCCTACTGTAGAATAGCGGCATGGAACAGCTTGTGAGCTCGTTGCATGGGGGAAGCACTGCGACTCATGCTGTCGAACAAATGAGAATCCCAGGATTTGCTCTGAGAGAAGTCAGCCCTAGACAGATGAATTGCTCCTCACAGGTTACTTGCTTAGTGGCCTTCGTGCCCAGGATTATGCACCTTCCATCCCAAACTGCTTGCAAATGAAGGCTCCCAACCCCCATTATGCCCATTTTTACAGCTGAGGAAACTGTGCCTCACCCAGGACCACACAGGGAGTCTGGAGTAGGACCCAGGAGTCGGGGCCGGCTCCAGGGTTTTGGCGGCCCCAAGCAGCCAAAAAAAAAAAAAA
>NW_020664444.1:2041952-2044219 GCF_002925995.2 Terrapene triunguis | reverse complement strand
CCCAGAAAGATATTGTGTCAAAAATGCCACATTTCTGTGAAACATTTTGCTGAAACTGCATTTTCTGAGGGAAAAATATTGTCAAAATCTCCTACCTCTACTCTTGAGTACTAGAGAGTGGGGCTTTTGCTACATCCCCCCCGTGCACGATGCGGTTTTTCTCCTCTGTGTGTGCTTTATGTGGGGCTATGTAGAAGAGGCTTTGGGCACATGTCTTCATGTTATTGTTAGCCCAGACTCTTCCCCCTCCTTCTGTCCTCACACTAAAACGTCTCCCCTGAGCTTTGATCCGGGCTAGCTGGCACAGCTCGGGTATAAATTGGACCCAGGTGCTGCTGTCACTGAGGCTGGTGGTAACCTGCCCATTTGGCAGTGTGGAGGCAGGGTAACCCACGGAAGTGTTGGTAGTCCTCCCGTGCCTTCCTACAATCCCCTGTGTGCCCAGCAGGACAGCCACGTTCTCCCACTATTCACCGGGGAGAATCCGAGAGCAGCTCAGCTTTCGGCGGTGCTAAGAGCCAGGGGATGTGGCCCCGGAAGCCCTAGCAACGCACACGGGGGAGTGCAGCGTCGAGCTCTGCAGTGTCTCTGCTCACCCTTGGGTGCTCAGCGCCGGTTTCTCTGCAGTGAAGACCTGCCCTGGGGCCCAGCCGAGCCCCGGTGCGAACGAGTGAAGCGGTGCTGAAACCGGGGGAGTTGGGCCTACTGATGCCAGGGCTGAATTTTGCCTACTGATGCCAGGGCTGAATTTTGCTTTGAAACCTGGACTTTCTGCTTTGGGTGAATTCATTTTACTGGGGAACAGTCCGAGTTCCAGCGCCCTGTGAAACAAGTCAGCAGTGCTGAGAGCCTGGGCCTGCCAGAGCCCCCCTGGCTGCTGGGTAACTGCATCTGCAGCCCGCTGACCGCAGCACTGACGCGGGGTTCAGGGTGCATTTTGTGTCTCACCCATTGTGCTGCATCTCGGAAGCTTGGCATGTGGGGAGCCGCTTGTGACAGCGGTTAGAGACACAGAGATATTCTAGGTCTAGTCAGCAAGCAAGGAAGGGACAGCAATGGCAGCTCGCGGTTGTAGCAGACAGCCCCTCTGAACCAGACTCGTTAAAAGTGAATCAAGGCCTTGTGCTTCTGAGAGCCCACCCCGGGCTGCGAGGAACGAGGACGCAGGGCGAGGCGAGCAGAGAGGGCACCTCTGCGGGGATCCGGATGGAGGCTTCCTAATGAAATGCAGAGCTGCAGCTCCCAGGGGGATGGTGGAGGAAGCCGTTAGCACAGAGTCACGTGCCGCTGGAGGTTCGCTCTGGCAGAGCCTGCTCACCCGATAAATTCCTACTGGAGCCAGAGGTAACACAGCAGCTCAGCTGGACCATGGATCTCGACCAGGACCCCTCCTCCTGGCTCTGAGGACTGGGGCACTGGCATTCTGTGTAGGGGTGAGCTCGGGGCTGCCCCGTGCACTCAGACACAAGGACCGTCCCTGCCCCAGAGAGCTGGCAGTGTCGGGGGCAGTGTCCTGGGGCTGCCTTGGGGGGGGAGCCTGTTGGGCGTTCTGGTTTAATTGATGGCAGGTGAAGCGTGGTGAGGTTACCCTTTGGCCTAAGCGTTTTCATTCTAAAGGCCTGGAGTCAGCTGCTCAGAATTTTCTCCGCCTCTCACATTTTGGGCTGAAATTTCCCGGATCTGGTCTGCCTGGCTGAGTTATTTCCGAATGAGCCATTTTTGAATGCAAAGGCGGAGAATAAAATACCCCAAATGCTCAGCCCAACTACACCCTCTTTTCCTCTCTAGAGAGCCATTGCTACCTCCTTGATAGCCCAGGTGAGAGAACCCACTGAGCCCTATCTCGGCAGGCTCAACACCTGCTAACAGGCTGGGTGTGTCGCAATCGCTGCCAGCTTGGTTTGATAATATACCGTAGGCGCTGCCCTCAGGCAGGTGAGACGCCTTTCCCCCGCTCGGGGTTGGCTACGTAAGAATTGTTTTCAAGGCTGTGGCCGTGGGGTGTTTGCATTGGGGAAGGCAGCAACCTGCATGTCACCTCTGTTACTATTACTTGTGATGGACCTACCTGCCTGACGGAAGAGCTGGAGTGTGTATTGGGGAGGGGGGAACCGCTGGGTAGCCAGTGGCAGGGCATAGAGCAGGGTTCTGTGTCTGGCAGGGGGTGCCGTGGGTACATGGGGCTCTGCATCTGTTGGGGGGCTCTGCACGCCTGCTGTGGGGCAGGCCCTGCGTGTGGGGCAGTGCTGGGGGGCGCGCCGGGGTAG
>NW_020664444.1:2029415-2041852 GCF_002925995.2 Terrapene triunguis | reverse complement strand
GGGCAGGCCCTGCGTGTGGGGCAGTGCTGGGGGGCGCGCCGGGGTAGTGCTGGAATTGCTGCTAGCACACGGGCAGGCCCTGCGCTTGTGGGGCAGGGCTACGCCTCTCTCCTCGTTCTGTGCCCGGCAGCGAGCTCAGCGGCACTGTCGCAGTGGCACAAAGCCCCTGAGGCTTGGGGGCGAGTGGCCAGCACAGCCCAGACACTGCCCCGACACTGCCCCATCAGCGGGCTCTGGAAGGGGCCTCCAAGCCCTCACTGCCCCGTCAGGGGCACGTTTCCCCCGTACATGCAGCCAGGCTCAGAGCCTGCGGGGCCCCACACTGCAGCAAGGAGCTGCTGGCTGGTGCTGTCAGCCCTGCGCTCTGCATCCCCAGGCAATTAGAACCGGCTGTGAAAATATGTTTGGGGCCCAGGCCCGAGAGTGGAGTTTACTCTGCTCCCTCCCCGACCTGCCCCAGAGCTGGGGGCTCTTCTTGTGGTGCTGCTTTCGGGTCTCTCTGGCTCTTGCGTGGCCCACAAAGGTCTCAGAGACAGCGCCTGGGCCCTGGCTGCAATGCCTGGGGTTTGCATTTGCTCCCTGGAACTGGCACAGGCCAGTCAGAAGCAGAAGCAGCTCCTCCCCTCTGTTCCTGGGACCCTGGGGCCTGATGCATGGCTGGCAGCCTCCCCTGTCCCCAGCCTCTTGGCAAGTGAACCTGTGGGACGGGGGGCTCCGGGCTGGCCCGTTAGAGCTGGGGTCTGGAGCTGGCATCCCAGCGGCTTTATTACAGATATGACAGTGACGCGTTAAACGTTGTGTAATCGTTTGTTTGTACGTCAGTGGCCCCGAGTGACCCCAGCCGATGTCGGGGCCCCTTGGGCGGGTCACTGCCCGGTGGAAGAGTCTGAGCGCACAATCCAACCAGGCGGGTCAGCCGCCGTGTGGGGAGGGGGAGGAGAGCGGCGGGGAGGGGCCGGAACTTGCCCAGGGTCCCCCAGCTAGTCCGTGGCAGCACTGGGAAATAACCCAGATCTCCTGAGTCCCAGCCCAGAGCTCTGGCTGCTGGTTTTGTGATGGGTCAAATGTACCCATCAGAGCGTCTCTAAGCAGGTATAAAAACCACGTTCACTTCCCCCTCCCCCCCCCCGTATCTCCTTCGCTGCTCCTCACCCATGGGGTAAAGCCGGTGGAGAACCTTGACAGAAATACCCCAGTGCTTTATACCTCCTGCCTCAGAATAACAACACTGAGCACTGATACAGCCCAGAGCCATAGCAACCCTCTGCCCCTCGCCACCCCCTCCCAGAGAGGCAACGATCGCCCCTGTTTCCAGACAGGGAAACTGAGGCACAGAAGAGGTCAGTGACTTGCCGATGGTCAGTAACAGAGGGGAGGGAAGGGGTACAGTACAGACCAGTAACGCTTTGCTATAATAAAACCACCTGGCTCACTGCAGAGCGTCTGGACGGGCTGCAGACATCTGCTGTCCTTTGTCTGATCAGCTAGCACTGCTCTCCAGCCACCCCCGTGCCATGGGAAAACAAATCCGCTCCTCTCAGGTAGCCCGTGTTCCTTCAATCAGGGCATTGGCAAAATCAATTTGAGCTGAGAACAGCTGTATGGCAAAGACTTAACCGTGGCCAAACAGCCAGTCTGCTGGATGCCAGCGAGGTGGAGAAGCCCCTGAACTGTCGGACAGCAAGCTGGGGTGTGCAGCAACTGGCTGCCACAGAATCTGAGCAATTAACTTCCCCCCCCCCCGCCCAGGGGCCTCCCCCCCCCCCCCCCCCCCCCCGCAGTGCCCTCTCCCATGTTGGTCCTTTGCACTGTCACATAAACTAGACCAAGTGATCACAGGCTCAAAGCTTTCTATGTTGGCTTTCCCAGAGACCTGGGACCAGATCCTCCACTGATGGAAACTGATGTATGGAAGACAATGGGAGTTTTGCCATTGACTTCAATGAGGCTGAAGTTTCACCCTTTGTATTTATCAATGATTTAAGGGGAGTGATGCTGATTTACATCCACTGAGGAGCTGGCCCTTAATTTCCACTCTCCTGCTTGCAGTGTAATCTGGGGTGATTAGAGTGACGCCAGCACCTCACAACTAGCGTGGGAATATTGCCTGGAAGTGAATTTCAAACTCCATATTCAAGTGTGTGCAGCTGAACCTGATTTGCACTCCTCCAGCCAGGCACCAGAAGAAATGTTCTGTGACCTCGCTACATGCCATCAAACCTAACCGATGCTGATCGCATCTCCGCTCTCCGAGATAAAGGGTTCTCTGTGAAACGGCTCGCAAATGGCCTCCAAGAACAAAGTGACTCAGGAATAACTTTAAATAACCATTAAATCCACGAAGCTCACCAGGAGTTTGCCCACAGGAAAAAAGGCAACGTTTGTCAAATGCTTTTCTGTAAACTATTTGTTCAGCTTTTCTTATAACCAGTGATTACAGTGGGTGAGGAAACGCTCCCTTTTTATGCAGAACTATGCTCCATCTGGCTGTAAAGAAAAGGAATTATTCAGCCTACTTGAGTTCTGTATTTATCTGGCCGTGCAGGATTTGTCCCTATAAAATACATCAAATCATATCTTAGGTCACTACGTTTTTGTAAATTCTAGTTTTGAAGATGATTAATTTAATGTTTTGTTACAATTTACGTTTCAGTTGTGATATAGGCCAGTATTTTAAGGTGTCTCTATGGGCTTGGGTAAAATGCTGCAGCGCTAGTGTTTTTAAAGTTTTCTGTTACATTTTCCGCAACTAAATTGATATTTTTTCTTCGATTACCATGAAAAACGATCAAGCAAATAAACAAAACAAAACCCCCACCAAACCCACAGCCCCACTCCTGTGCTCGTCTCCCAGGGACGAGATTTACCTTCCATGTAGCTAATATGGGTTCGTCTGTAATTTCAGGAGGGATGCACTTTGTGCTGCTGATTACGAATCTCACATTTTTATTGTGTCTGTTATTGTCCAAACCAAACCCCCCAGTGAGTGTGGCTCAAATTATGTGTAAATATCATCTGAGAGGAAAGTATTTTCTGAAGATAACACCCCTTTCTTATCTCCCTGTTTACAGTATGTTGTATCTCCTGTTTGGGCTGGGTAGTTGCAATCCATACAATATGCTCTTACAGCTGAAATGTGTATTTATCTGTGTCTGTCCTTTCTATCTGAAAAATATATTACACATGTGAGGGCAGAATAAAAAATAAAGCAGTTGTGTTTCCTGAAATGCATTTAACATTTTAAATAGATGCAGATGCATTTCTCCTTCAGCAGATGCTAAACAGGGAAAGGAATGTTAGCAGAATCCAGGGACTTGTTGTTATCTGTCACTTTTAAGTTTTTAACACAGTTTGATTTGAATACATTAATTACACTGTTATTTAAACCCTCTGGAGATTTCTGCTTTAAACATTCAAAGATCTGTGCTTGTTGCTGAACTAAAACTGTTCATTATGATTTTTCCCCTCTGTCTATCTGCAATATGCACATATATCCTATCTATACAGATCTAAATAAAAAGTCTAGGGGGGTTGTGTGTCGAGATGTTACCCTGGTATTTCCTTAAAGAAAGTATTTATGAGAGTTTGCTTGGATATAATTTCTTTCATTTAGCTTCCCAGGTGTGCAATCTCGAAGTCAATTTCAATTAAAATTGAAATATTGCACTAATCCTATCCTTAGTTTAATCCCCCTCCATGTAGACTATACTAGAGATTGATAAATCATAAAGTTAAGCACCTCAAAAGCTAACAGTTATTTTTTCACTTTAAAAAGTCATTTGTCTATTTTCACGCACGTTCATAAAATAACAGGCTTAGTTTGTACAAAATTAAGTGATTTTTGGCTAAATGTTTGACCAAAAAACCTAGAATTACTAGAGCATCTACATTGCATTCAGTTCTCTGTACACCAGACGGCTTCCTTCCTAGAAGGTTTAATCATATTGATTATAATTTCTTCTGCCTAAAACCCAAACACACCCCAAACACTTTGCCTTTGAATTAAATCTCGGCAGCTTCTGTTCACCGGCCTAGGTTTAGAAATACAAACTTTAAAACCCGAATTTCTAAAGATTTGTAATCCTGTCATTTCAACTGCAAAAATCTCGCTCCATGTTCTCGGCCATTCTGAATAATATTAGTTATTTCTGTTTGGCCGCACCTACAAAATACCTTTCCAGTTCTCTCTGCTGGCTGTGGCGACTCCGGCTTCAGTCCGATTTTGTTTGTATTTATTTCAAATAGTTTTTCCTTAAGTGCTGCTCAATGGAAATTTTTTTTTTTTTTTGATCATTGCAATATTTTTTTAGTAAGAAAAATGTTGTCATGTTTTTAATCCAACGCTACTTTTTTTTTTTTTTAACTCAGCCACTGCGCGCCGACATTTTAAATCTGCCTCAACTGTTTGCTTCCTTCCGCCGTGATAAGTTTCTCCTTCCTTGAGTCTGTGGTGTGTACTGGGATGCGAAAGGCTCTAGATGTCAGATGCCTCCCTTCATTCTTCAGGCTGCAAGCTTCCAGGTAAAGCACGTTCCACCGATTTGGGGCTTGATTTTTGTGTGTGTGTTTGTGCAGCTTCTTTAAAGCAATTTTTTTTCCTGGCATGTGTATCAATTGTTCGGCGCATTCGCATGAAATGTGTGAATTGGCGCCGTCTGAGCCGAGGTGCGTGCGTGTGGGGGAATAAAGATGCCAGCGTGCCAAGAGTACAGATGCTGCATGAACTGTGCAGCCCTTGTAGACAGTCCCAGCTCTGCAGTGGGTAGAGAAGTGGCAGCCTTCCAAAGCCATCACAGCTTTTATTCATAGTCTGTACAACAACTACATAATGTCTCGCCGGGCAGCGCCAGGCACGGATGGACGAGGGGAGAGTTTTGAAGGAGTGGGAAAGCACAACTTGGAAAATGGGGTTCTCGGCAATATTTGGGTTGGTTTGTTTGTTTTTTTGGGGGGGAAATGTTGAGTAGAATCTGCCCTGGCTTGGTGCAAATTTCCGCTGTGAGTCTGCTGACGTCACTGCCAGTCACAATGGGCTGAATATATTTTGCAGTGTGTAGTTGCAGAGCATTTACTGCGGAGTCTGTGACCTGGTTTTCTTCCCTCCTGCAGCAAGGAGTTCTCTCATAAATTCTAAGTCATAATCCAGCACAGCTCCCAGGGCCAGGGCTGCTGTGACAGACCCAGTTTGTCCTCAGTTTCATATTCCCTTTTTCTTCCTCCAAAATTCCTCTCTTCGTCTTTGAATGGAAATGCCTCTGTGAAGTCGATCAATGCCTGCTCATTTGAGAGGTAAACGAGAGTTGAATAATTAGTAATGATGCATTCGGTGGCAAAATTTCTCTGCTTGAATTTATATCAACTCCACTCTTGCGTATTGCATCTGGGCCAGGCTTTGAGAGTGAGCCGTGGTGCTGAGATGCAGCACAAAGGGACAGTGAGACAGAAAGCAGGAGCTCCAGACAACACTTGGGCATCTTTTCTGGCACGGGTTCTTTCCCTTTCGATAACCTCCCTTATTTGGGGGGGGGGGGCTGGAGCAGGATTAGTCATTTGCAGGCAGTTTGTTTTTCCATCAACATTGTGTGTGTGTGTGTGTGTGTGTGTGTGTGTGTCCAGGCTTTTGTCGCCCTTTTGTGAGTGGAATGGTTGTTTGGTAGCAACGAGCAAGGGCTCCTTGCCAAGTCTGCCTAATTAAGATTAAGTATATGCAGATTTGCCTTGTTTTCAGCTAATGACAGCTGCAAACAATTATTTGTCATGCTTGCTGATTGTTGATTGGTAAAGGGAAGGCCATGCGAGAATTGTGTGCGTTCTTCCTTTGTATTTCGGCACTCCCGGTTGTACAGTCAGGCACGGATATGTGTGCAGGAGGCGTCTTCCCTTTCAGGAGTCTGGGGTTTACTTAGAATTCAGCCTCTGCCCTTGACAGTTTGTGGTTTTAGGAGCAGAGGTGCCATGTTAGATGTGTCCGAAAGGTGCTGGGGGAACTAAGTTTGGCATTATTTGTGCAGCTCTGTCTGCATCGGGGTATTTTTATTGATTGGGTTTTTTTCACCATGCGATCAGGGCAGACACATCTCGATATTTGTACAGGAAGATAATAAAGGTGTTTTCAAATGTATCTGATGTTTTTGGTTTTCAAGCCAGCAGCCTTCATCAATTTTCTGCAAACGGGGAACCAGAGCACAGGCTAACCGAGTTAGGATGCTGTAGTGCTGCATGGAAAGCTTTTAGCTTCACAACAGAGAGCAAGTGCCTCTCAGTAAGCACCTTGGCATCTCTCCAAAATGCCTGGGCTGCTTTAGGACATTCTCATAAAGAGCTTGATTTTTTATTTTATTATTATGCTGATGAAAGGAGAGAGCCCTTCAGACAAAAGAATGAGAGAACGACATACGCTGTGCTGCAAATGAAAACACTCTGCATTGTTTTAAGCATTGCATGGAAATGAGGATACATTGGAAGCAACAGTGTTTGCAGGGGTACAGTTACATTTTATTCTAAGTAAATCCCTCTCTCTAGTACTGTATGTGCCTCCTGGCTTTGCACTTTCCTAGCGATGTTCTCTCTGTTTTTGTTTGCAGTCTCTGATAGCACCGAGGATCTGGCTGAAGACAGGAGATATATGTCAGTCTTCAGATGTGTCTGAAATAGTGTATTTTGCGTCTCTCTCAGCTGTTTTCAGCCCAGATGCAATTTAAAATACATCCAGGAAAATGGAAATGTTCAGGGGGGGAAATTTTGAAAATGTGTCTCCCAGTTAACTCCTTGTTTGCAGCCCCATGCCCTGTGTGTGGGATCAAGGAATTCCAACCACTTCTGAAAACCACAAGAAACGTTAATTGCTTGCTGTTTTTCATTTGGATGTTATAGCTCAGAGATTCTTGGTGCTTGTTAAAATGCCAGGATTCAGGGACCTGTGGATGCTGAAGAGCATGCCCCCTGTCAGCGCCTGCCCATGGCATCTATTGCTGTGGTTAGTGACATAGCTTCATATATTTGCGTATTTGAGAATATTGCGGTGCTTGCAGTGTAATTCACAATGTGCTGGTGACACATCTTGCCAGTAGCTACAAAAGTGCTTTTGTATACTGCTGTCCTGGCAATGAATCATACCAAGAATAGTTTGCTAGTTTAGTTTCACGTTTTAATACTTCCGCACAGGCTTTGAGAGTAGCAAGCAGAAAGGAAACGTATAATTCCCCTTCCCTTAACCCTTCCTTGATTGGTGTGGAGGTAGAGCTCAATCCAACGTTCATTAACACTGCCAGACTCAGTTGCTACGAATGACAGAACTTGTCAGCAGGTAACAGTGCATTCCTTTCACAATTCAGTCTAGAAAATCCATTTCCAAAGCCTTTGGTCTCCGGGCTCCTCCTAATCCAGGCTGTTTCTAGGCCCTCCAAGTGAATTGCTGACTAGCTGGGAGGTGCAGGATAATTGGAGAGTTCACGTGTAGCAGGGCTCGAAGTTATGCAGTGGAAACAAATGGTGAAACAGCAGCTGCACAGCCATAGCTATCCACAGGGGAGACGTCTCGAAGATTTTCATGGAAAGACTGATCTAGACATTGAATAGCCCAAAATTATTTGTGATCAGTGGTCAGGTCTCAGCTGTCATCTTTCCTGGGATCCCACTGCAGCTAACTGCAGTGTGTGAGCAAGGAGCGTTCGTTACCCAGACCGACAAACTCCAGGACTCTGCTGCTTCTCCCACACCAGGGTGTTCTCACGATCTCTGGACGTCATCTGAGCTGGGTTTAGTTTGCTTTCCTGGGGGAAAGGAATTGAAGCGCCGGGAGCCTCTTGTGCAGGATGGTGTAGGCTCCCGGGTTGTAGTATCCCAGATGCTGCCCAAAGTCTGTGTAGAATTATTTCTGCTTCTAAAGCAGCTGTTTCTGTGGACGGTGCCTCATGCACAGTACGAGGTGGTGCTTCCCGGCAGGCATCAGCTGGGTGCGGGGAAGAGGGGAGAGCTTCCGGATGGGATTTCGAGAACAGCATGGCTGGTGGGGAGCTGGAGGGAGTTCCAGATCAGTGCAGCAACACCAAATTCTGGAGACGCGCTGAGAGGGAGCAGACGGGAGGGAGGAAAGGTGGGACTTGGTGGAGGACCGGGAGACAGTTCCAGGCATGATGGGAGGGTGCTAGGGGGCATGAGGCCTGGGGGGAAGAGGCAAATGGAGCCCGCAGGGGGAAGGTCTGAGAAGGGGAAGAAGGGAGCAGAGTGCTAGGTGGGGGCTGGGTTGCATCAGGCCTCAAGGACCTTACAAGTCTAGGGGGAAAACCCCAGTGTACAAGTTAATCCTCCTATGATTGGCTGCCTTCCCCATTATCCCACCTCTTGGAGAAGGCAGCCAACCAGAGCTGCTGTTTGTGGTGAAGGACAGCCTGGTCCCCCAGCACCTGCTGCCCCCGGCCTTGGGGCAGAACTGCTGCTGTGGGGCAGGGGCCAGGAGGGACGGCAGCTGGCACATCCCTGCCAACAGCTGTGGGGGGCAGGAGCAGGTTTCCTTAGGGGGCTGCTTGTGGGCATTGTAGAATTCATTGGGGGGCTGTGTATGCAGGGGGCGAGCGGCGTTATTTGAAGGCCCTGGTGGGGTTTGTGTAATTGGGGTGTTTGGAGCAGAGCAGAATGTATTGGTGGGGTTGTGTGTGTGTGTGAATTACTGGTGGGGCCATGGGGGTGTCATCGAATGAATGGGGGGCTGTGGGGGAATGTTGTAGAATTAATTCGGGCCCTGTGCGTGCAATAGAGGGGTCTTGCTGGGGGGACAGAATTAGTGTTTGGGGGTACAGTTAATTGGTGGTGGTTTAAGGGGCCAAACTGATTTTTGGGAGGGGGGGAGGCTGGAATTGGGGTTGCAGGGGAAGAAGATGAAGGAAATCGCTCCTTTGGCCACTCCTACCTACAATCCATGCTCTCCTCCCCGGGGATCCCGCCTCCATTTTCTCCCCTGTGTTATGATGGGAAGAGGGATAAGGAGCATTGAGCAAGGGATGGAGGGAGGAGCACCCGCAGCCTGGCTCCAGGCGAGAGCAGCCAGAGCCCACTGGCCTAGCCCAGGATTACAGGTAGGAGGGAGGTGCGAGGCATTCCCGCTCCTCTCCTGTGGTGTGCTTGGGGCCCCACGGATATGGGGTGCAGCAAGACATGCACTCCCCTACCCCAGGGCACCCTGCCCAAGCTACCGGGGAGGAGCAGGTCAGCCCTGCACCATCACTGCCCAGTGCCCGTTTATGTCTCGGCTGGGTGTGTCCATCATTAGCAGGCGGGTGGGTGAGGAAGAGGCTCTTGAATCTGACTTTGCAGCAGACAGAGACCCGTGGAAGGTGCAGAGGGGGAGGCGTGCCATGGGGAAAACAGCTGCCTTTAGCAGCAAGGGTTTGGCCACCCCAGAGAGGTGGTGAGAGGCAGGAGGCAGGATAGTGACCGCGCTGAGAGGAGATGGGGTCTCGGTTCCTGGAGCAAGAGAGCCAGCGGGACCCGACTGAGTGTGAAGAGCAGAAACCTTGGAAGGGAGGGGAAACGATTTCGGGGTGAATATGGATTTCAGTGGAAGTGGGGGCTAGGGAAGGAGAAAAGCTGGCAAAGCCCCGGAGACAGGTTCTGTGGCCCCCTGGCAGGGGACATGTGCAAGGAGAGAGACATTTCAGGGTCAAAAGTGACCCAGTATTTCATTGGACCCAGGTCATTTGCCGCACGCACAGAGTGAAAGGGGCGACTTGCGTTTTAAACGAGATGCTTGTTGCTTTAACGAACTCAGCACTTGTCAGCCGCACTGTATTGATGCCGGTGGTCAGAGATGGTGCAATGACTCTTCCCCGGGACCCTGACATTCGTATAATGCATCCTCTGAGAGCTGCGCCTGGGGCACCCTGACGCACTTTGCTAAGCACCTTTCCAGCTCGCTGGCTGGCTGTACGTGACCCCTTTGTGCTGTCCCATCTGGCACACACTGATGGCTCTCCCTGCGTTCTCATACGCTCCCTTCCCACTAACGCCCGGCTGGGGCCTTCGCCTCTGTGGTGCAGCTGGTTTCATGTACATTGCAGGGCCATGAAGCTGCACTCTGGATTTGTGGCAAGGGAATAATGCTTTTGGTACAGATGCTTGTCCGTTCTGGAGAACACCTTGCAGTGCTGTCCTAGTAGTAGACGTACACGGTCCTGCGTGGGCCTGTCCTTTATCCACGGCTTGCCCTCTGCTCTCGCAATGAGCTTTACAGCTAGCTCTTTCCGGCTACATCGGAAGGGAACGGGCACTGATATTCCATGCCTTGATAGCACATCCCACCTGAGCATCTCAGAGCTCTCTGCAAGCCCTAGTTATGCCTCACAGCTCCTGACCCATAGGCAACTATCGTTAGCAGGGCTGGATTAAGGCGATCTGGGACTTTAGGGACGCCACAAAAGAGGTGGGTAGATGGTTTGGGCCCGCTGCACTGTTTCCTTTCTGCCACACACACAATCTGCTGCTGGGCTAAGTGGCAGGGCCAGAGCAGTGAGTCTTGGAGTTAACCACCAATGAAATGCCTGGGGCACTTTCCCTTCTCTGAGCTATTGTTTCAGGCTCTCTGCAGACCCAGGCAGGCGTCACTGTGTCTGTTATACTCGGGTAACCTTTTTGAGCTTTTCTTCTCAACCATGAGGGATAGAAGCTTACTTTTTTTTTTTAAATGAAAGCAGAATTTGCGATATAATCACATGGTTCCAGGAGTTGGGGCCTTATTCTGACCTGAACATTAGCTCTAATTTACAGATAAGAAAACTGAGGTTCAGAGAGATTGACTTACCCCAAGTCACACTGATTTTTGTGTCAAATCCAGATCTACAACCCAGAACCCCTACTGCCAGTACCGTAGCTAATCCATGAGGCCATTCTGCCTTCCTCTTAGGAACATTGGAGCTTCTCCATAAGGTCAGAGCTCTGGGCAGCCTGGCTCTGGAAGTTACTAATATCTGCTTCCAACGAAGGCAAAATGCCCCCAGTGAACCTAGCCAATTGTGTGATGTGGAAGGAGAATTCCTAGCTGACCTGCCTGCTTGCAATCCAGGTACACCCTGAACGATCTGTTTTCATAGCTGCAGAGCTACAAATGTAATCACTGCCCCTAAAAATATTCAGCCCAAATTAAAATCTAGGCACATTTTTACTGGCCTCTGGCTGTGTATTGTGCACACCTAATTTTCCAACTTTACAATTTGGACAACACACTGTTTACACTCAATGTCATTTATCCAAATATTCAGATGCTTCCGAGACTATATTTGGAAAGTTCCTATTTTTACTTGGATTTACGTTAATAATTATTTGCTTTGACTGAAGAAACTGTTATATTTAAATAATACATTTTTTGCCAAAATGCTGTCACAGCAAAGCTGCTTTCCCTTTAGAAACCTCCAAACGTGGGCTTCCTTCCAAACCCTTCACCGATCTCATGCTGTTGGCTTTGCATACCCCATCTTTTTTATTTCTGCTCTTCCCTTCGAGTGATGTGATTGGAGAACGAACTGTAGCTGCAGGATTCGAGAAGAGATGCTGGATGGATGGTGACTCGTCATCAAATCAGACAGGAGGGCAGGGCAGTCAATAGAGAAGATAAAATAAGAGGTTTTCACTGTCACCAAATTAGCCTTTGCTCTTTGTGTTTAAGTTTAGCAGAGCTGAGGGTCTCTGCTGGAGCCCCCTCCAATATGGAGTTACCCTGGTTTGTTTTCTGATTATTCATAACAATAAAGAAGCCTCTGCCAGGTAAGGAAGCAGCAATACAAGGATTAGGATTATTTACAACGTCTATCTATAAACATAGGAAAGAAAAATTAGCATGCTAGGAAGAACAGTGACAACAAAGAAAACTTCCGAAAGAACCAGCCCATAATCCTAGACAGCCACACCAACCGGCGGCAGTGTTGAATTGTAGACAGCTACACCAGCTGGCGGTTGCATTGAATTATAGACAACCGCCATGTCCTTATTTCAAATCACAATGTAGGTTTCCCTCTCCCTCCCCACAACCACCAAACTGTCCTGAGAATTGGACATGCCGTGCCTTGGTAGCTGCGGCATCCTGACCTGCTCCTGACTTTGGGGGAGGGGAAGCCGAACCTTCACGCTCAGGTCAGTGCTTAGCTCGTCCGTGCACACACCAGAGCAACTGGTACTTCACTCCCACTCCAAGCATAAGCAGGTCTGGCTCCAGGCACCAGCCGAGCAAGCTCACGCTTGGGGCGGCAGATTCTACGGGGCGGCATTCAGCCCAATCCTAGGGCGGCACGGCCGCCTTTGTTTTTGTTTTTGTTCTGTTTTGTTCGCCGATCCGGCCACCCTGTAGGGGGCGGCGGTGCAGAGGAGGGGAGCGCCCTGCTGGGAGCGGACTGCGCGCTCCATCTGCCCCAGCCGGTGCCAGGTCTGTAGCAAGCCCGGCAGGGCAGCCC
>NW_020664444.1:1952944-2029315 GCF_002925995.2 Terrapene triunguis | reverse complement strand
GGTTTTTGGGGTTTTTTTGCTTTGCCGTTCTGGCTGCCCCATGGTTTTTTGTTTTTTTTTGCTTGGGGTGGCAAAAAAGCCAGAGCCAGCCCTGAGCATAAGATTCCTCTTATGGTAACTACCTGTTAAATGTTACATTATACCAAAGTAAAAGACAGTTTAATACATTCCAAGAGGCAGGGAGTGAAATCCTGGCTCCACTGAAGTCAAAGGCAAAGCTCTCGTTGACTTCTGTGGAAGCAGGACTGGACTCCCTATGTGTGTGTGTTAACCTGGCATATATTATCTCTTGCTGTGGATATTGGGCATTGTCCAAGTAACAAGGCCTCTACCTGGACTGCATCAAGAACATGGTAGAATTTATGCTCTGCACTCAGAGGATGGAGAGATCATGGATCTAGCTGATCTATTCAGTTGTGCTCATTTTTGTTTTCTTAATGGAGACATACGTCGTCATTGACAGAAGCAACCAGATGCCGCACTGCGTGGAACACTATCACAAACTCTATTCGCCTGAAACTACGTTCGGAAGCAGCATTAAATGCAATCCCCGGGCTCTAGACTGTCAAAGTTTGATATAGAGCCATCTATACACGAGCTTGAAAAGGCAATCACCTTCCCAGCGCCAGGAAAGGCTACAGGAAAAGATGGAATTCCAGCTGCAGTACGGAAAGAAAGTGGACATGATGTGCTTAAACATGGGCACAATCTCTTGCTTGTGTGGTGGAGGGAAAGAGGGGTATCACAAGACATGGCGGAGCCAACACCATAACATGGTATAAATACAAAGGAGATCCGAGTGATTGCAACAAGTACAGGGGAATCTTTCTCTTTAATGTTGTAGGTAAGGCATTCACCTGGTCATTCTCAATAGACTGCAAGTTCTCGCTGAACGTCTATATCCAGAGAATCAGTGTGGCTTCCGCACTGGTAGATCAACTATTGACATGGTCTTTACACTAAGGCAACTGCAAGAAAAGTGTCAAGAACAAGGAAAACCTCTCTACATGGCCTTCATCAACCTTACAAAGGCTTCTGACCTGGTCAGCAGAAAGCAAAGTCAATCACCTGCTGATAGAGCAACTTCTTTTTGCTGGCAATGCATTGGTTATTGCATACAGTGAAGAGGGGCTGCAGCAACTTTGCACTAGTTTGTGATGAATTTGGACTAGCCATCAGTCTAAAGAAGACCGTGATTATGGCACAAGGTGTGCTGATTGCACCAGAAGATTTATTGGCTAGCACCATACAAGACGTTGTGCCCAAGTTCTACTGTCTAGGATTGACTGTATCAGATAACATACCTAGATGACAAGCTTAATTCTCACCCCGGAAAGGCAGCCACCACATTTGTCCAGCTGACCAATCGCACCCTCTGTCTTCACTGTATTCTAAACATCAAGCAAGAAAGCAAAGTTCCAAAGTACTAGAGAACACACAATTACCAAGTCTAATCACTGTTCTCAAACACAGATATCACCCATGGCTTCGTCATCTGCACCGCATAGATGATGGACATGTCCAAAGGATGTCTTGTATGGGGAACTCGCAGATGCTCCAAGGCCGACCTAGGCATTGGTTGTAGGACATTTGCAAGAGGGACTTGAAAATGTTCAGCATCGACTCTGCAAGCTGGTTGGATGCAGCTAGCAACAGGCTACGCTAGAGGGCTGTGCTGTGCCAGGGCGTCAGAGGCTGAAGCGAGGTGGTGGAGAGAGGGAAGGAGAAAGCACAGCAGGCCTCAAGTGCTAGTAGCGCTCTGGCCTGTCTTCTGGCACTTTACTCCTGTGCTGTTTGTGGCAAGGGCTGTGACTCGAGAATTGGACTTTTTAGATTCTTGCGATGCCGCAGGACGACCCACAGTAACCGAACTGCTTTGGCGTTTACACCATCATCTTTCAAGCCGGACGGCTGCTATTTGGTAGTTTTTGTGACGCTGTTTAAAACTCTGCATAACAAACATGGTGACAGGTGACCTCGCAAAAAACTCCCTGTTCTGAAGGCCTGGCTTTGCAGTTAGAACTTTTGGAGTGTAATCCACTGAGCTGGAGATGGAAAATAGCAGGAAACATTCACAAGGCCCCTGGGTGTGTTGCGCAGGGACTGGAAAGTCTACGCCCTGCTGCATTTTGTAATGTGATGCTCAATAATATCAATGATTACAGCCCTTTTGGGGGAGAACAGGAAAATGACAATCAGAATATGTATCTCACCTGTCATTCTGACAGTGCCTGCCACCCCAAAGCCCTGTACAAACTCAAACACCTACACAGGAATCGCTGTACCTGTTTGAAACGCAGCCTCTGAGGCTGGCCATGGGGATGAGGAGGCAAAGAGGTGGTCTACAGTTTAGTGAGAGAAGGACACTTCCTAGCTCGAATAGATCACTTGCATTAATCACAGCATTTAGGGTTTTTCTAGGTTAGCCCAGTTTTTGCTTCTAAAAAAAATTCTTAGCATCTGCTTAAAGCCCAATATGTTCACAACAGTGTTTGGGGTTAACTAAAGCTCAGGATCACTTTGAAGATCAGACTCGGTCCTTCAAAACGCCATGGAATTTCATCTAATGTCCTGAACACTGGGTGAGAAATCCACATTTTAAACAGATGTCTCACTCTTCTCCATTGGCCCAGCTGCCTTGGATTTCCAGCCCATTCTGAGACTTTGTATTGACATTTGTAATGGGATATTTGAAGAACTGCACTGCTGGTTTCATCCCACCTGTGTGTGGAGCTGGCAGAGGTGCTGAGAGCTGAAATGCTGCTTACCTGACAATTGCAGGATCCTTTGCTTAGCCTGTAACAATTAGCAGCACAGGCCTGACACCTACCGCAGAGCAGACACTTGCATTTCTTATACCACTCTGGGTGTTTAGACTCAGATGACTTCAGCTAGAAGCTTGAACTCAGGAGTTGGTAGGCAAATAAAGGAAGAATGGCGTTATTCACTGTGTTGTCTTGAACTGTAGTTATTTCTGAATTTCAAGTGTACACATCTGAGGTTTTTGACTATCTTAAAAAGCATTTAATTTCACTATTAAGAGCCTTTGTTCTGCATTCTGCCTTGATTGGGAAAAAACCCAAGTGTTACTAAGCTAAGATTTTCATCTGCTTTGAAGCTCTGAGGCTCCTATGGCAAATAGTTCATTAGGAATACATCTTTTTCCAAAGTGTAAACAAGAGAGCTAACTGGAAGCATTTCATTTCAGCTGCGAATCTTCGCAGCTGTCTTAGCTCTTACTTCAGGGGAACTAGCGATTGCTCTCTACATGCCAAGAGAAAACTCAGAGAAAGTGGAGCTAGGGCTCATCCAAACCCTGAGCCTGATCCAAAAGGTGCAGGGGAATCATCAGCTCCCACTGGTCTCAAAGAGAGCTGAGGCACCGGGATAGACTCCGGGCTTTTCAGGATTGGGCCCTCTAGCCCTAAACTGGGCTGATGGAACAGGCTTTATGTTAAAAGCAACTCAGTGGAATTCAAGGGTTTGCTGAGCGCTTGTTATTTCTGACTCAGCAATACGCTCCTGTTTGGGCAGCATTGCTCTTTAACTTTGGATATGTTGGAGCACTGTTTTGTGTTTTGATGTTGTCTAGCGAGTGTCTTGTACACAGCCCTGCAATTGCTGCCTGGTGTGTTGGAGGGAAATGTGCAGTGATTAAATAGAGGGCAGAGGGAAAACTATCCATTTTGTACATGACTATTTACTATTTCAAGTTGCTTGAATATTCAACACAAATCACTTGTGACCTATATTCAGTGTAATTGCTTTTATTGCAGGGTAAGTATCCGAGATGTCAGTTCAAGCACCACAAACCCAGTGCTCATCTCTGCCTTACTCTGCATTGTTCAGAAGCTAATTAGGGAGGAAGGAGAATCATAGAAGATTAGGGTTGGAAGAGACCTCAGGAGGTATCTAGTCCAACCCCCTGCTCAAAGCAGAACCAACCCCAACTAAATCATCCCAGCCAGGGCTTTGTCAAGCCGGGCCTTAAATACCTCTAAGGATGGAGATTCCACCACCTCCCTAGGGAACCCATTCCAGTGCTTCACCACCCTCCTAGTGAAACTGTTTTTCCTACTATCCAACCTAGACCTTCCCCACTGCAACTTGACACCATTGCTTCTTGTTCTGTCATCTGCCACCACTGAGAACAGCTGAGCTCCATCCTCTTTGGAACCCCCCTTCAGGTAGTTGAAGACTGCTATCAAATCCCCTCCCCCCCCCTCCCCCCGCTTCTGCAGACTAAATAAGCCCAGTTCCCTCAGCCTCGACTCATAAGTCACGTGCCCCAGCGCCCTAATCATTTTTGTTGCCCTCCACTGGACTATCTCCAATTTGTCCACATCCTTTCTGTAGTGGGGGGACCAAAACTGGATGCAATACTCCAGGTGTGGCCTCACCAATGCCCAATAGAGGGGAATAATCAATTCCCTCGATCTGCTGGCAATGCTCCTACTAATGCAGCCCAATATGCCGTTGGCCTTCTTGGCAACAAGTGCACACTGTTGACTCATATCCAGCTTCTCGTCCACTGTAACCCATAGGTCCTTTTCTGCAGAACTGCTGCTTAGCCAGTTGGTCCCCAGCCTGTAGTGGTGCATGGGATTCTTCCGTCCTAAGTGCAGGACTCTGCACTTGTCCTTGTTGAACCTCATCAGATTTCTTTTGGCCCAATCCTCCAATTTGTCTAGGTCAATCTGGACTCTATCCCTACCCTCCAGCATATCTACCTCTCCCCCCATCTTAGTGTCATCCGTGAACTTGCTGAGGGTGCAATCCATCCCATCATCCAGATAATTAATGAAGATGTTGAACAAAACTGGCCCCAGGACCAACCCCTGGGGCACTCCACTTGATACCGGCTGCCAACTAGACAGCGAGTCGTTGTTCACTACCCGTTGAGCCCAACGATCTAGCCAGCTTTCTGTCCACCTTATAGTCCAGTCATCCAATCCATACGTTTTTAACTTGCTGGAAAGAATACTGTGGGAGACCATATCATAAACTTTGCTAAAGTCAAGGTATATCATGTCCACCACTTTCTCCGTATCCACAGAGCCAGTTATCTCATCATAGAAGGCAATCAGGTTGATCAGGCATGACTTGCCTTTGGTGAATCCATGTTGACTGTTCCTGATCACCTTCTTCTCCTCCAAGTGCTTCAAAATGGATTCCTTGAGGATCTGCTCCATGATTTTTCCAGGGACTGAGTTCAGGCTGACCGGTCTGTAGTTCCCCAGATTCTCCTTCTTCCCTTTTTAAAAGATGGGCACTATATTTGCCTTTTTCCAATCGTCCGGGACCTCCCCCGATCGCCAGGAGTTTTCAAAGATAATGGTCAATGGCTCTGCAATCACATCAGCCAATTCCCTCAGCACCCTGGGATGCATTAGATCCGGCCCCATGGACTTGTGCATGTCCATCTTTTCTAAATAGTCCTTAACCTGTTCTTTCACCACTGAGGGCTGCTCAATTCCTCCCCATACTGTGTTGCCCAGTGCAGCAGTCTGGGAGCTGACCTTGTCTGTGAAGACTGAGGCAAAAAAAGCATTGAGTACTTCAGCCTTTTCCACATCATCACTAGGTTGCCTCCCCCATTCAGTAAGGGTCCCACACTTTCCCTGACCTTATTCTTCTTGCTAACATATCTGTAGAAACCCTTCTTGTTACCCTTCACATTCCATGCTAGCTGCAACTCCAATTGTGCTTTGGGCTTCCTGATTACACCCCTGCATGCTCGAGCAATATTTTTATATTATTAATATATTTTATATATTTTATAGGAGAAATAACTAATGGATGGGAGGTTTCAGTTACTTTCCAAACATTCCCCTTACACAGAGGGTCCCCGCAGGGAACTATCAGTTCTGGAAATTTTCATTTAAAATGTTTGTCACTGGGAAACAAAATACAGTGCAAATGTGACACTAATGGTTAATAAAGAACGCCCATGCGGGCCCTGGCTCCACAAAGCACCTGTTATCCTAGGCTCTCAAAGGGCTTCACAAATAGAACCTGCACTGCCTAACCACTGACTTCAAATAAGCTCTTCCAAACTTCAGCTTCTCTTACAAGTGGTTGGAGATCCTCAGTCAACGCCCACCCCATATCCCAAGCGAGCTTTTTTCTCTGCGCCACTTTGGTCTTTTTCTCCTCTGGAAACCATGTGTTTTCCACAGGGCCCAATTCTCTGTCTGGCAAAGGGGCTCCCATCTCCTCTCTTCCTCCTTTCCCTCTGCAGAGCCCCCTGGAGGTTTTCAGTCTACACTCAGAATCGTGGTAATGGAGTTCTTCAGTAGCAGCATTTCTATCCAACTTCTGTAATGTACCTTTTTTTTTTTTTTTAACTCTAGAATCATAATGAAAAGTGCCCCTGTGAAAATTTACTTGCTTCCAGCATGTGTGAGTGGTTTTTATACTCAGTAATGCCACTTTTCTATCATTTGGTCTCCATATTTGGTATTTCTTTAATAATTAGTGGCAGATTTTGTACTTATGGTTGCAATTATCTAAATGCCTTTGGGACATGTTCTGCCAGATAATTGAATTTCCTTGGTATATGAATGCACAGATATTGTTAGTGAACGCAGGCTGGACCCAAGAATGTTTTGGTGTCATGTTAAGATAGATGAGGCTTTTTCCTTTAAAAAAACTAATAAAAACAAAGTGTTTTGCTTTGCTGTTCTCAGCAAAAGCCTTGCTAGAGGCCAATATTAAAGAGGGGATGCATTATCAGTAATTAACTGGATGTATATTTTAATTATATCCAGTGTTGCTTTCCCGGGTCTCAGTTAATCCTCCATGTGCCAGATTAAAAGGTGTAGCAAGTGCCACTAATCCACGGACAGAAACATGCGGGTCTTGGAGGAGTCATTCCTGGAGCCAGGTAGAGAGGAGCGATGGGAGGCCCTAGCAGATTGCTGAGCCTGCCTGCCTGGTACCCGGGCAGGAGTGTTCCCTACAGCACACTCTGGAGTGCTTTGTCCAGCCCAGTTATAACAGTCCCAAGCAATCGGTTCTTCCCCCATTTCCCTGGGGAAGACTGTTCTGCAGCCTGATACATGGGGCTCCGGGGGAGTGTCTCCTGGTATTCAGCCTAAATTCTCCCTTTCTAAGGCCTTGTCTACACTACAGAATTTTGTCAACAAAAGTTATGTCGACACTCAAAAAGCGCTACACTAAAAATCGGCATTGCATGTTCACACGCCCTCCCTCTGTCAGCAGAGCACGTCCACACGTGGTGCACTAGCATCAACAGTGTGAGCAGTGCACTGTGGGTACCTATCCCACCGTCCAGCTCAACACCTTCTGCCACTAGGTCTTGTGGGAAGGCCGAGCAGATTGTGGCGTATCTTAGGTGTTTGTCTAACCTGCTCTTAAAAATCTCCAATGATGGAGATTCCGCAACCTCCCTGGGCAATTTATTCCAGTGCTTGACCAGCCTGACAGTTAGGAAGTTTTTCCTAATGTCCAACCTAAACCTCCTTTGCTGCAATTTAAGCCCATTGCTTCTTGTCCTAGCATTATTAAGGACTTCAGCATCTGCTCCTCCATGACTTTAATCATTCACTCAGTAGCATCCTTAACAAACTTCTGATTTTCTTTTCTGTCCTGCCTTTTGGTTTCCCTCCACTCCTTGCGTTCCCTTTTCTCTGCTTTGGAGAAGGGCAGGACCTCCCGGAACATGTCTTCTTTGCTCCCTCTTGGGCGCTTTCTTATCTGGTGGAGACACCTGGGTGTGTGGGGTGTTCCTCAAGGCCACATCTACCGAAGCGGAAGGAACAATACACAGACGCAGGATTGTTAAGTTCACACACAGCATTGACACATTTCAGTAAAATACACCTCTGGTAACATAACAATCACTGTCTCACTGACCCTAGGCAAGCACACATCTCGGCGGACACCCAAAGCATGATGAGTGTTGGCTGGTGTGGGTGGGGGCGCTCTACATGGGGAAAAGAGTGCTCTGCAAGGGTTGTGGTGCAGTCGACTAGGGAGAAAATTCTAAAATTCTCCCACACTTTTCCACGGGCGGGGGGCATTGTAGCAGACATCTCACTGCTGAGGGTAAGCAGGGAAGCGAGGGAACATCTACTCCATGCTTGTGGCTTCCGCCCTGCTCCCTGTGTGCCGCTTTGGTCTCTGCACAAGTGATTGCCGAATGGCGCGGGAAAGTTTCCTACAATGGGGGAAGGAACAAAGCAGCTCGGCCAAGGAACCTCCGGCAGAGGCTTGCTGAGTACCTCAAGGAAACTTTCCTGGAGATCTCTCTGGAGGATTCCCGTGAGATCTCAGCGTGCATCAACACCCTGTTCCGCCGTACTGATTAGAGGGAGGGGAGGATGGTTGTTTCCCTGGCTGCAGGGCAATGGAGTTCAAACTGCTGACCAGAGCGGTCACAGTGGGCATTGTGGGACATCCCCTAGAGGCCAATTAAAGCAATAAAATCAAGCGTGGGGTCTACACTGGCACTTAGTCAACAAATATTTTGTGCCAAAAGCCTTATGTCTCTCATCAGGTTGGTTTTATTTTGTCACCAAAACAGGGCATTTTTGCTGCATCACCGTGTGTACACATTCACTGTTTTGTCGACAAAAGCTGCCTTTTGTCCACAAAACTTTCTAGTGTAGACAAGGCCTACGCTTCATCTACCCTTCATTAGCTCAGGAGGGCCTTATCTACACTGGGGTCATTTACATACCTTTTCTTCCCTCTTCCTTTGGCTCGGTGCTTGGCCAGTTTGTTGAATTTGGCTGTTCAGTTGCAGATTTTTCTTATTTTGCCTGGGAGACCCTTGATTTTACGCTAGGTCTCACAGGGAAGCCTGTCTGCTTTCAGATTTGAACACTAAAAGAATGGAATTCCCACCCTGACCCTTCTTCATCCCGTATTACAGCCCCATTTCCCTGGAGCAACACGCCTGGTGCTAGGGAGAAGCTGGATGTTTGATCCTGGCTGCTCCTGCAGCCGCCGCCTCCTGGTTTCTCTTTTCCAGGGGACAAAAAAAAAAAAGTCTCTAAAACTCCAGAGCGTGATCCGGGGGCGAGGCGCCAGAGCACAGGGCTTGCCTCTCTGCAGCCTAATCCCCCACGCCCTTTGCTCTGGGCGGTGTTGCTTGCATGGCTGAAGCACTGACATCCCGAGCCTGGGGACGCGGGGGAAAGGTCCCCCTTGACTCCAAAGAACCACTCCATTCCCTTGCGGCCTAGACAACCTTCACTTGGCTCCAATTCGATCGGCTCTGCCAGTCCCTGGGCGCCTCCCAGAACACACTGGAGCACCCACAGCTGTACGGCAGCATGTAGCCGAAGGATGGTCAAAAATGTCTGCTGGGCGGAGCCGCTAACCTGCCATACAGCCAAGCATGACAGACAGCGGGTCCTCGCCGCTGCTCCCTCCTGGCGCGGTAACCTTCCTTTTCCCCTCCCACTGCTGGCTCTCTCGCTGTCCTTGTCATCACAGGGGTGCTTGAATTCTGTACCTGACGTAGCTCGGGGCGGGCGGAGGGCTGGTATCTGCTTATAATCGTTGACTTTTTCTGTCTTAGCCTATGACGTCGGGATTTAAAGTGCCAAGAAAGAGAGAGGAACCCTCCCACCCCAAGTGCCACCCGTGAGAGTGAGTATGACACCGTTCACCTTCCGAGCACTTTGAATGACTGAAAATTACGTTTGTTCCATCAGCATCCTTTTCTCCTTTGGGTCCCAGCCAGGGGGAAATACAAGGGCTCAGCACTTCTTTGGTTCAGTCTGAGATGTAACCTACACTCCTGCTTGGGTCTGGACACTGCAGGACAGACGAGGCTCCCAGGGAAGTGACTTGCCCTCCAGCACTCTGCAAGTGCTGCGACTTGTGTAGCAAATGTTACATGCGCATTGTCAGAGAGCTCAGCTGGGGCAAGTGAGACGTGAGAATGAGAACATGGCACTTCTGACCCCAAAACTGTATTGTCCAACAGCTTGAGGCCAAAACGTTGTTGAGAACGAGGGGATTTTTTTGGTTTTTGCCCCATTGTAGCTGCTCTGATGTAGCTGTGCTAGTGCAACCTGTAGTGTGGATACGCTGCATTGGCATGAAAAGTGACTTACACTCGGGGTTTGCATCAGTGTAGCTACGCTGGTGCAGAACACCCCCCCCCCCCAGTGCAAACCAGGCTAAAGGTTAGCGCAGAGGTGATAACCCACAGGGTAGGATGGAGCGTGTCAGATTGTTACTGTACAGCCCTCATCCTGCATTTCTTCTGGTCTAGGTGACAGAGTGGGGAAGGATACCAGACATCCGTTGGCACCAAAATAGATGTTTCGCCCCCTTTCTACAGCTAGTTTATACATGAGGCTCCTAAAATCAAAGGAACCCAAAACTGTGACCAAAACACTCCCTTGTGCGCTCCCCAGTTCACCCATTTGAGAGAAATGTGCCATTCACACCTCAATCTCCAAAGGGCTCGGGGCTGGGGTCTTTCATCTGCCCCTGACAGGGAACAAAGGAACTTCCCAGACCTCTTGGTGGAGTTTCTTCCCTGCTCTGTGTGGGCCTGCAAGCCCGGCTGATGCTAGTGGGAAGAGGAGAACACGCCTCCGAGGGCTGAACCTTGCTAAGGCTCCGGCCCGACGGTCAGCGATCCCCTTTGATACTGTTCCCACCGAGAGCTTTCGTCGTTTGGCTGGCCATGGAGCTGACACACTGAACGGATGCAAGAGCTTTCCATGTAGAGTTCTCTGGGGAATGCTGCCACACCCTGAAACTGAGTCAGCGCGCATTGTGCTTTATTGTAGGTAATGGAAGAGCTGTCAACCCATGCCCAGGCACATATAAACAGGGAGCTCAGAAGTGAAGAGAAACAGGTAAGAGAAGTGAATCCATGGTTCATCCTCCACCTAAAAACTGAGGGGTATGAGAAGCCAGCCATGGATCAGAGGAACTGCGAAAAGAATGAAACCTTGATGAGAATCAATTCTCTGTGGCTTAAATTTTTGTATCTACTGCCCCTCCCAATTAGAACTGCAACTATTAAAAGAAATACAGCAAAGGGAATAAAATGGATAAAAGAATAACTACCCTTTATGTGTTTAACTTGCTGTTGTATTAGGAATCCTCCAGTCCTGACACTTTTCCCTTGCAAACAATAAAACAGGCCCTTTTTCTGATGTATAGGCAGGTGGGGGAGGTTCTTGTTTTCTTCTTCCTTATTTTTAATTTAGAGCTATTGAGCCTGATTCTCAGCTGCCCCAATTTGTGCTGGGGGATGCAGGGAGAAGGGGGGCTCTAGCCCTGCCTTCTGCTCATCCTGAAACGGTCCCTGGGGTAAGTGAGTGTCCTAGGGGCTGCTTTAAATGATACTCTGCTAGCTGGGGATCAGGTAGAGAGCCATGTGCCCTGCCCCGACCCTGCCACACCCCTACACAAAGGGCGGGAAGCGGATGCCAGAGAGCCAGCAGTCTGCTCTAGGACAGCCAGGGATCTCTTGTGTCAGGGAGAATCCTTTCCATCTACCTTGTTCTCTGGAGTTGGAGCTGAGAATCTAGTCTCCGCTTCCCTGTTTTTTTCTGGAGGACTCCTTGGAGGACTGGAGAGCTGCTGGGCCTATGACATTGTAAGAGACAAGTCTGAAACCTGGCTGTGGAGAGGGGAAAGGTTTTTACTTGTTTGCTTTCTTAGCAAAGACATCTGCATGTGGCTGACTTCACGCCCAGTGACTTCCTGGGGCCACTCCCTGTGTGTGAAGGAAAGCGCCGCTGTACATCTTTGCAGGACCAATGCCCAGGATTGTCCATGCATTTCTGTGGTTCCCACTGGGCTTTGACGTGCCAATGAAGCCAGTAGGGTGCTGTGTGGGGTGTAGGGAAGGATTTTTTCAATGGCAAACAATACAGATGATTTCAGTGAAAGCTGAGATTCTTTGGAAGAACGATTTAAAGCTAAATTCTTAGAAGGCTAAAATCCCTCAGCAAATCTGTAACACTTACGTTCGTTTTCCATGGTTGGGTTTGGTTAGCGCTGGGTCCTAACGGCTTTCTGTCTTTCTGGTGCGGGTGGGAAGCTGATTTTGAACGGTTTTATATGCTGTTGCTATTGAATACCTAGAATAAATGCAGAGGGGAGGAGACTGACATACTGATGCATACCTCAGCATGGGGATGGTCAAATGTGTTGGAGGAGAGTGTGCACCCTTTAATAAATTAACACCCCCAAAAACCCCACTTCTCACTTCCTGTTGTCCTAGGATTCAGAGGCAGAAGCACCAGTGCCCCCTGACCAGGCTTTAGTATTAATAAAGTGTTCCTTCTGGTTCTGCCTGGTAGCAGTGTCTGGAAAAATAAAGGGTTTGTCTTCAGTATAGGAGTTGACCTTTGCTAGTCCACATGTTATGCCCATCCTCTGTCCTCCACAAGCCATGAGCAGGGATAGAACCCAGCACCTTCAATATAGATCCCTATCGCTGGAATAACCCTGTTAACTCGTAGCAGTGGTAAGCTCTTATCCTCTGTGTGCCTCAATTAGTAGAGAGGGACTCAACACACACTGCCAGCATGTTCTTCATACCTCCCCTTTAGCCTGGCAAGGGACCGTGGGGTGACCCTGGACACTTTTGTGGGCTGTAGGACTGTTTTGTTGGCCCTTTTTCATTTGGACAGCTTTATCCCTCTCCTTGCCTGGAACGGAGTGTCCTCCCTCCACGCTCCAGCCTCCAAACCCACTCTGCTGTGATGTCTGTCTCCAGGATGTCTGTGGTGGACTAGGTCCAGAGGCCCCCTGCTGGAGGCCTTGTGTGGCCCCGCCTCACCCCGTCACAGGAAAAGAGCAATAGAGAGGTCCTCCAAGCTGCCTAGAGCAGCTATGTGGGACACAGCCAATGAGAAGGGCTTCAGGGAGCAGCCAATCAGGGCCCAGCAGGCTCCTATAAAAGGAGCTACAGGACCGGAGTGAGTTCAGTCTGCTTGCAGGGACCTGAGGAGCAAGAGGTGCTCCTGGCTGGCTGCAAGAGCCGAAAGGGACTAAGCAGGAAGCTGTGGTCGGTGAAACGAGTCCAAGAGGGTGGCTTGACAGGAAGGATTCAAGGAGAGGCAAGGAGTCCCCAGGGCAGAAGCCCTCAGGGCGCTGCTCAATTCCAGAGTAGGAGCCTTGCAACCTCACCAGACCAAGTGAGGGTACCGTGATGGGTCCTGTTGGGCTGGTTAAAGACTGAGCCTGGGGGGGCTGCAGAGAGGGACGCACCAGCCGAGGGTACCTCCTGGACAGTGAGAGGACTGAGCCCAGGAAGGGCTGCAAGACACTTTGGATTGTGCACCCCACAAGGGGGTTGTTTGTTTTGCACACGGACTGTGTGTGACTCAGTTGAAGGGCTGTGTCACCGAAACCTGCCTGACAAGTGCAGTGGCTGATGAGGGGGATGGGGATGACTGTGAGCGAAAGAAATCGAGGAAAAAGCTGCAGGAAGGCACACACCTGCCTAGGGGGCACTCGTGAGAGGTGAGTGCACCCCATTACCTCACCCCAAGTGGTCACCCACCACGTGTACCTAGACAGATGTAAAAGGTGCTGTTGTGCCGGGCGTACCATTAGCGGAGCCCTGAGCCGTCCTTTCCCCCACCTGTTAACAGTGTGAGCAGAAGGTTGGGGAGCCAGGCAGAATGGCCTGAACCACAGTGGGGTGACCTCAACCTCCGAGTGATACTGGACAGGAATGACATTGGGGCCTGAATAAGGAGATTCACGGAGGCAGTAGACTTGGCACTGGGGAGCTCTTGAGCTGGGAACGCTCCTTTCTGCAAAGCACACATCTGCTGTGTTACTGGCTCTCAAGGAAATCACCAGGTACCCTCAGGGGGTCTGGTTGATGCCAGTTAGTTCCAAGGGGCACGGCTTCTTGATGCACCCTGTGGCACGCACCCAGGTGCCCTTGCCGAACTTAAGCAAAGGATTCTGGGAGGCTTTGGCGCATGACAGTACCATTTCAGTTAGACCTACCCACAGTGGAACTAAGGCTGTTTCTTGGACCTGCTGCGAGCCTAGCCTACTCCACCCAATTCTTAGAACACCCATAAACTGGCTGGAGCACTTTTGCATGTGGATAAGGAGGGTTTTATGTAGGTTCTAGGGGGTTGGAACAGAAGATTTCTCTAGTGTAGACAAAGCCATTGACACAGGTGGCTCATTAACCCACCCAGAAGTAAGGAAAGTAGGAATGGCCTCTAGAAAGGATCTGGTTTGTGTTCGCTGAGCAGTCCCCAGTGAGAAGCCCTGGGAGTAGCTCAGTGTGTGGAGAAGGTTGAGCTGGCTTTTGTGTGCCCTGCGTATGGAGTTGTGTGAGGAAGCCGCCTGCTCACAAGTCTCTGTATGCAAATCTGATTTTGTAACCAGCAGAGAGAAATCGATATGAATCAAATCATAAAAATGAATGAATATGTTAAAAGGACAAGCTGGGTCTATTTCAGCAATAACTCAGTGTTCCCGGCATTAAAACAGTCTGCTCTGAATAATGACACGTCAGGAGCTCGAAGTCGCTTTAGGGTTGCCATGACTATTAGTTATTTTATATTACTTTTTTTCCCAAATATTGGATTTCCTCCTTTTAAAATATGGCTGCAATTTGCCTCGTGCTGCAGTCTTCCTTACAGCCGTGTTTAATAACAGTGCTCTGTTGGGTTACCCCTTAAATACAATAAGGCCTCTAATATCCTGTGCCACTGACTGTTGCTGAATGCTCCAGGTATAGGCAGGTAAAAAAGTACCAGCTGTTTTGCTGAATGAATACTGCAGGTAGAGTGAGCTTGCTGAATGGGTCGGGTGGAGTGTGTCCTTACTTGCTATTGATTGATTTCCCCTGGCCGGTGAATGGACAGCGGTAGCCCAGTAGGTGGTGGTGCGAGGCGGGTCAGCCAGGAAATGGCTGGCTGCAAAGGGGTTTGCTAGGATTTGAAATATCTGTACATATTTTTTTCCCTCATTTAATGTGCAAGGTTTCTGTGTGATCTTACAAGGGTGCCCCCTAGTGTACACTAGTTTAGATTGCAGTTACACTTTGACAGTCGCAGACCAGCCCAGAGTTGTTTTATGAGGATAGTCGGGAGCTTTACTAATGGCACTTCCCTCGTGGCTGAAATTCTTTGGCTTCACACTTTTCAGACACCTCTGAGTGGCTTTGGAGTCCAGTTGCTCACTCATCAGTGGAACATCAGCATGGCCAGTGATTTAGATGAACTTTACATGTGCATCTCTCATGGTTTCAGAGCTGTGGCTGGTAGGAGTGGGTTTATTCTAGTCAGATATTAGATTTTTAAAAATAACTTTCTCCTTTTGGCCCAAGTGCTGCAAAAGGAAAACATGTTACTCAGGTAAATAATGTCACATTTCCTGTGTCGGTTTTATTATTAGTAACAATAAAGAATTTAAGGATCTGAAAGCGCTTTATGAGCATGAATGAATTCAGCCTCACAATCCCTTATTGCATGGGAATTATTATTCCCATTTTACAGGTAGCAATACAGGGATTGAAGCCCTAATTTAAGTGTCAACTGGTTTTAAGTGCTTCAGTTTTTTTTACTTGACCTGAGAAACCTTGGGGCTGATTTTCAGAGGTCCCGAGCTCCCAGAAATCCATCTGAAGTCAATGAAAGCTGGGAGTGCTCAGCACCTGTAACAATCAGGTTTTCAGGTCTGTTGTGTTGGGTATCTCAAAATTGAGGCAGTCAGAATTAATGGCCCAAGTTACAGTTCACACAGCAAATCAGGGGCTGATCTGGAAATTGAACCCAGGAGTCCTGGCTTCCAAGTCACTGCTCGAAACCCCCATGCACGCTAGAGCAGTTGCTTGTGGCCAATTGGCATCTGAATATTTACCCTGTCCTCACAGCAATACAGCGCACACACTTAAAACAGAAATGAAGTCTGGTGGCTAAGCGGCAGGGGGCGTGGTGCTGCATGAGTTGGCCAAGCTATAGCAAGCAGAACACTGCATATAGATGCTGCCACGGAAGTTGTGAAATGAGCACCCCAAAAATCCAGGATGTTGTGCATTAAACCCACTGGCTGCCATTCTGTGCCCTGCTCTTTTCAAGGCCTCACAGCAGATCAGGGTGTTTTATGTACCCACCCCACAAAGCTGCCCTAAAATTGGTGCATGCAGCTCTTGGTGGATCTCCCCTATGAAGGGATTACTGGGATGGCATGGAGCCCCTGCAGTGGCCTCTACCCCACCACCTCCTGGATGCTGGGAGAAGGGGTGTGGCTGGGAGAAGGAGGTCTGCTCTGGGTGCCCAGGAATCCCTGGCTTCTCTAATGGGCCCCTGGGACTCTTGTCAGCTGGTGCAAGTTAGAGCAGCCCCCTGGCTGTTTTACTCAGCTCTGGGGGACCAGTCCAGCACAGAACAGCCCCTGAACTGGGAACAGCAGAAAGGGCCCCTTTGAGCCCCCAGCTGTGACTCTGTCCCCAAATCTGCTGCGTTGCCATAAGCCCCCATTATCCTGGCACTTGTGGGTGTCCAGCAGCCCTGCCTGGTGCCTTGGACACAGGACATTCTCTAACCTGATCTGTGTCCCTCTGGCTAGTGACTCCCTCGCTTCCACCCCCCCACCCCGCCCCAAATGGCAGTTCAGTTCCCTGTGCCTGACCGAACTCCTGCGCAGCGTCCCCGCCGAATACCGGCCCTGAAAGGGGTTAACAGCACAACGTGCATCCTCTTGAAGCCTTTCTTGCCAAGCTCCCCTCCTGGTCTGTCCTTTGCCTGCGCTACCAAGTGGTTAATGTTTGTTGATTGCGGCACCATGCTCTGCTCTCCGTGCAGCTTTTGGATGCAGCGTGGCGCTTCCCGGTCTCCAGGGAACTCGTGGCATTTTGCCCAGATGGCATCAGTCTGTGTCTCAAGGACATAGCCCGGCGCCTACTGATTTTTGCAGCAGGAGCCTTAGCGACAGGTGAAGTGGGGCTCTGCTTCTGTCTCTATTTTTGGGAGGTGGGGGGGGAGCTCCTTCGAATGCCAGGGCACCAGCCAGCAGCTCCCTTTAATCCAGATGAATGATCTCGTACCTGGCTGTAGCCTGGGATTCCTTTGTGTGGCGGAGAGCCGGCTGGGTGGGCTGGATCCAATCGCTCTGGCAGAGGAGTGTGCTCACTTGGCTCCTTCTCCTTCGACTAACCGTGCAGGTAGGCTGAAAAACCCCAGTCCCGCTGATTGTCCCTGGGGGGCTGGCTGGCAGTGCCCGGGCTGCTGGCCAGCGCTGTCCGCTATTGCACAGAGGGCACCTAGAACTGTCCCTAATTCTGTCAGCTGGAATGACGTTAACCCTTCCTGCGCTGCTGCTGCTCGGCTAACATAGGGATCCGCTGCCCATTTAATAGCTGCCTAGTCCCTCTTCGTTTCTCCCCTTCCTGCCCCACCAAGAGGGCTGAGGGGGAGAGAGGGCAGCGGGCTGGTGGTTATTGATATATAGGGCCCGGGTGCCGTACAGCCATGTAGCATGAGAACAAAAGACAACTACGTAACACCGAGGCAGGGAGCCTGCTCGAAGGGGGGAGGGGCGTGATTGTAAGGCCAGCAGGGGCTGCTCCTAAGAGAGCTTGGGGCAGAGCTAAGGTGGTGTTTGTAAGTGGCTATTAATGTTTGTTTATGGTGGAGCCTGCTGGGTGCGGGGCACTCTCCAGGGGGAGGGCGGTCCCTGCTCTGAGGATGTGGCTGAACTGCGAGGGATTTGGGCGGGGAGAAGGGGAGGGAGTTCCACCCTGTGGGCCCATCACTGCAGCCACAAAGGCACCATCACTGGCCTTGCTGCAACGGGCGGATGGTGCGCGGGGCAGGTCCCGTCTGCACAAAGGGCAGGGCTGGCACCAGGAAGGGCCTTATAAGCGAGCTGTGCCCAGGTAAAGTCTGCATGCCACCTCATGGCAGCTAGCACGAGTCAGAGCGGTGACCGCAGGCACAGAACAGCCCAGCCATGGGCCCTGCACGTGGGGACTGAGGGTCCTGGAGTAGGGCGACCAGACAGCAAATGTGAAAAATCGGGACGGGGGGTAATAGCCTATATAAGAAAGACCCAAAAATCGGGACTGTCCCTGTAAAATTGGGACATCTGGTCACCCTATCCTGGAGCCTCATGTCACAGTGTGCTGGGGGGGGTGGTACCGAGTACATGATGGCTCCTTCGCACTCCCTGCAGCAAATTTCAAAGGCTGGCTCCTGCAGGCGACATCCGGCACACGCATGGTGTGGGGGTGATTGTTACTGGTACAGTGTATGGCCACGACGCTGACCAAGCCAGCAATTCCTTGACTGAATCCAAAGGCCAAATGTATTAATACAATTGCTCCAAACATGCCTAAAAAGCCTCAATAATAAGCAATTTACTCCAGCCAAACAGCAACAAACATTTATAAGCATTTGATCAAGATACTTACAGACAGGCTAAGCCCAGAGATGCTTAGACACATACTGGTCAGCTCCAACGTGGTCAGGAAGGTATTAGCCGCCTTTAAGAGTTTACTTTTTTTATACCCTTTAACAAACAAGTGGTGTTATTGCCAATTATCAGACCTTAGCGAAGGCCAGAGGAAGCCGTTTCTTATATAGCCAATTATTTACTGCACCTGGTACTCAGTTCACCATGATTTATTTCTATTACTTCAGCCCAAAGCTCAAAGAAGAGAAGCCTGGTATTTCAAAGGGTCACAGCCACTCTTCTTTCTTACGAGCTCATTCTTTTTGATCACATGCTTTTGCCCTGTTCCTCATGCTGACACCCCAACTCGATTTAAAACCACACTTCACCCAGGTCTAACGGGGTCTATGTTCCTACATTCCCCATCTTAAAACCCTCCATACAATGTGGGGTTTACTACACCAAGCATTTCAAACATACTTCTGCAACTTGGCAAAATTGAATACAACCACCAAACTCTGCACTATGAAACCAACATAGGAATTACCACAATAACAGTAATAATGTCCAAAACTTTAAATGACAACCTTCACCAGGAATGTAATCCCACAGTATATGCTCGCCCTGCCTTTAAATCACCCTACTGCAATTTTAACTTTGCCTGTATATCGCTTACATTATGGAAAACTGGTACACATTATAAAAATCTGCTATTTGTCACCACGGGAAATTCAGGTCTGAAACAGCACAAAGGCCAGTGAAAATAACAGTCTCTGGGTCCGTATAGGAAGTGGTCCTTTCCAGCCACCACACAATACTTGCCATTCCCAGTATAGGAAGTTTTTACTTTACCAATTTCCCAGCATCTCAGCCACACTGTTCAATTTGCAGACAGTTTCCCAGAGTACACCCACAAGCTGGCAACTCCGTCTCAGCCATTACTCCTGCACATGTAAGTGTTCTCTTTGCGCCCCCCGCCCCGGTAAACAGCAGTACAAGTTTGGGGCTTTCCCAGACCTTGTCATTGTCTTCCAACAGAATCTGAGGAGGAAAAGCAAAACTCTTCCACACCATATGGGCTGCAGTGGTTTCACATATAACTTCATGGTATTGGACCCTGGTTAATTTCTGTACCCTGCACTAATTAGTATGACCTCCCTTATTTATAGCTTACTTCTGTAGTAATAACAGAGGGCAACTTTCCTTCTTCTTTGTCACTTAAAGCTGCTTTTTACTTTATGTAAAACATTTCCACTAGATTACATCATTGCTTTTGCTTTTTACCTTTCGTAATAGCAAATTAACTTTATTTCATACATTTAGAAAAACCATTTACAACATCACGCATAATAAACAATTAAAAGTTCTTTACCAATTCATTCTTTGCTTTGTTGTTTTTTAAAATGCAATGCAATTCTCTAGATGCTAATTCTTGCTAAAACACTTGTTCATTTCATAGATGCAATACTTCTGCTGCTAGCTTCTGTTAAAATGCTTGGTCATGTTCCCACCGAGTCTCTGTCACTTGGTTTCAGAGACACATCCTGGTCTCAAACAGTTCAGCTTCCATGCCAATTTTATTACATTCCCTCCAGTTCTGTTGCTGCCCCATCTTAGCTGTTTTATGCATTTAAAGTTTATTGTTTTGTCCATAAAGTCCTTTTTAATAGTTTTTAACCATTTTTGACCAAATTTCAGTGACAGCAAATTACTGAAATTCAGTAACTCTGGTATGTGCATAAACTGAACATTATTATACAATATTTCTCTAATAGATTTAACCCTGAGCCATTATTTGAACCTGTTTCCAGTCTAGGGCATTTCAATTTTTCTTTCTTTACATTTTTATACAATTGACCAAAATTATTTTTTTTTCCATTTACAAAACACCCCCATACAGGTTCATCACTCCCGGAATAAAATTTACTTTTGAACAAATCTTTTGGATAGTATTTTTAATGGTTAAGCTCCCTTTCTTATACTCACTGATCTTCCTCGGTACTGGGTGGTTCCAGCTTCCACAGCATACCGGCATATGAAAAAGAAAATACAACTTATTGTGGCTCCTTTGTGGAGCCTCTATAGGATTTTAATTAAGTCACATATCTTGTTTGCATTTCTTTTAGCCCTTTTACACTTCATATTCCACTAGAATGCACATTCCTTTTATAATTTATCCCCACCCTTTAGTTGCCATAATGACACGTTAGCAAAATTAATTTTCACATGAAATGTAACTATTTGTTTTGTGCTTAGAGTTCCCATGTACCCAGTGTCACCAGCGCTCATGATTTTGTCATGAGTCTCATGATCATTATTTTTTTCCTTAAAGCCCCAGCTCCTGGAGTCAGGTGGATGTGATCATTTCAGTCTTCTTACTTTTTCTGTAAGAATGTTTCTAGCCCTTGTGGCTATGGAAAAAGCTTCAAAATGTGACACACACACACACCCCAGTGCACCCTAAAGGCTCAAAAAGCAGAAGGCAAATAAAGACCCCCAAATCTAGTATTTTTTACATAATCTCATGATTTTAATGCCAATCTCATGATTTTTGAACATGTGGGGTTGGCAATACTGTATACCCCCATCAAAATGATTGTCTGATCACTCAGCGCCTCCTTACAGTCAGTGTTCCTAACATCGCTTCTCTTGTGCCACCACCCTGCCGTCACTGTCTCTCTAATTTTTCATTCTCCAGACGCTTTTTTAGCTGCTGTTTTATTACTGAGCAAGGATCGTGTCTCTCCCCACGATTACAGTTCTGGCTGCCACAGCCACCACGACATCCGTTAGTCTTTATTTAAAAAGATGTTGAACTTTATAAGAGCATTGAGGTACTGAAAGGGTTAAAGGCTAAATAACACTAGCTACCTATGTTTGGCTTGAAAGAAAGAAAAGAATGTAGCAAAGACTGCCAGGAAATGTTGGCAACTGCCCAAAAAGTGTCTGTCAGTTTTGTAACTTTGAATGAAAGATTCAAAGGGATTTTTAGTGGAATCTTTTAAAAGCCAATTTATTTTACACATACAAAAGAGGGTTTTACAAGCGCGGAGTTTTATGTTTTTTTAAACCTTACATAATTACACCAATGTATTTGCATTTCTTGTAAACATGATTGCTCAACGCCCTGTGCGTTGCACCAGTTATTTATTTATTTATTTATTTTTAAACACAGCTGTCCCCAGATTACATTCCCTCCTTGTACATTCGCAGGCAATCAAGCACAAATGGAAACCTTCTTTTCTTTTAATGATTTTGACTAAATCATCCAGAGTCAAACAATTTAAATCAGTGTCTCTGTGCCTGCAGCGGCCAGCACAATTGATTGTTTGCAGATACCTGCATCGGGAAGGACCCATCGCCTTTACATTTATTCTGAAGGGTTTTTTTGGGGGGTGGGGTGGGGGGAGCATAGTGGTGGTGGTTACCTAGGGTTACCATACGTCCGGATTTTCCTGGACATGTCCGGCTTTTTGGTCCTCAAATCCCCGTCCGTGAGGAATTTCCAAAAAGCCGGACATGTCCGGGAAAATAGGGAGGCATGGTAAGGGGACCGCCTCCTCCCCAGGCTCCAACTTTCCTGGCTCCCGCCGCTCTCCACCGCGCGCCGGGGACGAAGCAACTTCCCCAGCACAGCAGCAGCCGGGGGCGGGAGGAAGGAGGGGATGCGGGGTGCTCAGGGGAGGGGGCGGAGTTGAGGCGGGGACTTTGGGGAAGGGGCAGAGTTGGGGTGGGGCCAGGGCGGGGAAGAGGCAGAGTTGGGGCGGGGCCCTGTGGAGTGTCCTCTTTTTGCAGTATTGCAATATGGTAACCCTAGGTTACCTCCCCTTTGCATACTTAGTTTTACAGTATTACAAAAGGGGTTCACCAGCCATGACTGCACCCAGTTATACCGCTGCAACTGGGTTCCATTATTAACCCAAGCATTCTCTTTTCCCTTCTCACCTAATGTTGCTTCCAATACTTTTACTGCATCAGCCTGCTTAATCCCTCCAGCATGCTGCAAAGTTTTTACAGTCTGCATAAAGGCTCCCTTTAACGCCACGCTCCTTTCCCTTAAATCACTTACTGATCTCCCAGAGTGACACATGTCTCAGCCCATTTCTCTCGGCTCTGAGCTTATCTTTGTGCTTTTTTGCACTCACCCTTTAGTTACAATTACTGCTCTCTGTATGGTTGCCCATGGCTCTTATTCTTCAAAATTTCAGTGTTATTCGGCAGACCTCTCCCATACTCTGCCAAGAATTCCTTTGCAAGGGTAGCCACTGTACCTCCCTCCTGTCCCCATCCCTTACTGAATTTCTCTTGAGGCGAGAATTCAATACCGGCCTGGGAAGACAGGTCATTGCCCCTTCTGTCTGGGGGTTTAAAACAACTGAAATTAACATCCGTGGGAGTCCCTTTCTGGGTCCTCAGAATGCTGGAATTATTACTGCTTAGGGCGGGTATCACCATGACACTCATTCAACCATCAATTCCTTTATTAAATCCAAAGGGCGAATGGCATTTATACAACTGCTCCAAACATGCCTAAAAAGCCTCAATAACAAGCAGTTGACTCCAGCCAAACAGCAACAAAACCTTTTATAAGTGTTTGCTCAAGATACAAACGGGCTGAACCCAGCGGTGCCACTGGTCGGCTCCCGCATGGTCAGGCCAGTATTAGCAACGGACCCGTGAAGAGTTTACTTTTTTTATACCCTTTAACAAACAAGCAATGACATTGCCAATTATCGGACCTTCGCTAAGGTCAGAGGAAGCAGTTTCTTGTATAACCAAATATTTACTGCACCTGGTATCCAATTAACTGGGTTTTATTTCTATTACTTCAGCCCAAAGCTCAAAGAAGAGAGCGCTGGTATTTCCAGGAGACACAACCCTCTTCTTTCTCATGATTTCATTCTTTTTGGTCACATGCTTTGGGCCTGTCGCTAGTGCTAATGTCCCAACTCAAATTAAAACCACAGTTCACCCAGCACTAAGGTGGGCCCCTATTCCTATGTTGGCTACCAGGGGAGGTGACGGAGGCTGGTACTTACCTGGGAGAGATGGGGGGGACGGGGAGACATCTGCCTCCTTGCTGATCTGGGAAAAGCTTGAAAGGCCAGGAAGCAAACCCTGCTCTGCGGGAGTCAGAAAGTAGCTGGTCCCCATGATAATGGCCCCGATTCAGCAAGGTGTGTTAACACGCGAATTGTTCTGGTAACAGCAATGGGCCTATTCACTCCTGGGCTTAAAGTTAAGCACGTGCACAAGCACTGTGCTGAGTTGGGGCCTGCAACAGCAAAGCGAATACACTTACCCTGCTGTGTTCCTGTTTCATCCGAGGACCTCCAAGCGCCTCACAAACTTCAACCCATCCGCCTCGTCAGAGCCCCTCAGATCTTCGAGCCTAGGATTAGTGTTAACGTGTTTGGTGGGTCAGCGGATGTCGGCACAGGCTCCTTTTGTGAGGAGGGGGCATGTCATGTTCATATTGTGCAAGGAAATCAAAGTTGCCAGTGAGGCACATCAGGGACTTAAGCACCAGCAGAAATGCAGCCATCTCTGGAGGGAATGCAGAAGCTGTGTAGCAGCACACGAGAACACAGCACGTTTTAGGACAGAATTATGGTTTTGCTCACCTTCCTGTTAAGTGATTGGCTTCTCGGCCATCTCTGTGATAGCACTGAGAAGGCCTAGTGGCCACTCTGACCCGCCACGAGTCCTTCTGCCTTTAATAAGAAAAGATGCGCGTCCTTTATATCCTCAGCTCTGTATTCACGTTTCCTCGTCACCCTCTCAGCCTTTCCCACGCTGCAGAATGTTACTGTGTTGGAGCTGAGCTGCAAGCCGTCACGGTAGCTGATGTGATGCCGACTGCAACCAGCTATCAGTGTAGACCAGGGCAAACTGGGTTCTGTGTTGTTGCCTGCCCCGATCAAATGCTGCTGGGACCCAAGTCTCCAGGGTGTGTCTTACCCACTGACCTTGGCTTTGTGCTCTTGGCCTTGTTTGCATTTACATTTGCTTGAGCTGTATAAAGCCCTGTCCCAAGTTCCCGTACATCATGCCGGCATTTGCCTTGCTTCCTTTTTCTGTTGGCCTGAGGGACATTTCCCTTCAGTGAGTCAGAAGCTTTGTGCGCACTAGCATGTTTCCAACACCCGCCCCCCAGGAGTGTGCTAGTGTAGACAGGGCGTAGGTGTTTTCCCTACCCTTACGGTTTAGAGAAGATGGTGGTAAGAGTGCTGGCTGCCGGCACACTCTGCCCCGTTCCTCCCACTGCTTTCACTGCACCATTGGGTGAAGTTGCTGTGGTGGTTGTTTTCTCGGTGGCTTTGTACAATGCAGAGGCTTAGTTGCTAAGTGATGGGGCTTGCAGGGGGCTGATGCAAGCCTGTGCCCCATTTGTTTCTGGATCCTGATCTATTTTATAAATACCTAAAGGGGTTGGGGCCTTGTTGTCCCCTGGAGCCCAGCGCTCTCCCATTGTGATACCTTGCCAACTGAGGTGAGGCACTGGAGCTGACAGCCCCTGATTGGAGGGGAAGGGGCTCCTGGCCTGGCATTCTCACCCAGGGGACCTTGACTTTGCCACTCATTTCACGCCTTGGTCTTGGCCCAAGATTGAATGTCCAGGCCCATCTGTTCTTCCCGCCCTTTGAGAGTGGGGAGGGACTAGGCGGTGATTTCTGTTTGACTGATGGGGCAGCGCAGTGTCTCTTGGAGAAGACTGGTGAATAGCTGTAGAACCTGTGACATTACTCAGGGTACAATCTGGACTGTTGAAAAGCTGCATCCCCTCAGTTCTCCAACCTGGGGTGCCTTTTACACTGCTTCGCTGTGAGCGTTACCACTCCTGGTGTCCGCACACACCACCTCCAGCCTGTAAATCGCTCCCAGTTATATTGTATGCGTGCTAGAGCCCATGAATTACACTGCAGGGCAACATCAGTGAATGCCCAGTTCCAGACTTTCCCCCAGAAATGTGCGTCTTATACTGGCCAGCTCTGTCCTGGGCGACACAAGCTCATATAAAATCTGTCATTTTATTGATAGAAAATGATATGCACGAGCCCTGTTCTCGCCAATGGAGGTTCCCAAACACACTGGTTTAGATAAAACAATAAAACAAGTTTTATTAACTAGAAAAGATAGATTTTAAGGGACGACAAGTAATGAGGCATAAAAGTCAGAATTGGTTACAAGAAAATAAAAGGAAAGCGCAACTAATACCTAACTTAACCAGCTAAGTGAATTCAAAGCAAAGGTCTCTCTCACCACATGTTACAGCAGTCTGACTGTATTCCTTTCAGTCAGGATCTCTCCCCCAGTCCCGTGCTCCTTCCTTTGTTCTTCAAGTGTTGTCAATGCCATGAGTAGAGAGAGAGGGAGAGATTATTTGGAACATCTGCTCCCCTTTCTTATAGCTCTTTTGCTTCTTTGAGAATCCTCTCCAGCTGAGGTTCAGGTTCAGGAAAGTCTGTGTGGACAGGAACCCCCAGCTGTTTCTTTGTCAGGATGTAGATTTTCACCCACATCCTCTTTCTTGCCAAAGAATGGCCACTTAACCAGGTGATGGTCCATTTAATTTTCTTGACACCTGGCTGTGGTGTCGACTAGCCTTTTGTCTCTGAGGAACTGGTTTGTGACTGCTCTCCAGCCTTGGACCATAGCAGAATCTTATAACTTTACACACAATGTTGTCACACATATTTTACCAGGACACTAATGATCAGCAAATTATGGTTTTTTTTCAAATGATACCTCACAAGGCATACTTTGTATGAAATTTAGCATAGTCTGTAAAAGGCATGAATATAGGGGTACAGACCATTACAGTATTGGACCTGAGTTCCTGGTTATGATGTATTTGCATGTTTATTATCTTTAAAAATGAAATAAATAACTCTTACACCTTTCCTGAGCCAACTTCACCGTAGCCTCTCCTCCTGGCTGCTCCAACAAGCTAATATCTTATGGGTCAGGAGACTTTCATAGTCACTTCGTGTTTAAAGCCAGAAGGGACTGTGAGATCATCTAGTCTGGCCTCGTGCATGTCACAGGCTGTTAATTTTCACCCAGGTACCCCTGTATTAATCCCAAAGACTTAGTTAGGCTAAAGCATTTCACTCCTTCGGAAACTGAACTGTGCTGTGCTCAGAGAACAGGAGAGACCAAGGGCCCACCAATGCCAGAGGCCCCTAGTGGCAGGGAATCAATCAGGTGAGAGAATTCTGGCCTGCCCTGATGTTGAAGTGGTTTCGGCATGGTTAGCTGAAGTTGCCCGTTATTGCCTGCTCCACAGCGTGCTGGAGGAGCATGTAGTGTGGGCCACATCTTGACAGGTGTGGATGCAAAAGTGTTTGTACAAACCCCAAGCTGCTGCGGGGTGCAGTGCCCTAGTAGGTTCCTGGCATGTGCATATCCACATACCCCACTGCTGCCCCCAGGGACTTAAATCCCCCATCTTGCCCTGAGCCCTGTGAGTTACTGCCTTCACGGGACCGCTGGCTTTCCTACCTTCCTGTTCCCCTCTTGTTTCATCCTAGGGGAAGGTTTATTTTCCAGTCAGAGGTGTGGGAGCAGGGATAGATAGAGCTCACCATAGTGTTGGCACACGGGGAACAGATTGCTGAGAGCTGCATGATAGGCGTGGCCTGGCTCTGGGGCTGCCCAGCCGTGCCGGCATGGGCGGCGGGTATCATAGGCAGGGGGAGGCTGTGTTTCCCCAAACAGCCTAGCATGGGCCCACCCACGCTCTGTCCCCAGGCCAGACCCCCGCACTCTGCCCTGGGCCGGCCCAGGCTGGCCGGCCTGCCTTCCGCAGGGACTCAGGGCAGCTGCTGCTGGAGCCGTGCTGCCTGGCGCTCTGGGGCTGGGACCTTACCAACCGGCGCTGGGGCCGCGGTGGGGGTGCTCGGAGCTCCTGCGGGGGTGGGGGCATCAGGGGAGGGGGCAGGGCCTCGGGCACAAGGGGAGGGGCCAGGGGTTATCCTTCCCCAATGGCCGGGTCACCGGCCACCCAAGCGTGCCGGCTTTCATTTTTAATACATATTTTGTACAAGTGACTGGAGCCATTTGGGAGGCTGTTACCCTGGGAAGCAATGTGAGCTGCAGTAGTGAGGCAGAGCGTCTGTCTCTCAGCTGGCACTGGTCTCAATGACAGCTCAGTGGGAGTAAACTTCCCTTCAATGGGAGTAGAGACATCTCCACCCCCCTTTTTTTTGTTTAAATCCAGGAAATTTCAGTGTAAGTCACTTGAAAGGAAGAAAGCCACCTGTAAGGAATCTGCAGTCATATGTACATGAAGCGTCATCTCTGTGTGCTGCTTAAATCTATCAGGAGGCATTTATATAGCACGTATCACTGTAGGATCTGAGAGCTGTATTTAAAACAGCACCGGCCTGATTAACTGGGTTCTGGAATCCTTTTAGGCCTATGTCTTGAGGGGGAGATTATATTGTAATGAACCGACTCGTGCGCATTTGTATGTACACCTGTGTCCGCCACCCAAGGGAATCAGAACTGATAACTTGTGTGTCATGTGTCCCATACTGCTAGCAGCTAATGGAGATTCTCACTTAGTTCTAGTGGTGTAGGAGTCTGTGCATTTAGAGCAAGAGGAGTTGAATTCTGTGGTTCACAGGGCCGAAGCCAAAAGGTAAAATAATTAATGTATGTGTTTGGCCGCTTGAGCCACTCTCCTATCCTGCCGCTGTGTGTTTCCTATAAGTCATGGCTCTGAGTCTTCTGTCTCTTATTTATTCATCTGTTCAGCAGCCCTGTCCTGCAGTACCTGGGTCCTGAGAACCGTGACTTGCTCAGACTAGGTATGTCCGTATGCCACTTGGCACCACAGCAAGTAGTTCTGGGCAGTTAGCGGGGTACCGTACCGTCGGCCTCCTGTCTGAGCTGATCTCCCCTAACCTGCCCCAGCTTCTTCTCCCTGCTTTCCCTGCTCTCCTCATGGAGAGTGCTGCCAGCTTTCATCTGTGCTGCGCTTGAACTCCCACTCTTAGTGGTCTTGGCTCCAGTTCAGGCATCTCTGCCTAATCCCCCTCAGCCTCAGCTCCCATCTGACACAGACTGGCTCCAGTGCTGGGTCACAGCTGCATCCCTCTTACGATACCTTTCGGAGCACCCTCGTTCAGCTCCTCCCCAACAATTAATCTTGCCAAGGCAGCGGAATGGTCTCTCTTCACTCCAGACTCCAGCCCATCTGATGCTCTCGGAAAGCACAACAAGCCCGTTACATGAGTAACTACGCAGAAGGAATTAACCGATGGAAACGAACTTTGCTCCTATTAGGAAAATTAAAGGGGCCTCCTCAGTGGCATTACATCCACCCTTACCCTTCCCTCTCTGACCCCCGAACCAAGAGGCTTGGCTAGCTGACCGCATGTGCTCTGCACGACCGGCTGCTTTCTGAGCCTCGCGAAGAGCACAATTGTTCTAACTCTGCTAGGGCGAGGCGGCCGCAAACTGCCTGCTACTGATACCTAGGATTTCAGTATTTCCCTGAAACGCACGCGGCTGATTTAATACAAAATGAAAATTGGGTTCCCCCCGCGTGCCGCCAGTCGCCTGTTCCCTCTATGTTTCATTAGAGCCTCAGCACAGCTTCGCAGACACCTATTTCCAGTGTCTGTCCGTGTGCCAGGAATGCAAATGAACCCGCCTGCATGGGCTCACTGTGCAGCAAACTGCAAAATGTATTTGTCCTGCATGTGAAGTAATTAATGGTTTAGGGGAATCAAGCGAATTACATTGACGCTATTGCCCAATTAGTTAAACTAATTGAGAAGTAACGATGGTTATCGGAGACTTTGCATCCTGGCTGCTCCACGGCAGGCTCTGTGGGCTCCCTCCGTTGCTATCTGCATTCAGAACCATCCCTATTCTATAAATTGGTCCGTATCTAAATTTCCCCCAGGTAGAGGAGACTATTTCTGATCCGCTGCTTGATTTTCACAGGGAAAATCTTATTGGTATTTATTGATGTGATTTTGCGTGTCTACATGCATGTGTAAAACTAAATTTTTAATTTAAAATTGTAACTGCAGAATGAGGTGGGTGTACGTTTGTGCAGCCTGGTCACTGAATTGTGGAACAAGTCACCTGTCATCGGGATTCCACGCCCGGTTTTCTATAGTTCACGTTCATTGTGTGGTGGCTGCTGCTGGTTTTGCTGTGATTGTGGTATATGTTGCTGTAGCCTGACCAGCAATCCTGCAAGTGTCTGTGGGTTTGTAACATGAGGTGATTTATCATTTGTAGCGGGAATTGGGGAGATTTGTATGTCTAGGATCAGTATTTTTATATTTTTATTACTTTTTTTTAATACAAAATGCTGTGTTCAAAATTGCACCTTTTCTTGTTAATGTTTTTGGTTGCGTTCAGTGTATTGTTAAAACAGTAGGGGGGAAAACCCCACGCCCCACTGAGGAATGTCTGCAGGACAGATGCGCCCTGTGCTTTGTATGGACCGGGTGCTCTATGGGTTGAAAATGGATGTGTGCTCTATTGAGTTATGCTTTCTCCGGTATTCTGTGTGACAGATTACAGCTTGATAGAGCTGCAAACATTGAATAGCAACAGAGGCGTCAATTTAGTTATTAACAAAGGATGGAATTCAAATGACGCTGGCGCGGCTCCAAGTGGCAGGAGCTTGCGAGGAGGGTGTATTAAATATTCATCGAAATCTTGGCATTTCATTCGTGTCTTTCCCCCCGCCCCTCCCTCCAAAAAATTTAGTTCTAAAGGTTAGACGTCTACTTCAAAATTAATTATTTCATTAACTTGTTATAAATTAAATTTTTTACAACTAAGTTTTTTAGGATTGATTCTAAATGGTTCTTAGTGGCACTTCATCAGGTTTGCTTGTCACATGACTCATGACCTTGATCATGTGACAGTACAGACTGATGCTAAAGGCAGCATGTGACCCTAAATGCTACGTGTGCTCAAAAAAAAAATTTAAATACAAAAATATAAGCAGGTCTCTCTCTCCTTTTTTTTTTTTTTTTTTTTTTTTTTTTCACCAGCCCTTTTATAGCTCAGTCCCTACCTTTAGTCTTGAGAGATCCTGTAGGTTTAGAAAGCTCCCTGCCACAAATCGCCTGCCAGACCTGGGTAGCAACGTGCCACAGAACTGCGCTACAAAATCCTGCCCTCTCATTTTGCATCACGACTCCCAATTTGGTAAGTTAACGGATACTTTGAGCAATTAATTTGCGCAGCTTTCCCGGAGTAACTCATTAGCATGCATGGTGCAAAGCCAAGTGTAAATATGCGTGCAATCTCATCAAATAAATGTGAAGGCGCCCTCTCCATGGGATCTGCTGTCAAGCCCAGGAGAGAGGAGAGGAACATGCCTCACTGCAGATGAAGCATTTCTTTACATTTTAGCGGAAGGCTCCGGGTTGGGGATTTTAATTTGTTTAATTTTTTGATGCCCATTTTCTGTTTTTTCTCTCTCCGTGGAGCCTCCATGGCAGAGTCCTAGTGACTGAATTGGTGCCAATATTGTGACACTCATTGATGGAATGCTTCCATCTGGGAGTCAGACAGACAGTCTCGCGTCCGCTGCCTCTTAGTGTTCTGATGTTGTGATCAAAATTATTTCTCCCGTGTGGGGCTGGTTTTTGTATTTCGCGTCCGGGTGCCTCTTGGTGACAAATTGTTGGAGCAGGGGTGATCCGTGCTGGCCGCGGACATTGTTCTGCTCCGTCAGCGCTGGGCTGTCGTCCTGAAGAGGCAGTTCGCAGACAATGCTCGTTTTATTTCGGCGTTAAACGGTCCCAGCAGCACCGAAATAAAAGTGCAAGTTAGTCAGTGTCTCGGCGCTCCTCCTGAGTAATATCCCTGCAAGGGGTGGGGCTGCTCATTTGCTCGGGCTGATTCTGCAGAATAATGAACTGCCCTGCAAATGTACTTGGCAAAGAACAGAGGGCTGCAGCTTTAATTACGTGAGTGCCATTCCCAGCGCCGCTCCAAGTCCAAGTTTAAAAGGACCCTGCGAGACCCACTTCCCAGGTTTGCAGGCTTTAGGCGATACCAGCCACCACTTCATTAGGATGCAAGTCCATTGCCATCTCCGTGGAGACCATGGGAAAAGAGGGCTCGGCTGAATTAGTGTCTGGTACAACTGGCAGCCATGCTGAGAAGAGGGCAGCTGCATGCAGGCTCCAAAGGGTGCTGATGAATGACTGCTCCTGTTCAGGCATACGCCTTTGTTCCCCATTTATTGCCAGCAGAGAAATCAGAGAGAAAAGTAAAATTAATCAGGCGCAGTTAGTGATATGGGGGAAACAATGGATTGAGATCGTAGCAGCAGCATCCGCCTCAGTCTTCAGCCTTAGTAACCTTTTTTTTTTTTTTTTCTTGTCCTTGAACTAATTATCTACAGAAGCTCTTTGGAGCTGACACTGAATGTGAATTGTCTTTCTGGTGAGGCATTGTAACTGTAGTGATCCCATATTTAATACCTCGGACATTCCTGTGCAATAATTAGCCCCTTTGTGTCACTGAGGGAAGCCATATGTTACGGAGGCATTTCTAAAGATGTTTGCAAAAAAGGAAGATTTCTCCGCGTGGCTGAATGCTTCTGCCAATCAACTTGCTTTGCTCGGGGCTTTTGATTGTATTTTACATTCACTTCCCTCCAACGCAGTCTGCTGCTGCTTAGGTAAATAAGGTTCCATGTTTGTAGTCAGGATTTTCCATTTTGGGGTATGAATTATGCAAGCTCTTTAATTGGCATAAATGTCCGCCCTGCTTCTTCCTCACACTTGCCAGCCATCACAAATGTAACCCTTTAAATCAGTCGCAGAGGAATGACTTTCACGGCTTCAGTGCTAGAAAATCATTTCTTTCTGCTGTTTGTATGAATCTGTGGAATTTCTGCATTGTCCCAGTGAACAAAGGATAAAACGAACCAACAGCTTCCCCCTCCTCTCCAAACAACCCCAAGCCAAACCCCAAATCTTACTTTCCCTTATATGGCAAAAATGCCCCCAAAAGTCCCAGGCATGGGCTGATTTCCTGAGCTCTCCCAATAGGGTGTTGTTCAAATACAGTGTATTTGTGTGCAGTTTAAATCGTGCTGTAATTGTTCTGGAGCAAGAAATTCTCCTTCCATTGAAACCTTCCGTCGGAACATTCCCCAACGTTATTAAAAAAGAGAAAAGGTGAGGGAAGTTAATTCCAGTGAGTGTCAAGGTTAGCACTGATAGGGAGATAACCCAGGTCAAACTTGCTGCAAGACACATTAGGGCATCATTACCTTCAGCTATACCAGCCTGGTAGGACTTGAGAAAAACACCTGCGGACTCAATTCGTTCAGTCGTTAATCTATAGGTCTTTTTAAAGCTTGACATTATTCTCTAGCTATAAATTGTTTGGGTGTTTTGGGATCTGGACTTCTTCAAAGTGCAGTGATATGAATGTAACTGGAATTGCAGCATAAACTCATGCTATCCAACAGCTGTAGGCGTGCCAGACTTGGGTCTAGGATGCCGGGAAACAGTATTTTAATTGTTGCCTTTTCGTCCTATGCATAGCGGACTCGGTGAGGCGTTCAGCCAAGCTCGAGGATTATAGGTGTAACTCAAACTGCACGCCTACTCTAACAGGCAGCGCAATGATCCCTTTCACAGCAATACTAATTGTTAGGGCCCTGCATGGTTACAAAATTTATATCCACCGCCGATCTGCAAACATGGTTCGCGGAGATCCACCTCCGCGAATGTGGATATCCACAGATATAACACCGATATCTGCAGTTTTGCAGGGCTCTACCAATTGTTCCGTAAAGGGGGAATGCTCTATGTTTTCCAGAGATTACTATAAAACCCCACTCTTGGGGAAGAGCCGTATCTGAACAACTGGTTGCACTTCTGGACCTAAATGTGGGGGTCTGTTATGAACTCCAGTGTCCTGCACACAGGAGCACATTTCGTTCTGGTGCATATAAATTAATGAGATGTTGGTAGGAAGCAAAGTAGTATTAATGAGTCAAGTTTTCTCCCCTATAGTGGGGAGAGCAGGGCATTGGGCACCAGGACACCTGGCTTCTACTCTGAGCTCTCCCACTGACCTGGGGCAAGTCACCACTCTGAGCCTTTGTTACGCTACCCTGCCAGCTGCTCTGCAGATGCACTAGCCTTTATAAAGTGTGTAAGGGGGGTGGTTCTCCGGCTGAAATCTCCCCGGAAGTGCAAAGTATCCTGATCAGTGGGCCAGATTCAAAGGGTGTAGGTTTTACTCAGTCCTTGCCGGGGCTAAACTCCCATTTGTTTCAGCGAGCTCTGGGCCAGAGCCAACCCTCAGGGCCCGGTTCGGCAGGCCTGCTCGTATACCTTGTCCCACTGGGGCCAGTGCGTTCGGAGTGGTCACTCCAAGGACAGGGCTCTGAGTGAGAGCCTCAGCATTGTCCCACTCTGAGCATTGCACGTGCTCACGACAGGGCTAGAGGGCTGGTTTGTGAGAGACCCATTTCAGGGATGAAAGAAGGGGAGTCCATGGCTCTTAGCTGGCTCACGTCATTCTGTGTGTTGATGGTGGAAGGCGTCCGCCATTCTCCAAAAGCCCTTCTGTATGCAGGTGAGGGGTGCTAGCGTTTCTGACGTGGATGGGCCTCATAATTCTTCCCGTCATTGATGCCGGGATGAGAGCTGACGAGAGCGGCACAGAAATGTTGCTGGTTTCCCTGCTCTACGGTGTTTGTATCCAACAGTTGTCGCATGATGGCTCCATTGTGCCTTGTCATCACAGCCTGGTTTGGGGGGCAGTATGAGGCTGCACCATCCCAGAGGGGAAACAGATGCGTAGACATTACTGCTCGGAAGGCAGCAAGGCCCCTGCGTACACAGTCCATCCGCCCACTGCGGCCGTAGGGCAGGCCGAGCCACGTCCCTAGCCCCTCTCTGCACCAGGGGCACCCAGGGAGTAGGGCCTCTCCACTTAGCACAGGAACTGGAACGCTGCCTGGCCCTGATGCAGGCCGGGCCCCGTCACCCGGAGGACACTTCCTGGCCACGTTCCCTCCAAACTGCACGTCCGACTAAGGTCCAGGCAGAGTCTGCCCCTGAAATTCTGAACTCGTCAGGGGACAAGCAGGGCTCTGATTCGTCTGCTGAGCATTGTGCACTTGTATGTAATGTTTCTGTCTCTGATCCTGCCCTTATTGATGGTGCCCCCACCCCCAGTTTGGCCATTTCTTAGTTTCTTTTCTCCTGAGCGGATTGCCTCTTCCCCACCCCAGGCGCGCAGTGCAGGGTGGGACGGGGGAGGTGGTGTAGAAGAGAAAAGTGCCTGGGGCCGGTGATGCTTAACTAGAGAAAGTGGGTCTCTGGGCTCCAGGGAGAGAGAGGTGGTGAGCTGGCTGTCACATGGCTCCTGTGCAGGGGCTCCCATCCCTGTCTGTGAGCTGACAGAAGGCGTTTTGCTTGCAGAGATGACCCATCTGTGAGATGCCCATAACTCCTTCCTCCCCTTGGTTCTTGGATCATCTCCATGAGCTCAGGTCCACCTGTGGGATGCCTCTCTCCTCCTCCTCCTCCTCCTCCTCCTCCTCCTCCTCTGATCTTGGTGCAGTTCTTGGTACCATCACTGGTTCTGTCCCTGAGCATCTGGAAGTAGGAGCTGTTTTCTCCTGAACACCCCTCTCCTGATTTGAATCCTGTAGCTCTTCCCGTTCTGTTGTCATTTCCAGTGGATACTTTGCACTGTGCACTGGCTTCCTCTGCTGTGGAAAACTGGGGTTACGGCTCTGTCCTGGAGCGTCTTCTCCTGCGGCTGCCACAGCTGCTGCTCGCTTCAGCTTTGGAGGTCGTGTCTGTGCAGCCTGCTCTTGTAGCAGAGCGTCTTGTGGCAGACGCGCAGTGCCGCCTTGCCCTGAAGGGCTGCCAAGTGCTTCCAGACACCACCGTCCCAGGCGCTCTTGGCCGCGGAATCAAGCAGAGGCCCCCAGCCCACCACGAAGTAACACAGACGTCAGCTGCGTTCTTGAGACCCCGGTGAGTGAGTGGAGAGCGGGTCTCCCCGGAGCAGCAACCTTGCCTTACGGGAGGCTCTCCTAACTGCGTGCAACATCCTGCCCCTTGAGGCCCTGAGACAATTCCTCTGGGCCCAGGCTCTCCCCCCTCCTCTGGAGGTTGCCTCACTTCGCAAGACAAAGTGTCTGAGGTGTGGGAGAGCCGAGATGATGAAGGCCCCTTTGCGGCGCCAGAAGGTCTGCATAGCCTGTCACAACATCCTACCCCACATCTGCCCTCTGCTCCCTACTCCATCAGTCTGTCTCTCGACTCCACCATCTCCTGGGTGCACCAGAGCGTTCTGCAACTAAATGCTCCAGAGGGTCACATTCTTCCATCCAGGTCTCTAACTCCCCTCTCACACGCTTTAATTCAAACTGTATGTTTTCTTCCCGGGCCAGAAATTTCTTTCCTCCCACGTCTCTGTTCCCTGCAAACCTCTGTCTTTGGAATGTTGCCAGAAAGTGTCTTGCTTCCCCTCTGCCAAATTCTTGTTCCCGCCTTATGTCGAAGACCTGCTAGTTTGAGTCCCCCTATTTTGTGGTCTTTCTAAATCTCTGCTCTTTGAACGCCCAGGGAGTCGCAGTCGGGTAGCCAAACTGTACTCTCAGCAGGAAATGGGATCAGATCACACTCGTCCATCCCCTTCCCCGCTTCCCGTTCATCTCAAAATCCAGTCTCTCTATAGCTCATCAGTGGCCTCACATCCACCTTCTCTTATGCCCAGTGCACTGCTCCAATTTAGCCTTCTCTGTAGGTTAATACTCCCCATAGCTGGGAGGCAGTTGCTTGTGTATGTGATACCCTTCCCACCCCAGCCAGTGTGCTACTTCCTCTCTTCAAATCTCCGCTTCAGTCCTTCATGTCCTCTGTCACCTATGCCTGACTCCGAAGCCTGCTCTCTGTTCCCCACTGCCGCTTCCTTCCAAGCCTCCTCCCTTGTCTGCAGGAGGATGCAACGCTTGTTCTTTCACCACGCTGGCAGATGCTTTTCTTGTGTCTGGTTTCCTGCCTTCTCTTCCCTGTCTCAGGGTATGTCTTCACTACCCGCCGATCCGGCGGGTAGCAATCGGTCTATCGGGGATCGACTTACTGATCGCTCTGCCATCGACTCCGGAAATCCACCTCGGCAAGAGGCGGCAGCGGAGTCGGCGGCAGCGCGGCAGCGGTCGACTTTCCCCCGTCCTCACCGCCAGGTAAGCCGACCTAAAATACGCAACTTCAGCTACGGTATTCACGTAGCTGAAGTTGCGTATCTTAGGTCGGAACTCCGCTGTAGTGTAGACCTAGCCTCAGACAAGGTGTCAAGGGCTCTGTTCTCCCCTGCCCTAAAACCAGGAACTACGTCAAGCTCTGTTGTATTTTAGGCCCTGTTCTTTTTGGAGACAAAGCATTCGTTTTGCATTTGTAAGTGAAAGGGCATTTCACTTTAAAAGGATTCTCTCTTCTAAATAGCCCATGAGGCGAACCAGAGCAAGGGAAATGGGCCCACTCATAAACAAGGGTGTACTGGAATTTTCCCCAGGGATGGTTTGTGGGTTGGTCTTCACCCTGGAGTGACATCGCATCTAGACGCAGCTGTGCTATGAAAATACCACCTAGCAGAACCCCTCTTTCTCGCTGAATTGGTCCCTTACTTTCTAGAGTCTAAAGGCAACTCATTGAAAAAGCTCATGCCCCCCACCCACCCCCCCTGCTTCTATACATCCCTGGCTAAGGCTCCCTGATCTGAGACTGCAATGTGAAGTCTTCCCCTCTTCAAAACCCAGGCTGCAGCCTTTAGATAGACTCCCCCTTTGTATCAAATGCCAGTGCTAAGAACGTATTTCTCCTTGTAGGTAAACGTTAAGCTAATGATAGTGTTGTTAGCAAGTGTGCTGCAGGCGGGGACGGCAGACCTGACCTTCTCGACTCGGAGCAGTCAGGAGCACGCTGCTCTGTACCTGGCAGGTGGTGCTGACTTGCCTCCCCTAACCGCCCCACCCGTTCAGGGGGCCTGCATGCCGCTCAAACTCTGCCCTCACCCAGCTCTGGGCCAGCAGGAGGAGCCAGGGCTGGTAGACCCTTCCCAGGGGCTGTGAGGGGAGAATCTCACCACACTTCCCTTGCGCCCACAGTAATTTGTGTATTTCCCAGTAGAACCGAATTTTGCTTCATTCTCTCTCATGGCAGCCAGCGAGCAGCAGAGGGAGGAATGAGGGGAAACCGCGTTTTGGCGGCCTGTCCTGAGCTAGTTGCATTTCCTGAGGTGTTGTTTTTTTTTTTGTCCGTTTTTAGTTATCAATCAGATCAGGTCCCAATTCGAGCCAGGCCATTGCGGAGGCATTTTGATAGCTGGGGGGGAGGAGGGAGAGAAGCACTAGGAGTGTTAGTGTGAGAGGTCACGTGCCCCAGCTCGCTGATCGGAGACTAATGAGCCCTAGGAAATCTGCCTCTTATTGTTGTAGGGTACACTTGACCTTGGGCGTCCCCACCCAGCACAAGGCTTTTCAGTGATCTAGTGGGTCTGATTTTTCTGCTGCTGATTTCTAGGCCATCCATTCTCGTTGCAGAACCCGCGTTTCAGCAGTGCTGTCTTCCCTCCTTGGTGAGCAACAGGAGTAGGTGAGGTGGTAACAAGCGTGAGAGGGGCAAGCAGGGACAGGCCACCTGCTCTGTTGAAGTTCCACCCTGAAACGGCACTCGTTTTGGGAATCAAGCGTTTGATCCTGTTCTTATAGCTGAGTGAAGCATCCCCCTGCTGCCCCTGGAACCCGTGGTGCCAAGTACCCATGGAAGGTGCATGTGCTCGCTGTATTTCCGCGCTGTCCTGGAACCAGCAGCGCCAGCTCTTTCCCAAGGACGCTGTTCTCTTGGGGCTTCCCATCCGAGTCTGCAGGCTCTAGGGGGAGTACAGAGTCCAACCCCCCGAATGTTTGTGGTTTTGCCATGGCTGCCTGCATTCTTCCCTGTTTACAGCAGAATCATCAGGAGTTCAAAACCTTCAGTGATGCCAAAACCACCCTTTATCTTCCATAACTTCCAACTCCCCATTTTTCCTTCCTTTGACCTCCATGTCCCAACATCTTTTGTATTGTTTCAGCCAAAAAAACCCAAAATGCAGAAATACAGGTTTGTCATTTTTAAAAAGTTGCTCTGCCACATACAACCAGAGTCAGCACTGAAATTCAGTTCATATAAATTGATCATTTTTTCATATAAATAAATAAATATATCCACAACCGCCTCCCCTCCATGTATATATTCTAATTCTGTGGATTTCACAGTCCATAAGGACGTGTATTCAGTGCACCTAGTTACTGCTGCTACTGCTAATTGGCAAGCTTTTCTGGTGCTACGGAGTGGAGGGCTTGAGGTTTTTGTGTTTGTTTTGTTGTTTTTACCAAGGAAGTTTAAAATTCTGAAAAAAACCTGAACTCTCGGGAGAGGCTGAGTTCTGGCTGTGGCATTTCCCTGGCCCATGTTTCCAGCAGTCCTAGCTATAGGATATGGACACCAAGTATAGAACGAGCCATTTTTTACCATGCAGTACATTTTAATTTTATAGAACGTCAATATAAATCTCTCGCAACACACCCTTGTAGATCTCCACAGAGAGGCCAAGGACTGAGTGGGCCATGGAGACAGCACTCTCCTCTCCTAACTCCCCAAACAAGGAGGCGGCACGGATATATTTTTAAACATTGTTAAGTTGAATGTTGCCATGCTGCAGGTAGAGAAATCAGGCATGCCCTGCGTGAGTGGCTCTCCGAGCTGCTGCTTTCTGCCATATTGACTGGGAAAAGCGGACACTGCTGGGAGCTGTAAACTGCAGGAGACTCCAGGAGAACAACATTCCCCGATTAGCATGAGGAATTAAGATTTAATTTGTCAAAGGCTGTTAACAAATGGTCAGTAATTAAGAAGGCAGCCAGCAAATGGCATGTTTTCTCAGCCAGGCATCCCCCAGGGGGTTAGCCGTGAGATTAGGGGTTTGGCGTTAGTGAAAAGTATCCTGATGAGAAGTTGAAACCTCGCTGTCTGCTATTCAAGAACTGGACTGGGCAGCACTGCCCAGGAGGGGGAGGGCTGGTACCCCATGCACAGCATGGCAAAGGGAAGAGAAGTGGATGGGATACAAGATGGATAAGAAATTGGAGAGTCCCGTTTAACCGGGGATTGCTTTCACGCTGCTGTTATTGCAGCCGCTTTGCTGCTGCCCCTGCTCTGCGGGGTTCTAATGGGCTCCCGAAGATTTGCTCGAATCTGAGTCCTGACAAACTGGATCTCGTCCAGGAGGGGGGTTTCCGTTGAGTTTTCTCTCAAACACAGTCCGTGTGGCCTTTTCAAGTAACAGGCAGGTAAACAAGCGGTGTTGAGAGGGAGGGGAAGACTGGATTTCAGCGTGCCAAAGAGAGTGAAGCTGATATGCCAGGTGTGGCACCGAATGGTGCCTGGAGCTGTGATGCTTTTACGTAATAGGGATGTCCCGGGGACCCGGTTCTCCTGTGCATTACGCTGATCTGACGCCATGGACATAATTAACAACTGGATTCTCCATCACTGGCCATTTGTAAATCAAGGTTGGGTGTTTTTCAGAAAGCTCTGCTCTGGGTTCTCTGGCCTGTGCTCTGCAGGTCAGACCGAAGTGGCCCCTTCTGGCCTTGAAAGTCACTGTAACACTGTGAAGACTCAGGCCATTGATTGACGTACTATGTATGATACTTTGATCACTGCCCTTGCAGTTCTCCACTCAAGGAATTGGATTATTGCCTTTTTAAAATGGAGGGGCAATGTTATTAATGCATGAACATACAGGGCCTGATTGGTGCTGGTGCATCACTTCACGCTGACGATATTGCTCACCTTTGCCTGGTTCCTAAACTCTCTCCCAGCAAAGGTCACCCAGAAGGTGGTGGCGGGCCAGCCCCTGTAGCTTTGACCACATCCTGGCTAGGCACGGACGATGCTTGAAGCCCTGGTGGAGGGGGCATGGTCCAGTGGTCAGGCTGAGATTCCTGGACTTGCCAGCAGCTACGGACACTCTTGGTTGCAAGGGTGCTGCACACCTGTCATGGCAGTGACCCAACGGTCAGAGTCCCCCTAAGCTGGTAGAACCCAGAGGGTTGTGGTGGCTCTTTGCTTCAGTTCACTGAGGTCCCTTGCTTGTGGAGTCTTTCTGGTCTGGACTCCGTTGCCTTTTATTCAGCATCGGCATAAGGTTCCAGGAGAGATTGAGAGACATCAAGGTGTCCGTGCCACCAATACGTGGGTGGTGCCAGCGCTATATCTCCTTCCAAACAGATGTAAACAAAGTGGTTTCCCTCTGGCCTGAGTGTATTGGGGACCTGGCTGGAGAGCAGCTGACAGGCTCTGTCCCAGTAACATGGAAAGGATCCTGGTCGGCTGGAAGCTCTGCTTCCATTGAGAGTCCTGGACAATAAGAGGCGCGGCCTCGGGATCCTACTGGAAACTTCATTGCTCCTGAACACCCAGACAGCAGCCGGGCTAGCAATCCCTTCCTTCCTGTGCAGCTAGCCAGCCACCTCTCCCTTTCCTCCTGGCCACATTCCCCGCCACAGTGATCCAGTGCCAATCACCGCATGCTGGATGATGCACCATGCTCTCCTTGGGGCTGCTGCTGAAGGCCACCCAGAGACTGCGCTTGGGGCTGCAGGCAGCGACCTGCCTTCTCGGTGTGCCACACTCCTCTCCAACATGCCACACTTTGCTTTGGTTGCCAGTTCCTTTCTGGGTCCTGCTAACCCTCCCGATTCTTCTCTTTACAGCCTTAAATAGGGCAAGGCCCAGCGACCTTGCAGACCACCTGCTTCTCGGCATCCTGTCCCAGCAGCAATACTCAGTGGGGATGCGTCGGTCGAAAGGCTCAACTTTGACCTCACAAGCATCTGTGGGAGGGTGTGGGAGTCTTAGCGATGGGATTCCCTTCAGCTGAAGATCAGGCTGGCTGCAATCTTGCCATTGATGGGTTGTGTCTGTGCCAGGTCCTGCTCCAGCAATAGTGCCTTCTGCAGAGCCGCTGAGAGCGGGTTCGGGCCCCCCAGCAAGGGCGGACCGGCTAAACAGGGCTGACGAGGGGGGGGAAGCCGGCCCCTGGGCCCCCTTCCGGACCGCCGGGCCCCAGTAATTTGTACCGGCTTCCCCCCATCTCGTCGGCCCTGGCCATCCGTGGATGTGCCAGCGTAGACCACCCGTCGCTTGGAGCAGATCTAGAGGACACGGTTAAAATGCTGGCGGCTGCTTGGAGCTACATCTGCACCAGTGCTCCCAGTTTGCCAATTCCCCAGCAAGTGCAGCAGTGGGATCTATTAAGAACAAATGTAGAGCAGACCGGGCCTAAGCGCGTGATGCAAAACAGCCTGGACACTTCCCAATTAAGCACGATGACCTGAACCCCCGACAAAGCCCTGTGGGAGCCACCCCCTGGGATTCCACCAGTCCAAGGGAGCAGCTTTAACTGAGCCGGAGGAGGAGAGCTCTTCCTTTCGGAGGGCAAGTCAGGGGATCTCTTAATTTCTGGGGCACCTGCTGCTGAGCCCTCCGCTCATTAGTGGTGTACTCGGAATACACCAGTGGCCAGAAGAGGGAGCACAGGGCAGTCTGGTACCTGGCTTCCCTCAAACCCTGCTGACAGCCTGATGCCCAAGCACTCTGCAGCTGGAGACACCTACCGTGTGCCATGGTGGGACCAGCGGTCTGGCAGGTTGTGTGGCGCCCCGGCACAATTAAGGGCTTTTCCCTTTTAAATGAATCTGTTCAGCCGCACAGTTAGTTATAGTTTTTAAACAAAGCGATGTTTGCCCAGCCCTCTCCTCCAGACAGCGTGCAGGCGGCGGCGTGGCCTGTCACTCTAAGGCACTGATTCAAATCCAGCCCTGGCCTGTGGGGATGGAAAATTGTTGCCCTGATGGACTCTCATGTAGTGCATTTGGTGGGTCCGTCTTGTTCGAGGTGCCAGTGGGAAGGGCTCACGTCACAAAGGGCGCTTCTGCCATAGGCACTGACTAGCCGGGAAACTGAACTCCCCCCGCTTACGGCTGAGAGGGCCGCGGGGGGCTGACAAGAGGACTCATTCCATTCAACCGCAGGGGGGAATCTGGCAACTTCATCAGCATTGAATGTGCCAGAAAAGTTTTTTGACTATTTAAGAAAATTAGTAACTTTCTGGTACTAACCGACCAGACAGTGGATATTGAAAACAAAGCGCCTCATTCTGTCAGGAATTTACTGCCGCACAGTCCCTGCCTTGCCTCATGAGATCCCAGCTCCCTGCAGGATGTGTGTGCGCTCCAACTCTTCCTCCCCTGCTGTGCACAGGCACTGGGCCAGGTTCTGAGCTCTGTCACGCCCTTGGAAATCTGCAGTCAGGCTTTATACCAATGTGAGAGACAGCAGACGCTGGCCCAGTATCTCCCAACATACTCCATCTCACCCGCTCCTTTTTGCTTGGGCTCGGAATTTGCTATCAGACGCTGCACACAAAGCAGCAAACCCCAGTCTTGATTTAATAAGTATCTGAAAATGTCATAAGAGACGTGATAATAAAACATCAGATGCAAGAAAATGACTAGCCAAAAGGCATTTAAAAAAGCGAAGAGCGTAAATGTACTAGATTAAGACACTAATTTCTGTCCCTTGTATGTTCTCCATCTTTCCCAAGTCTTGACAGACAGAAATAAATGCCCCTCTTTCTCCAAAGCACTATCTGCCTCTCCTTGCTGTATTGTAACCACAGGGTGCCCAGAGCTGTAACAGCCCATTTATTTTCGAGATTTGATGCTTTATCACTTTCAAAGGAGAGGCTCCGCTAGTTCATCATGCATTTCCATTGCGAGCACTCACACTTAAAGACAGATCGAGATTCTGATGGTAATAACTAAATTTGATTTCTGACAATCTGAAGCATCTCTGTAAATTAAAGACCTGCAATTTGTCCCTTTTGTTTACACCATGTAAAAAAAGCATAAAAACAAAATAGTTAAAATAAGTCCTGAGAAATGAGAGGCTTCCTTTGTAACTATGCAAACCTGTTAGCTGGTCTTTTTTCTTGTGGATGTAGCTATGTGCTGAATAAAATGCCAGCAAATTCCCAAGCACAACACACAATGCAATAAATTCAGAGGCCAGATCAGCAGCTCAAGTAATGGATGTGTTAATGGTTTAATAGGCTGATCACCTCCTAAATAATTTTCTCAGTTCTAGAGCAATTGACCCTGGTCACAGTGGTAATAAAGGACTGTCCCCTGGGTTCTTGTTCAAAGGTTCAGGAAGCCCTTCCAGAGAAAGCCTTAAGTGGCTTTTAACAATATCTATTTTATATTGTTACAGTCTAGGACTCTGCTAATTCAGCAGCCAGTGCAAATACCATCAGTTCAGGTCCATGGATATTTCAATTAAAAAAAAAAAAGAAACAAAAACGATAAATAGAAATGAATTTTGTCAGACTAGCTCTTTGTTCGCTTCCCGGTGAATGGGGGCTGCGCCGACGCTGCCTTTCTGCAGTGTGTAAAGGCATCTTGTGAATATGTCACTTTGCTTTGTAAACACACACTAGAACCTTTTGTTTTGCCAGGCGCGAGCTGGGAGATGTGGCAGGGAGCCAGTGGGGCTGGCAGGGAAAGCGTTGCACGTGGGGGCCGTCCTGCTAGATCCAAGCGAGCGCTGGAACGTTCCCCGGCGTTCAGAATTAATCCATCCTTATTGCCATTCATTGTTTGGGGCAACAGATACAGATGGGTTCCATCTTGCAGCCTGCCTTGCGCGCCCTGGAGCCCACGGAGAGGGGGCCCATCTCACTGCTGCGAAAAGACAAGCTGAAGCCCTCACAGCCCGGCCTGCCAGCAGAGGAGTGCAGAGGGGGATGGATATGTGTACAGAGTCAGAGCCTTTAAAGGCTTTGCTTTGAATCCAACTTGTCCTGCTCCAGCTTATTCAGGGGGTCGTTTGTACTCCTTAGCCAACAGCTTCTTCATAGTTACGTTTGTTACAAAATGTGCCAGTGTTTTTCTGTCTCTAAAGAGTTCTGCATTTCAATCCCTTTCTAGGGCCCTACCTTACCTGGCACCTCTCTTAGGGATGCCGCTGTCCTGTCTGTTGGTTCGAGTAGGGTTGGCAGTGGCTGAACAGTGTGGTGTGGTGTGGAGTATCAGAGGGGTAGCCGTGTTAGTCTGAATCTGTAAAAAGCAACAGAGGGTCCTGTGGCACCTTTGAGACTAACAGAAGTATTGGGAGCATAAGCTTTCGTGGGTAAGAACCTCACTTCTTCAGATGCAAGTGTGGTGTGGTGTTTGTTGTTACCTGTTCTCGGTGCCCATCCAGCACTCGGACCTCTTGGCTGGGGAAAAGATTGTCAATGTCTGATCTTAGTTCAAGATCGATGGGCCAGAGCCCCCAGGAGTGTAAATCTCCACAACGCTGTTGACTTCCGTGGAGATGAGCCAGTTTAAACCAGCTGGAGATCTGGCCTGTATATTTAAAAACCCAAACTCCGGGCTTTTATTATATTTGTTTGAACTTAACCAAAAACAAATGGCCCCTTCCCCTAACAGGTTTGTGTTGCTTTTGACCCTTTTAGCATTGAGGGTTTTGTCTTCTCACGGGTTTTGATATCTACAGGATGTGCCTGTGTTGTCCTGTTTTTCTGGCCACAAACAAGAAAGATATCAAACATCTGTGTAATTTATCAAATAAAACCAATCGCGCATCTCCTCTCCTCCCCCAAACGTGGATGTAATTAAATCTGAGACCATTTGGAGCAAAAGGTTGGAGCAGTCTGGATGGGAGACCAGCTTTCACACTCCCGCTGTCTCAACCGCCCGCATTCCCTCTGACTCTGCAACAGCAGGGCCTTCCTGTAACAGGCTGCTGGGAAAATCCTCCTCATAAACGTCCAGCTTTTTGTTACTTTTAACAGAGTAAAAGATTCCCTGGGGGTGGCAGTTGGGGAGGGTTGTTAAAGCTTTAGTTTCTGTGGCTTCAGTGATTATGGCCGTGAACCACAGTGCTACACTGCTCCATGTGTCTTATCTTGGATGACTTTCTAATGCCATATAAAACACTGGCTAGTTTCAGCCCTGGCTTCTTTTATCTATATAGAATCATTGTTGCCGACGTCTAAATGGGAATCGATATCTGCTGGGTGGCTGATTCGCACACCCACTGCACGAGCGCGAATAAATCGCAGCGTCGTGGAAAGCGTGCTCCATCGCGTGGATACAATAATTAAACTGTCTGTAAAATACTGTCATGTTTAAACATTCCATTGTTCCCTGCGAGTTCCACATGATGGAACTTGATGCCGAATCATTTCATTCAATTAAAAGTGGCAGGCCTGCTGCCTTCTGCGCCGCCACTGGGTCATTAATACTTGAGATAATTTGTTACACACCCTCCCCCGCCCTCCCAACCTCCCGCTTGCCTATACAGTGACAGCATAGTCGCGGATGTGGCGATGAATGAATGGCAGTTGCCTGCTGCCGGGTTAACTGTTTCACTGCTGCCCTAATTTACTGGTCCAGGGGGGTGAAATGCACCTGCGCTGCCCTGTGTGCCAGGAATCCAGCATCCTGGGCTGCCCTGGGCTCCTGTCAACGGCTGTTATGGCAGCAGGGGTGGGTGGAATGTCCCTAGACCGCTGTGCTTCCAATGCTGCCATTGTAGCCACTGTGGGTGGTGGTTAGAATCGCTGTCCTTTGGAGGCATGACTCTGGATTTCTAGAAAGGAAATGCTGGCAGAGCAGATTTTGAAGTCAGGTCCAGAATGGCAAACACTGACTGATGGAAATGACCACTCTACTGCTGCAAGGCTGGGAACTGCTCACAGTTTTCCAGTGCGGAATAAAAAAACACTGGCCTTATTCGACATTCAAGTGCCTCCAGCTGTTCTCCAGGAATGTAATAGAATTACACTAATCAATAGCAGTGGGGTTGGAGCCACCTCCTAAAGCGGCTGCATTGTTTGATGCACTGGCAGCGCCGGAACAGTCCCCACTAACTCAGTTACCGCAGAGCCCCAGTATGCGATTACCGAGGGCATTTACATCTTATTAACTGAGCATCTCTGGCAGCACTTAGGGAAAATGTTCCTCTCCTTACAGCTGCCAGGGAGGCTGTCTGAGCTGTCGGTTACTATTCTCAGTGCTCATCCCTGTCTCTGGGCCTGCCCCTCTCGTAGTCCCAACAGAGGGGAGGCCAGAAGCCTTCAGGGCAGGGTGCTCACTGTTAGGGCAGTAACGTACAAGTCACCCCATGGGCAGCTGCATGCGTTTGTATTGCCATAGCCTCTGAGTGCTGGAGACAGACCAGAAACAACTGGAGAAGAGACCCCAGTCAGCTGCTGTCAGGGCTGAAGTGACAAGGAGGAGAGATGAAGGGGATCAAGTCCTCAGAGTAGCCAAACGGCTGCAGAGCGTTGGATGGGTGTAGATCCCAGAGCCGGGCGGAGCGGGTAGCCTGGACTCCTAGGTGGGACTAGGCCTGGGTGTGTCTGCAGGGTTTATGGGGCTGGGAAGTGATCTCCCAAGAGAAGGGGTGGGAAGCCGCGTTGCTTGCGTGATGTGCAGCTAGCCCGGCTGAAGCCCAGAGGCTGTACTTGCAGAGTCTTGCTCCCTGCGGCTGAGTGACCCGAGGACGGGAACGCACAGCACCCTGCAGCCGCGCTCCCTTGTCCGCGTCCCTCTTGCCCTCCTGCCTCCCTCAGTCCCCTGGGGTTTGTCCATGTTGCTCTCAGTGTAGCCTCAGCTCCTTGGGGCAGGGGCTTCCTCTGTACCGTCTCAATCCGGCCTGGCTGGGGCAGCCAGGGGCCTGCACGCTCACGAGGCTCTAGAGCAATAACAGAAGAGACAGAGGCCGGCAGGCAGGCACAGGCTGGGCTCTGTCAGCAAGAGGTGGGAGGTGCCTCCAGCCCAGCCCCAAGCAGAGGAGACAGTCCCTTTAGTGTGGAGTCTGGAGGGCACGGGAGCACCTGGGGCAAATGGAGGATGCCATGGGGGAAGGGGAGCCTGTGGGGCAAATGGAGGATGCCCCACGAGGAGCTTCGCCCACAGGCAAAGAGGTGAATGCAGGAGCCTATCAGAGCCATGCACCATGAGCTTGTTCTCGGTGCAGTACCGGTTTTTGTGAGCATGCAGGAGCCGAGCCAGGCGTGTGAGAGATGGGTGGTGGGCAGAGGAAGCCTGGCTCAAAACCCTCCGTTATCCTGGTTTAGTTCTGAGAATGGCTCGTCCGCGTTGAGCTCTGGGATTCCTCATGGCAGGAAGGGCAGCGCCTCCAGGACAGCCTGACAAGCTGCCACATCCAGGGCCGGTGCTACCATTTAGGCAAACTAGGCGGTTGCCTAGGGTGCCAAGATTTGGGAGCACCAAAAAGCGGTGCCCCCAATTTTTTTTTTACAGCGTTCCTGGGCTGGGCTGCCGGCGGCGCGCTGACACGTGCGGCTCAGACTCCCTCTCCCAGCGCAGCGGCCGCTCCATTTCTCCCGCCTCCCAGGCTTGCGGCGCCAATCAGCGAAACTTCCTTGCACCGGCCCTGGCCACATCAGTGCGTGTGGTGAACTCTCCATCGCGGCCGTCCCACCCCTGTAATGTCTAGGAGTCGAGGGGAGAGCTTGGCCCGTACGGCAGGGCCAGAGCCTGGCTTTCCATGCCTCTCCCTGAGATCTTCTCCACTCAGCCACCGCCCCAGGAGACTGGACCACAGCAGCGCTCGGCTTGGACTCCAGCACGACACCTCAGGAAAGTGCTTGGAGAGAGTCCCTCCAGCAGCCCCACCAGTGCTGGAACGAACGGCCCCCCAGGCTCCGTCCATCGGGCTGGTGGAGCAGCTTGGAGCCAGCGGGGAAGCAAGAGGAGTGTTTGTTGCTCATGCGTTGTGGCCCAGAGGGTCTGTTTCCCCAACCCAGCTCCCCCCACACCCAGAGTGTGTGGTGCTTTCACCCTGGCCCAGCCGGGGGTGGGCTGGACCCAGGCTCTGCTTTCACTCGGGCTCATTACCTGCCCCCTTGGCAGTGTGGATGCAGGCCGATTAATTCAGGTGCTGATAGTCCTCCTGTGCCTTCCCACAATTCCCTCAGGGCTGTATTTTCTTGCCCTCTTCCTACACCCGTCTTCCCTGGAAGTCACCTACCAGTTTATAGGCACCGGTTCAGCATTAAACCCCCACGTTTGGCGGCTGTATTGCTGCTGGGCTTTCACAGTGCTTGAACAGAGGTGCCGTCCGGGATATCCTACTCCCAGCCTGCTGCCAGCTGGCCAGAGGTGGACACCAAAGTTCTGGGGGGGGGTCTCTGTTGTGAGGTCAGCCAGAGCCACAATTTGGATACCCCAAATCTGCAGTTCTGGGAGGCCATTTGCAAGAAGCTGGCAGAGAAGGGGATTCACTGGATGGGACCTCAGCGGAGGGAGAAAATTAAATCCCTCAGCACTGTGTACTGGAAGACCAAAGACCACACCTCTCAGTTCAGCAATTCACCAAACATGGGGACTGGGTGTTCAGCCCCACCCCAGGCACAGAGCCCACTTTCATGCTGCAGCTGCTTTTGACTCTGGTGGTGTTAGTATTGGCCTGAGGGTCGAGGGGCCAGAGAAGACACCAGGAGCACTGATTCAGAGGGCACAGAGCAGGTGCTGACCGCTTTGGGGTACAGCCTGGATGACCTCGAGCCAGACTCCCGGGAACTCCTCTCATCCAGGGAAGGACATGTGCATATTCTCCCCCAGTACAGCGTGAAACAATTCGTCGAGTGGCGCAGCAGCACTAAGAATCGGGGATAAGTCCTGGCACCTCACAAGGGTGAGCGCAGCACCAGTGTGGAAACAAACTCAGGTCTGGATTTGCAGTCTGGATGCTCTAGGCTAGCCCAGCGCCCAGATCTGGGTTAGCTTCTCGGTGAAGATGTACCCTGAGCAGCGCCTCTGAGTAGCATCCCTAGGGCGCTCCCTACTGGCTGGGTGGGGGCTCAAGATGGTTTAGGTATTTATCCAGAGAGGCCCTAAATCTATTGCACCCGGCCTTGTTGCTGCTGTTAACCACCGGGCAGAAGGGTTACATGGCCATTGCATGAGGTTTTATTAATACAGGGGGGCTGCAGCGAAGTGTGTCTGAGAGAGACCATCTCTCACGTAGGGAACTTGGGGCTTCCGGCTTATCCTGCTGTTAATAAAAGGCAACTCTGCTGAAGCCAGCGGCCTTACCTGGTGCACAAGAGATCCCAGCCATGCCCTCTGTGGCCTCCTCACAGCTCTGAGCTGCTCTGCTCCCTTTGCTTGGTGGGAGTGTCTTACTCTGCCCATTGTTTCCATGGTGTCTACCAGGCTGCAGACCTAGCTGGTTCCTCGGAGCACCCTCGGCTCTGGCACTGTCTGCTCTCACAAGTGGCTGGGTGAGAGCTGGCAGCCCTGGTCTGTGTCGTGGTGAGAGGTGGCAGAGAGGTAGCAGTAGTCCTGAACAAGGTCCCTGAGTCGTGAGCGCTTAGCAGCATGCTGAGATTCCAAAGGGGTTTATTCCGCCACACTCCAGAGTCCCAGTTTGGTTGTGTTTGTGCTTTAATCCCTGGTTGTGAAGCGCCCGCCTCCTACGGTGAGCGGCGCTGTGGAGATCGTTGATAACGCTGATCTGGGGAGGGCTGTGCCAGGCGTAGGCAGCTCTGGTTCCATGCCGACTGGAAACATGCGGCTTGTATGAGCCCACTCATCCCCTAGCACGATGTTGGACATAGACCTGCTTTTGCAGCCTACCAAGTGGCATCCAGCCCATGTCATTCCCCTGCTGTTACTGGTGAGAGGGGATGGACCAGCTGCTTCACCCACCCACCCACTGTGTATGCTTGGGTTCCTCCCCATGCCTTGCACGGCCTGAGAGTCGGAGGTGGGAATCCAACAGGGTTTAGCCATTTAAAACCCTGCTGTTCATAAGAAAAGTCTCCCATTGTGCCCCCCTCTCCCTCCCCCCCCCACAAAATTACATCCAAATAATCAGACACAAATGCAGCCATAATGAAAAGTAAATTTAATATCCCGGGTCCTATTTTTGTAAATTAGTCTAACCAGCAGCTACAGAATAAATGACACCTAATTACTGTTCAGGGAAGTTCATGCAGAAGCGCTTAGCTGTGAGATGATCATAGGGAAACACCATCAATGACAGGAAATGAACAAGATGCCGGCTGTAGGAAATTGTAATTACAGAAGACTGACATACTGTGAGCTGTTTATGATAATGAAGTGGTGCATCAAATCAAATTAACCTTCGTTATTTAACACAGAATGCATCCACAGATGCTGAATCCAAAACTGGAGCAGGAACCCTTGAGGTAGCTGAATTCAGAAAGGCAGCTAAAATGAAGCCACTGAGAGCTGCTGTTATTTAAGGCATGTTTACTAAGAAATTGCCTCCGCTCTGCATGCTCCAGTGTCCTGGCTGATGCAATGGCATTAGCTAGTTCAAGCAGAGAGTCTGTGGAGATGCTGTCGACAGCCCGAGGAAGCTGCTGCTTTGCCAAAGAGCCTCTCTGCGAATGGCTGATCATTCACACGCTCCCTGGGAAAACCTTTAGGCCAGCCTCCCTTCCCTCTTTGCCCCTGATGATGTGTCCCCTTCCTCCCGCTATGCCTGCGTTTGAGCGCTCGCTCGCTCCTACCTCTGGAACAGAGCCAAGGAAAGGTCAGTATCCTACCATAGGAGGAGTTAAGAGAAGCCAGGGGAATGTTTGCCATTAGTCCTAGTGGTCTCCCTCAGTGCGGGTGCCAGCATGTTCCTCTGCCAGGCGCTCAGGGCAAGTCACCATGCCACTTTCATTTGTAAGGCAAAGGATGCACGTGCCGCTTTCCTTTTTTAAGAAGGTTTCCTTTGCTCACCGCTCTTCCTCGCGAAGGCTCCTGTGCTTGCTGCAGGGACACTTCCCTTGGGATCCTTTCACGCCGACGGGTAAGTCACTTTCCAATTCACCCCAATGCTCTGGTCAGGATTCATGCGCTTTTGAAACAAGGGGCCCATCTTTGCCTCGGCGGTTGTTTTTAGTGCGCCCACAGTGTGCCACTGCCAGGAGTAAAGAATTGTTTCGCGCCAGTGCTAGTTTCCCCTGGGTTATTGCAGAGGCTGACACGGGCTCTGCTGAAGGCAGAATTAGCTGCAGAAAGCTGGTGTGCAGACAGGAGGGGATTACAACTGTAGTTTTATGGCAAAGTTGTTTTTTTTTTCTAGGTTTTATTTTTTTATGTTGTTTTTATTCATGGCTTTTGTTGGGTTAAAAAGAGGTGCAAAATCCCACCACACATTCCATGGATAACTCCCCCACCCACCGGTCATTTGGAGAGCCAGGTTCAGCGATAATTAGGATTTGCTCAGTTGGGCTGAGTGAATCAAAGGGTAGCTGGATTAGAAACAGGGAGCGTAGCATTCAGAATGTGGCATGTGTTCTGCCCGTCTAATCCGTTCCAAGCACACATTAAAGAAATCCATTGGATTAATAAACCAAACAGGCTGCTCAAATCCCTCCTGGACTGGCTAGGAATGCAAACACTCTGTGATGCCATTTGCGTTTTGAACTGTTGGATCTGATCTGCCTTTTGCCGTGTTTGCTGTGTGACGTTTTGCATTGTCTTATGTTAGGAAATATTTGCCCAGTGCCCTGAATGCCTGCAGGGGCCTCCGGTCACTTTAAAGCCAAAAGGTTGTTCTGCAAAACTTCACATTTGTTGGACAAATACAAGTCACTGGTTCAGTGAAAGTCCTGAGTTCTGCTACTCCAGGGCTCCTGAGCAGCTGCGGTCAGATTTGCCAGGACTCCTTCACCCTGTGCTCAGCTGTATTTTTAGTTTCCTTTCTGTTTATCCAGTATTCGTATTAATACACAGGCACGCTTTTCTTTCTGTTTGTCCAAAGCTAACGTTTACACCTGCACGCTTGTGTGTGCACAACTCCGAGTGGTAATGCTTTACATGAAAGAACCCGAACAGCTACATTCGTTTTAGGCAGCCTCGTAAAACGAGTGATGCCGTGGTGGCCTGTTCTGAACGACATCTGAGCATTTCCACACATGTGGTGCCTGGATCCCAATGGGTGTGAAACCTCAGGCAGGTGGGAACTGGCAGGCTTTGGAGTAGAACAAACAGCCAACTGGCTGGGCATGGTTAACTTCAAAATGTCAGGAGTTTATTCACAGCTCTGCTTAATGTAAATGCCAGGCACTGAGAAAACCCCTGGCTTCTCAGTGAGAGCACTGCAGTGACTTCTCCTGTCTCATGAACAAGAGCAGTTGGTCTCCTCCTGGGTGAGTGGCAGGAGGAACTGGGCAGGGAGCAGTTGGACAAGGGCTGGAGGGGAGAAGAGAGGAGGCTGCAGGAGAACAGGTGGGATTGGAGCAAGGGCAGGATGATGATGCTATTCCAGGGATCCGTAGAATCAGAGTGAATTATGCTCTATAATTAACACTCCCCAGGCGATAGTTATGAATTATTTAAGCACAGCTAGAATGGGGTTCCTAGTTCTGTGCACTATCTAAATGTGCCTGTTTACACATCAGTTTATATGTGTATATACATGGGTATGTCTAGCTATAGATAGATCTATCTAAGATCTAGAGGGATAATAGATAACGAAAAGAGAACAAACCGTGCCCTACTAACTCACTCCCTAGTGGCACAGAATTCCCTTACAAGATCCTGCCCAATGTCCTTTACAACCTCATTGAGCTGAACGGGCTCCTCTCTGAGTCCTCTCATCTCCAGCCCTGTACCAGGGGCTCCCGCGTGTATCAATTAGCACCCCAGGTGTCACACTAATAATTCTTCATCTCATGCAAGCTCCAAGTCCTGGTTCATAGCAGAGGGCGCTGGGCTTTTGTGGTTACAGATTCAGTTTTGCTTCTCTCCCTCAGTATTAAAATGCCTTGCGACTTCTGATGGTTAATCACTATTGTACAGCACTAAAGAGGGAAGATTTTCTCTAATCCCCTTTAAATGGTCTCCAAATGGGGGCTCAAGCAAAGATGACTAATGACAGACATGATTAAACTAATTTAGTAGGTGAAGCTTTGATGGGAGCCCTCTCAAGCCCAGGTATTGCCGTAGGGGACTGTACACTAATTATCCACATGGCAAATCCAAACCACCTCACTGTAGTATTTGAATTAAGGAGACAGGGTGGGGGGGGAGGGTTAGGCCAAAGGATGCCTTTTTGACTGGAAATATTTGTATTGATTTGCTGCAAAGGCCCACCTTGTATAATCTCACTAATGAGACAGTAAATCCAGATTCTTTTAATACCCAGGTATGCATCCCATACTTTGTCAAATGCCTTTCCTGCATCTCTCATCAAAGGATTCCCTGTGTACATGTATTTGCCATTCAAAAGCTGTCAACTATAGTGAAATATAAAGGCAATGAAACATGTCTACGCAGTTCTCCACAGAAGATGCTCTCAGCTCTGGAAATCTGTTTTAGTGAATTACGCGTAGTACCAGACACTGAACTCCTACGATTGGATTCCTTGCTGGAACAAAGCTGAATTACGGTGAGCTCATGTGAGAGTGGAGAACTGATGTTCATGAACATGTTCTAGCCCCATGCACCCCCTCTGGGGAGGGTGAACAGAAGGGCACATCGTAGCCATGTAGGCGACAGGCTACAGCTATAAGTTTAGGGCAGTATGTCTGACCCTTCTGCAGCATAAACCTCTGTGATGCATCTTGGCTGACAGACACTCTCAGCCTAGTTAATTTCCTGGCAGAATGAAAGTTTTGCAGGGCAGACAAGCAGGCCATCGCCGGAAAGAGGGAGTTTTAAAATCCTATTGAGCCAGCTGCACACTTTCCCATGGAGAGCATGGAAGCTCTGCGCAATGTGCTCCACTAACATCTGGTGGAGCAGGAAGAGCAAGGACACTCCTGACTCCCCTCCCCGAGCCGCTCCTGCCAGACCCTCTCACTGCCGGACTGCAAAGGGTGACAGGGCGTTATCTGGAATGTCAGCTTCCCGCAGCAACCAAAGGAGGCTGCGTAAGGGCCAGGATGTGGAGGCTGCAGGTAACTCTGCGTTGAACATGAGGGGCCATCTGAGGCTCAGGCGGTAGCCTTGCAGACGTGTAGCACCTTCTCAGCCACCCCGATTCAAGGTTCCAGCCTAGGTTTTGTGGTGAAATGGACTGAAAAGGGTGAGCACCAAAACAAAATGCCCCTGACTCTGTCAGACCAGGCATCACAGGGTGAAACAGGCAATTCACAAACCAGGGGAGAAAATAGCTGATTGGCTCCCTAGGTTGCATGCAGGGCCTGTTCTGGTAGGTGACATGCTCAGAGGCTGCCTCCTGGATCGGGTCTCATTCAAAACCCAACCGGCTGCTGGGGAGGAGGAAGAGATGGTGGTGCCCAGTGGTTAGAGCACATGCCTGTTCCATCATGGATAAAGACTTACATAGTCACTGGGCCAGAGAGAGAGCAGCTCTAACTCTGTAGTTCAGTGCTTCGGGCACCCACCTGGGAGGTGGGAGACCTGGGCCTGGCTCCAGTCCCCCTGCTCCAATTGCTCTTTCATCCTTTCCCAGAGTGGAACATCATCAGTAGGAGAGATGCTTAGAGCACCTATCTGACAGGTGGGAGACCCACGTTCAAGTCCTTTCTCACCCTCCGGCAGAGGGGAGAATTGACCCTTAACACTCACAGTCCGTGCAATCTTTTAGCAGCACCTTATGAGCACTAGACAGTTACTCCTCAACAGCCCAGGCTGAGGTCAGTTGTGTTAGCCATACTTTACAACGGGGGAAACTGAGGCTCAGGAAAGTTTAACAACTTCTCCAAGGCCACAGAGGGAGTCAGTGTCAGAGCCAGGCTTCGTCCTGAGGATTCCTGACTCCCAGTCCTGTGCTGAGACCATGAGCCCAGCCTCCCTCTCTACTCTGTTCCTGTGACATCACTGGTGCAGAGTAGTCGGCCTGGCTGATGACTCTGACCTCTAGAAAGAAAGCCCACAGGGTAGTGAAGGAGAGTGAGGAATTGAGTTGCGGAGAGAGACGTCCAGCCAATGCTACTTCAATTACAACGAACAAGAGGCTCTTGAATATATGGGAACAAGTTCACTGTGGTCCTAAATCGACTGAAATCAAGGGATTTATGCCAGCAGAGAATTTGCCAGCTGGGAACATAGGAATTGCTGTGCTGGATCAGAACCATGGCCCACTTAGCCCAGTATCCTGCCTCTGAGAATGGCTGGTGCCACTTACAAAAATTGCTGCAGGGGGCAACCATGACCTAGGGTGACCAGATGTCCCAATTGTATAGGGACAGTCCCGATATTTGGGGCTTTTTCTTATATAGGTTCCTATTACCCCCCCACCCACCCGCTGTCTTGATTTTTCACCCGTGCTGTCTGGTCACCCTACCATGACCTAGCCAGCTCATAGGGAAAGTTTCTTCCTAACTTCTGTCACTTAGAGGTTGGTTCATGCCCTAAATGTGTTCCATGGTCTGACTCTTCATGAGAGGATGAAGAAGGGGGATATGCATGCCCCAGAAGCCAGCTCCTGCCTTGCGTTCCAGGCACCGCTGGTCTCCAGGTGGGAGAGACCTGGTCTGTGGTGCTGCAATGCAACGCTCTCCAGCTGCCTGGCTCCGGGACGTGGTTTCAGTGTGTAGGTGCCATTTGGCTCAGAACACAAACTAGCCCATTAACAACATTCTTGGACAAATCATTAGCAGGCTGTGGCAGTTTCCTGAAGATTTAAAGTCCATAAATATTTACTGATGTGATTGAACAGGCAACCACGTTTTTAGACCGTTTCTAACTCTGGATTTGAAGCTGTTATGGTTTCATTAAACACCTATTAATGTGAATGTGTTTCTAATACCAGTAGGAAAGTAAAACAAAACATATGGGTTGTGACACAAGCTGTCTGAAACAAAGGCATTCACAGCTGCTCCTCCTGGAGCGTCCTGCTTTTCGGTGGCTAGGAGCAAGCTGGTATTGAATATGGGTGGAAATATAATGCCCAACTAAGAATAATTCAAATGGTATTGAATTAATTCAATAAAGGGCCAGGATCTGTCTGTACTGACAGACCTGACATTTAAATTCCTAGTCCAGGGAGCTGCAGTATAAAAAGTTAATAGGATGTAGGTTTCTAACAATATATATCACATAAGTCTAAGGATATTGCGCAGGCATCTTACAATTACTGTAGCACATGTGGAATATAGACTTCAGCTCTGGTCGCCCCACTTGAGATAGATCAGTTAAACTGAAGAATCCAGCACAGGGCAGCACAAGGAGGGGCTTACGAATGAGGTGAGAGACAAAATTGGGGTCATTTAGCTTGGAGCAAAGATGATTACGAAGTAACATGAGTGAAGTTTTTAAACCAGCTAGCTGATAGTGTGATCTAGTGGAGGCTGCTGGACGGACCAGAAATAGGGATTATAGGTTTACGTTAAGAAGGAATATACGTCTCAGTAGTAAAAATGTCAGGTGGCACTTTACAGTGTGTGGTGAATAGGGAACCGACTTACAGGGAAGGTGGTGGAGTCCAGTAGTATTAATGGGTTTAAGCAAAGGGACAAATGTGTAGAATATAACACATTACATGAGTTCTGTACGTGGGAGGAACCAGCTGCCCTTTTGTGGAGTTGGGAGGGAAGTTAATGCTGGTCTTGTACACAAGAGAAGGTAAACACGAGAGTCCAGCTGACCATCTCTAGTATTCATTGTTGTGCCCCTCTGCCATGTTCGTTCTTGTTCATCTACTCTGTAAGTGACACTCCTTATCTTTTTAATCTCTTCTGTGGGAGCCTCTCCAGGTCTCTAATTAGTTTGGTCGCCCTTCTCTGGGCCTATTCTATTTTTGCTGCCTCCTTTTGGAGAGGGACACAACGCCGTCTACACATGGAACGCCATTCTAATATGTGACGTATTAGTCTCTACCCTTTGCTGAATACACCCAATATCTTTTTTTCTTTTTGACCCCCACTGTGCTTTGAGCGGAGATCTTCATTGTGCTGCCCACGGCAGCACCTGGAACTTTCTCCTAGGTGGTTAGTTTCTTTAGAACAATCCGTGTGTAGGTGTAGCTCACTGTTCCTGACATTTGCACTTGTCAGGCTGAGTTTCATTTCTCAGTGCGTTACCCTTTTTACTTGGTATTTTTTGGTTCCTTCTGAAGTTCTTTTCACTCCTCTCTAGACCTGACTAGTCTGAATAATCTTGTGTTAGCTACAGATTCTGATTCCACATGGGTCAATTCTTCTACCAGATCATTGGGAAACATACGAAATACCACTGGCCCCAGTGTGGATTCTTAGGACACCCAGCTATTAACTTCCTTCTGTGGTGAGCACGGAGCACTCGTTCCCACTCTTTGTTCTCCATCTCTTAGCCAGTCGCTATTCACTTGTCTAAAGATTGCCTCAGCCAGTGATTTTCCCCCATCCCACGTGTTGCCCATTAGTGTACCCCCGGTGGAATTAGGAGGCCGTACCATACAGCATGTGTGTTCCATCGATGGTTGGCTACATGTTCCGTTTGCATTTGTTTAGTGTCTGGGCCTCTTTCACTGTTCTGTAAGTGCTGCCTGTAGTGATTTATTAACAGCAGCCACAGGAATGCAGTATGTATGCTATGTCTGACTCCCTCACTCTGACCACACTTCCCTTTGGAGCGAAGTACCCCTCAGAGATGCAAGGCCTTCAGATGGGCCTGGTCTTCGTGATCCAGGGATCGGTGCTAAGGTAGAGCTCTGACGGTTGGGCAATAGATCTCCGATGCACATCACAGCGTACTGTAACCCGTCCACAGGACCCCTTTCGAAAGCCTTCAGGGCTGCTACGTCTGTATAATGATATTGCCATATGCCTTCATTCACCAGGCCATAATTTATTCTTATTCATCATTAACAGTAATGTATCCCCGTCCAGGCCTATTAAAATACTGAAACTTCACAGAGGAAAGCACAAGAATGCGCAGGACAAAATCAGAATATCCCAGCCCCTTCCATGGGATATTGGGAATGATGAATGTTGCACTACTGCTGTCCATCTTGCTTTTGTTTAATTATCATTTTTGTATTGTTCTTGTCTCTTGAGACTCGATCTGGCAGGAATGGCTTGATGGATTATGTATGAAATCCAGGTCAACACGTCCAAGTATTACTGCCTTGTAATTTGCTGCGCCACAGAGGCCAATATAGATGCCTTGTGTTATTAATTATGCCAATATATTTTCATGAGTAATGTGATTAATTAGGCTGTATATATTATGACTCCGCCAGACCTGTTCTGTTAGCGTGTTTGTTCTTGGATGGAACTGATTGACTTAGAGTGAGAATCAAAATCTGCAACATAAATTCAGTCACATTTGTTTTCCTCTAGACTTTGTTTGAGGGGAAAAAAATATTCCATAAAATGCATTTTTATGCAAGGAAAATATAAGACATTGGGGGGTGGTGAGGAACATAATCTGAATAGCAATTCATAGCCAGGAGTACATTCAGTCCAGGGAACAGGCAACTAAACTGACAGATGTTTTAAAAACGCCCTCGCCTTTGTTACTGATTGTGATCCTCAGAGCATCCCGGTGCCGGAGGGCAAGGGGCTGACTGGTATTGGATAGTGAGTTTCAACTGGCCTGAGCAGTTCAGCGTGCCCCAACTTGCTGTGGTTACAATCTGTATCTAAAAGGTACCATGTAATATGTCGTTGGAAAACGAACAACTCCCTGATCATTAATATTTTTGCGTAACATATGCGTGGGATTTGCGTGACAAGCTGTGGATATAACTGGAATGATAACGAACATGTGTTTAAACCAGGCAAGTCGGGGAGTTGTTAAACAAGGAATGTATATATGCTTCTCTGCCAGCTTGGTCATCAGGTTGAGACAATGAAATTCTATTTACATATTAGGTGAACAAAGCTATGAAGCTAACAAGTGGGGCAGGAGACAGCCTGGTGCCTGTACCTAGCAGGAGAGAAGCTTGGGCTGGGTTTTACTTTTCAAAGAATACATTCAGGGCCAGCTCCAGGCACCAGCCCAGCAAGCAGGTGCTTGGGGCGGCCAACGGAGAGGGGCGGCACGTCTGGCTCTTCGGCGGCAATTCGGTGGTGGGTCCCTCACTCCCTCTCGGAGCGAAGGACCCGCCGCTTAATTGCCACCGAAGACTGAAGCGGTGGCGGTAGAGCTGATCGCGATCGCGGCTTTTTTTTTTTTCTGCTTGGGGCTGCAAAAACCCTGGAGCCGGCCCTGAATACATTTCAAAGATTTGCCAGTCTATAAAGACTGAGGGTCTGACCCTATATACAGAGGCTGGAGAGACTGCTTCAGAGAGCTGTCATGAGGGGAGAGTGACTGCTGAACAGATGGATCGGACCAGACTGGCTCAAATTGTAAGAGGAGCTCAGTATCAGAACCCGATTCTACTCCATCTCCGGCTAAGAGAACGACGGGAACATCCCCCAAATTATTCCCAGCTGATAAAGGAGGTCAGAGAAGAGGAAGAAAGGCAGGCTGCCAGCGAGTTTTGGGAAGCCCAAACATTGGAGCCAGCCGGCACAACACCACTGCAAACGGCCAGTGTACTGATGGTGAGCACCACAGAGGAACTTGCCCAACAAATGCAGGTCCTGACAGAACGGATAGCTGAACTGCAAAGCACCATTGACCGAGCTAAGACTTCCAGGAATAAGGCACCTCTGACTGTGGCGATGGAGAAGTCAGCATTTAGAGCCACCATCCCACCTGGGCGAAGGGGGAAAGGACAATTCTTCTGCTACCGATGTGGTCAGGACGGACACAGTGCTGGCAAGTGCCATAATGAAGAAAACCCCTCCTTAGTGTATGGAAAGCTGAGGATCAGTTGGGAGAGATCCGGTGGCTGCCAGAGAGTCCGGGGACAGGGACCACCCAGGCCTGCAGGAGTTGAAGATTCCCCCAGAAACGACCGTCCAGCTGGGATCCCCGCAGGACTGATAGGGCCTCGAGCAGAGGTCATGGTGAAGATTGAAGGGGTGGAGTGTAAAGCCGTGCTTGACACTGGATCTCAAGTGACTATTATATTTCAGTCATTCTACCAACAGATGCTTAGGCACCTGCCTATACAGCCACTGACTGGCGTTGGTCTGTGTGGGCTCAGCATGGATGAATACCCCTACCAAGGGTATGTCATAGTGCACCTGGAATTCCCAGAGGAGGTTGCTGGAGTAAGAGAAGAGGTGGACACAGCTGCATTAATATGCCCTGACCCTAAAGGGACCTCTGATGTGTCTGTGCTGATAGGGACCAACTCCAGTCTCTTCAAGGTGCTCGCGGATTACTGCAGACGACGGGCTGGGGACCAGTACCTGAATACCCTGATGATCCATACGCTTTGTGCTGAAGCCTATAGGAAGATTGAGGGTGCTAAAAAGGAGACATCTGAGCTACCGATTGGGGCGCTGAAGTACATGGGCACAACCCCCTTAGTAGTGCCTGCAAGGACAGAGCAGGAAGTGCTTGTCATGAGTACCCAGCTGAAAGGCAGTAAAGGGGCATTAGCAATGGTAGAGCAGCCAGTTGAAGGAGAGCTCCCGGAAGGAGTGCTGGTCCCCAGTGGAGTCATAACCCTACCTGCTGAAGCCCAGGAAAAGGTGACTATACTGATTGCTAATGAAACAAGTCGAGATGTTGTTGTGAAGCAAGGACAAAAGATAGCAGACCTCTTCGAACCTGAATCAATTGTAAAACCCCAGTGTGAGACTCAAGTTCTGACAATAGACCCAGCAAAGTTTGACTTTGGAGATTCACCGTTGTCCGAGGAGTGGAAAGATCGCCTGAGGAGGAAACTTTGTGAAAGATCCAAGGTGTTCTCATTGCATGAGTGGGATGTGGGATGTGCAAAAGGGGTAGAGCACAACATCAGACTACATGACTCTCGACCTTTCAGGGAGAGATCTAGGAGGATTGCCCTCTCCGAGATGGAAGATGTGCGACAACATCTTCAGGAGCTGGCTGCGAATGGCATCATTACAGAGTCCCGCAGCCCATACGCCTCACCCATTGTGGTGGTCCGTAAAAAGAATGGGAAAATCCGGCTGTGTATTGACTACCGCACCCTAAACTGCCGTACTGTGGTTGACCAGTACACAATGCCCCGAGTCCAAGATGCCTTAGACTGTTTGCTAGGAAGCCAGTGGTTCTCTGTGTTGGATCTTCGGAGTGGATACTACCAGATCCCTCTGGGTGAAGAAGATAAGGAGAAGACAGCATTCATCTGCCCATTAGGGTTTTATCTGTTTGAACGCATGCCCCAAGGAATTTCTGGAGCACCTGCCACATTTCAACGTCTTATGGAGAAAGTTGTGGGAGACATGAATTTACTGCAAGTGTTAGTTTATTTGGATGACCTGATTGTGTTTGGAAGAACCTTGGAGGAGCATGAAGAAAGACTTCTTAAAGTGCTTGATAGGTTAGAGGATTATGGTTTGAAGCTTTCAATTGACAAATGCCAGTTCTGCAGGACCTCAGTGAAGTATGTGGGTCACATCGTGTCCCAAGAGGGTGTGAGTACTGATCCCAATAAAATAGAAGCACTCACTACATGGCCATGTCCAAGTAACTACAGAGAACTCAAGACCTTTCTTGGGTTTAGTGGCTACTACCGCAGATTTGTGAAAAACTATGCTACGATTGTAAAACCTCTGAATGATCTTACCAGGGGATACCAGTCCAGCAGGAACAAATCTAAGACCAAGAATAAGGGGAGGTCCCCAAAGCCTCCTGTGCAGAGACACTATGGCCCCTTCGAACCATTTGGGCCACGGTGGGATGAGAGATGTGAAAGGGCTTTTCGAGAAATCATTACTTGCCTAACTCATGCTCCAGTCCTAGTCTTTGCTGACCCAAGCAAACCATTTATCCTGCATACTGATGCCAGTTTGGAGGGTCTGGGAGCAGTACTGTACCAGGAAGTGGAAGGAAAACGTAAACCTGTAGCCTTTGCCAGCCGAGGACTGTCTGATAGTGAAACTCGCTATCCCACCCACAAGCTGGAGTTCTTGGCCTTGAAATGGGCCATCACTGAGAAATTTCGAGACTACTTATATGGTGCTCAGTTCCAGGTGTGGACAGACAACAACCCACTGACCTATGTGTTAACAAGTGCTAAGCTGGATGCTACAGGGCAAAGATGGGTGGCCGCTTTGGCTAGCTATGACTTCAGCATTCAATACCGATCAGGGAGAAGCAATGTAGATGCAGATGCATTGTCCAGGCGTCCACAGGCACCAGGAGTTGCTGTGATACCCACAGATGGAGTGAGGGCTATTTGCAGTGTGAGTCGCCGGGAGCCAGAGTCCCATGAAAGTCTTCATGGATGTGCTGCAGAAGCTTTGGGCCTGCCCCCTGAATGCGTGCCTTCTGCTTCAGTGAACTATATTGCGTTGGACCAATCTCCTTTGCCCATGCTCAATGCGGCTGACTGGCAGGAAGCCCAGCTGCAAGATATTGACATTTGTGATACACTACTTGCCAAAAGGGAGGGACGAAGCCCAGCTGTGGTTGTCCCACCTAACCCGGAGGGTAAACTACTATTGAGAGAATGGACCAAACTGAAACTGATTCAGGGAGTGCTACACCGAGTGACCACAGACCCTTTACAAAAGCAACGAGCACAGCTAGTGCTGCCAAAAGAGTACAGAGCCCTGGCCATGAGGGCCCTGCATGATGACTTTGGACATTTAGGGATGGAGAGGACCCTGGAACTTATTCGTAGTAGGTTCTATTGGCCTCGGATGGCTGAAGATGTTCGCAGGAAATGTGAGACCTGCGCTCGATGTGTTCAAAGGAAAACTCTGCCCACGCGGGCTGCATATCTGAAGAACATCACCAGCAACAAACCTCTGGAGCTGGTATGCATTGATTTCTTGTCTTTAGAAGTAGACAAGAGAAATATTGGGAACATTCTAGTAGTGACTGACCATTATACGCGATATGCGCAGGCATATCCCACACGTGATCAGAGGGCCACCACTGTTGCTCGAGTACTGTGGGAGAAATATTTCTCAGTTTATGGATTTCCAGCCCGGATACACTCGGATCAGGGGCGGGACTTTGAGAGTCACCTTCTGAAGGAGGTGCTGAGGATAGCGGGAATTAAAAAGTCTAGGACAATGCCTTATCACCCTCAAGGTGATCCACAGCCAGAGAGGTTCAACCGAACCCTATTAGATATGTTGGGGACTTTGCGGCCAGAACAGAAGGCAACCTGGAGCCAACATGTCGCATTTCTGGTGCACGCCTACAATGCCACAAAGAATGATGCTACAGGAGTCACCCCATATCTCTTAATGTTTGGGCGAGAACCAAGATTACCCATAGACCTGTGCTTTGGTGTATCAGAGGATGGAGATAGCTATGAAACTCATCAGCAATATGTATCCCGACTAAGAGAAAAGCTGCGGGATGCTTATCACTTAGCTACATCTACGGCTCGGAAGAACGCAGACCGGAACAAACATCGATATGATGCTAGGGTACGTCTGCAAGAACTCCAGCCGGGGGACAGAGTCCTGCTGTGAAATTTGGGTATTACTGGCAAACACAAGATAGCTGACAGATGGAAGGCAATACCTTACTTGGTGATGGAAAAGCTAGGAGACCTGCCGGTCTACAAGATCAAACCTGAAGATGGTCCAGGGCAGACAAAGACAGTGCATAGAAACCTTTTGCTCCCTGTGGGGGAATTGGTAGACACCCCATATGAGATGGGCCACAACAGGGCAACCGGGCGGAACGAAGGTGCTGGACCAAAGCTGCCCTCCAACGTGGACAGCCAGCCCCCTGCAGCTAACCTACCCCTATGCAGCACATGCGAGAGTGAGTCTGAGGAGGAAGACACAACCATGGTGTATCCTGGGATGGAGACAAGATTTCAGTCTCGATCAGCATCAAAAGAGAGCTCCTCCTCTTCCGCCTTAAACCCCATGGCAGAAGTATTTAGGCCCATTCCTGACACCCCTGGGCCACTGGTGGGACCCCCATGTGATGACACACACAGGTTATTGGACAGAGGAGACATACAGGTGGAGGATGTCCTGGGCACCTTGGACCCTCCACTGTTAGAACTAGAACTGCAGGGGCCTATACCAGTAGCCGAGGGGCCCTCAAAGGAAACCTCCCCATCTGTCGTTCAAGAGGCTGTCCACTCTACCACGGTAACAGAGAGTCTCAATAGATGAGACAGGGTAATAAGACCAGTAAAACGGTTGACTTATGATGCACCTGGGGTGACTAGTGAGGAACCAATATGTTTAGCACACAGGCTTGTGGAAGCTAAAGTGGGCTATCTGAGGCCCTTTGGAGGGAACCAGTGAGTTGGTATGATAGGGAGTGTGATTTGTCGGGACGACAAATTCTCGGCTGGGGGGGAGGATGTAAGCAGAGTCAGGATGAGCTCTACCCTGACATCTGGTGGTGAATTATGGCAAGTGTGGAAAAGAACTCCAGGGGCTGATCTTGTTTGCATAGGCACACCCACTCGCCTGGCATGAAACACAGCAACTGAAAGTGGTTACTTTGGCTGGTGTGGGATCCCCAGTTTCTCTATTATTGGGGCAGGAAGAATAAAGTTTTGTTACCCTGATTCTGTGAATCAAGGCCAGTGGAACTGTTGTATGACAGAAGGACTGAGTGAGTCCTTCACCATTACCTAAGTAGCACTTGCTTGACAAGGGGCATGGGTTACAAAACCCAGTGAATTGAGAGAGGATGGGGACAGGTATTTGTACCTGATGGTATGGGCCCCCTCTGAGGGTTTGAAACACCAATTGCACCGCCTCCTCTCTCCACTGTTGAATGTCAGAGCTAACTTTGATTCCCTTAGGAGTCTAGTTACAGGCTGCTGAGCTGAATTCACTTTGGGCCAATGGTGCACTAGCACTGGGGCTCCCCTTCTATACTATGAGCTGAAATCACAAAAGAGCTGATGTTATTAAGAGCTGAGATCACTGAGTGCTGTGTTAACTAGTGGGGGAGCCTGAAGCTATATTGCTCAGCAGCTGGCGGAGCAATTTGTGGGGACAACTGGAGGAGCAGCAAGCGGCGTGGAGCCTTGCGGGGCCGGTTGGAGTGGCTCAAGGAACGGCTCACAGGTCGGGGAGCGGAGCGGAGCAGCTTGTTGGAGTGGCCCAAGGAACGGCGAGCGGAGCTGTTTGCGGGGACGGCTGGAATGGCTCACAGGTCGGTGAGCGGAGCAGAGCAGCTTGTAGAGCGGAGCAGTTCGTGGGATGGCAGGAAAGTGGACTGGCTCGTGGTAAAGGCTGGGGCGGAACCCCCACGGAGAAACAGACGCCTGGCCAGCCTCGGATCACGTAAGGTGCCCCTTAACACCCTGCGTGCCCCCCTTTTACTCTGGGGCTGCACCAACCAGGGACAGAGACTTTGGGGGTTGTTGGACTTTGGGGACTCTGGGTGATTTTTGGGTTGCTGGATTCAAGAACCAAAGGGAAAGGACACAGCCCAATTTGCTGGGGTGGGTTTTGCTCATGGTTTGTGTTATGAATCCTGTTTGTGGTGTTTTTCCAATTTTATGCTGATGTCGTTTACCTCATGTTATTAAACATTTTCTGCTACACTCAGACTCTGTGCTTGCGAGAGGGGAAGTATTGCCTCTTAGAGGTACCCAGGGGGGTGGTATGTAATTGTCCCAGGTCACTGGGTGGGGGCTCGAGCCGGTTTTGCATTGTGCTATTGAAACGGAACCCCTAGATACAGAACCCGGCCCTTGTTGCTGCCAACTTAGATGGGCAGAAGGGTTACATAAGGAATTATGGATACTTATTGTTAGGCTTTACAGTTTGTGACCAAACAAAAGGAGAAACAGGCTTTCCCCAGACAGGAGGGAAGGCAGCTATCGACCTGTCTCCAGAAACTAAGCAAGGTGTGACCAGAAACAATGGAAGCCCTTTTTACATAGAAATCAAGAGGGAGATGGGAAGCCCAGAGGAAGAGAACAGCATGAGGTCATCCTGCCTCTTGAAACGAGGTCATTGAACTTTGGAAGAGATAAGCAAGGTCAAGGCCTGAAGCCATCTTTGGCATCCATCATTAGACAGACCCCCTTGGGGCCAGAACTCTTGCAAGCTGAGAAAGCTGGGTCCTTCAGCCAAGGAGGGGTGGAAATCTTGGGGAACTGAATCTATGTGAGAAACCTGTTTTAGCAACGATCTTTCACCTGGGCAGGCAAGGGAAGGCAGCAGCTTGTACTTCTATGGAAGGTCCTGGCTGAGGGAAAGTTACCCCCGGCTGGAAAAAGGAAGATTGGGGAGAGAAACCATCTTGAACAAAGCTTGTAAACTGGTTAGATTAAGTCTTAGACTCTTAGAGGCGTGTTTTCATTTGTATTTGCTTGTAACCCTTTCTAACTTTATTCTGTTTACTTGGCATCTCTTAACCTATATCCTACTGTTCATCAATTTGTTTTATTTTTTTACTGTAACCCCGCTCAGTGCGGTGTTTGCAGGGCAGGGTGTATTTACCCCAGTTAATAAGCGGTGAGGTGCCTTTAAAGAGACAAAACCACAACAAACGTTATTTCTCAGAATTGTCCAGGAGAGGGCTGGATGCTCCAGGGCACATGATTTTGGGAAAAATCAGGACTGGGAGCGTGTTGGGGTCATCTAGTGGGATCCTAGGGGGGCCTGGGCCTGCCCACTCCACCGGGCTCTGACCTAGCACCCTAGGAGGGTCAGCAGCATTGACCCTTGGGCAGGGTTGTGGACCCTCTGTGTTACCCTCCCGGGGTCGCTTCCTACCACTGCTCTCCCCACTTCCAGTCCCAGATAAGGAGAAAGGAAATTATAAAAGGGAAACCAAATCGTCCGCCCCAGCCAGGCTCAGCATGCAGTCCTTGGCGTGTCAGGGAGGGTCTCTTTGGAGCTGGGTTGCTCCCTTTTTAACCCTGTCTCCAGCTGGAGCATGCTCTGCAGGGTTGGAGGGCAGGGCTAGCTGGCCCCAGTATCGTCTCTGAACCCCGTCTGTTCCAGTGTGGGGTTTGCGGGCTGGAACCATGGCTAGCGGAAGCCAAAGTGCGGTGTGGGCCTGTAGATTTGCTGCTGGGATCAGAGCTGCTGAACCACGGCTGTCTTGCACACGAGGTGTTTCCTGCACGTTTGTAGACTGGCTGTGACCATTGCAAGCTGGGAGCTATAGCAGCAAAGCATTGCAAGGCCCCCAGGGTTACAGGGCAGGTGGTGACACAACCCTTCACTGGTCTAGATTGCAGCCCCCAGAGGACCGTGACACTGATGTAATCTTAGGTTTGTTCAGAATTTTAAGGTATGATGCGAGATCCCATTAGCTAGCTCCAGCTAACACCATCTAGTCAAGGCACAAGCACATGCTAACGTTAGGGTGACCGGATGTCCCGATTTTATAGGGACAGTCCCGATTTTTGGGTCTTTTTCTTATATAGGCTCCTATTACCCCCCCACCCTCTGTCCCGATTTTTCACACTTGCTGTCAGCCTAGCTAACGTGGTCAAAGTAAAGCCTGTTAGGAAGGCACGGCTTTAACTCGATTAGTTTAGCACATGCTGAAGAGCGTGTGTTAGATCGAGCTAGCCAATGTGCTCTATCCTCAGACCATAAACCCTCCTCTACACAAAGCTATAGATAATAAAACCTGAGCCCCATCTGAAGCCAATGGGATTGCAGAGTTCCACCCTCAAAGAGCCAGTTGCAGGATCTAGATCATACTGTTTACCCTCCGTACCCTTTATTTATTTTGAATTTCACTCAGCTTGGACAGTGAAGTTAGACTGGTCAGTTTTGCTTGCTGCATCTCATGCACAGTTCAATGCTTTCATGTTTTGGTTTCCAACGCTGCAGGGATGAATGTAATTTAAAAGAAAACATATAAAACCCTCACCCTGCTTTCACTGAGTTCATTCAAAAATATTGAAGGAGCCTTTTCTGTTTGTATCGGATTTGTAAATCACATTTTTTTCCCCTTTGCATAGTCAAAATATCAGGTCTAAATCTAGTTGACAGTGTGGTCCCTTGGAGGGCTGGCTTTTACCCCCCTCAGCATACTGTCACTCACAGAGGGGTTTGCACTTCACAAAGAATCATAGAATATCAGGGTTGGAAGGGACCTCAGGAGATAATCTAGTCCAACTAGCAGGACCAATCCCCAGACAGATTTTTGCCCCAGATCCCTAAATGGCCCCCTCAAGGATTGAACTCACAACCCTGTGCTTAGCAGGCCAATGCTCAAACCACTGAGCTTGATAAAGTGTTGTCAATTTGCATACTTGGAGGAGAGGATGGAGCACTTGCAGTTCAGCTGCACAGTGGGAACAATCACATGTGGACAGATTTCAACAAAGGGTCTTTCAGGTGAAACAGCAGTTTGCTTGGCTCCTTACCCTCTGTGTTAGCTTTGAGTCTGTGGGCTAGAATCTCCCTCCCAGTTCTTGCAGGACCCTGTGGTGCAGTCGTGACATCGTGCGATGTCCCGTGCTCTGACTTCCCCATAGGACCCAGCAGCTGGGCTCAGGCAGGAGGAAAGCCCCCATTAAACCTAAATCTCTGCAGTACTCAGGAAAAAGTTATGTGCCCTCCCCCCCCCCCCCCAAAAAAAGTGAAAAAATCACTGGCCAGTCCCTGTTGTGAAAGACCCTCCTTAAGGTCTTCTGGGCCTGGTTTTCCATTAAGCTGCACCTTGTGCAGTCCTTTACACTGGTACAAAATTTGTGCAAACGTGCCACCAACCCAGAACAGCAACGCGTTGCACTTAAAGCACAGGTGCAGAATGGTGGAGAACCAGGGCCCCTGTTTTCTGCATCGCGATCTTTGCGCTCAGGATACTAAATCACCACAGAGCTGAGGACTGTTGTATCTTTTGTTTCCATAAAGGTCAAAGAAGAGTCATCCTCCTTTAAGTGCCAAGAAGAGGCCTTCTACCTTCTGGTGCAAGAAGACATTGAACAGTAAGGTTGCTGCGCGGCTTTTCATTCCTGAACAGGCCCCGGCATGGACCCTGGTTTCCCCTTGGTCACTTTCCTTTTTGTTATGAGTTAGATCAAGGGAGCTTTTCTTGTGAACTTTGTGTAACTTAGCTCTGATGCCATTGCACACACGGCCGTGTCCTTTTATGGGATAATGTCCCTTCCGCTGAGACTCACAGACCTTCCTGGGAGGTTTCAGGAGCCCTAACTGCTCTTTGCCCATCTGGCTTTTCTTCTCATTGGAGCTGCTGGGACTGTGAGGGGGTCGGGGGGGCCTTCTTCATTTGAATCTCACTCGCCGCTGTGAGCGTGGTTGAGGCTCCGTCCTGAAGAACCAGGGCTCATCCCCAGCTAAATTAATGCCCCACTGACCATCCATCCTGCAAATACCCTGCCTGTTCATTGACACAATCCTCAGACCACCACGCCCACCTAGGAATGCGGGTGGCACTAGTCCCTGAATGGCTTTCTTTGATCTCACTAGTCTCATTCAAATGGGACTGCCTCCATGCTTTGATGGATTGAGGCTTGAGAGCTTGCACCCTGCAGGATTGAGCCCATAGCCACAAAGCAAGACGAAAGCTGCCTCTGGACGGCATGTGTCCGTATCTGCATTCAGGCCCACTGGGTTCACTGGTCGAAGCATTTCAGTCCGTTGCAGGCTGCTTAGGCTTTGCTCCTCACCCAAGCCCTGGTCTTTGCCAGCTGCTGCAGGCTGGCTCTGAGCAGTGGCTCTTTTCCAGGTCAGATTCGCTTACCCAGTTTCAGATATTACCAATCTAAGTGGATGTCATTAAATGTTTCTGTGAGTGAGAACCACTTGGAGGTTGTCTGGCAGTGACTCAAGGTTCCCACCTTCACTGATATTCCTAACTGCTTGGTTGTTTCTTTACAGGGAGCCCATAAAATATTTTTAGATTAAATCTGTGCCCAGCACAAAAGCGCAGAGTGAGATGCTGATAGTTTTAGTGTTTGTGTAGGAATTGCAACGTGCTGCGCTCCTGGCCTCCAGCAATTACAGCGACATGAACTGGTGGGTGGGTGCAATGCAGTCCCCCAGGGTCCAGACGTGCTTGTTCTCACCTACCTCTCCCTGCTGTGAACAATGAAAAAGACCATCAGAGCATCCAGGCTGGGTCAGACCAGTGGTCCACCCCGCCTAGTATCCTGTCTGCCGACAGTGTCCAGTGCCAGGGGCTTCAGAGGAAATTAACAGAACAGGGCAATTATCACGTGACCCATCCCCGGTCATCCACTCCCACCTTCTGGCAGTCAGAGGTTTAGGGACACCCAGAACATGGGGTTACGTCCCTGGCCATCTTGGCTAATAGCCATGGATGGACCGATCCTCTGTGAACTTCTCTAGTGCTTTTTTCAACCCAGTTATACTTTTGGCCTTCACAACATCCCCTGGCAATGAGTTCCCTGGGTTGACTGCGTTGTATGAAGAAGTACTTCCTTATGTTTGTTTTAAACCTGCTGCCTATTAATTTCATATGGTGACCCCTGGTTCTTGTGTCATGTGAAGGGGTAAATAACATGTTCCTAGTCACTTTCTCCACACCAGTCATGATTTTATAGACCTCTATCATATACCCCCTTAGTCATCTCTTTTCCAGGCTGAACTGTCCCAGTCTATTTAATCTCTCTTCATATGGAAGCTGCCCCATATCCTTAATCATGTTACTGCCCTTCTCTATACTTTTTCCATTTCTAATATATCTTTTTTGAAATGAGGCAGCCAGAACAGCACAGAGTATTCAAGATGTGGGTGTAGCATGGATTCATAAAGTGGCATTATGATATTTACAGTCTTATCATTTATCCCTTTCCTAATGGTCCCTAACATTCTGTTCACTTTTTTGACTGCTGCTGCACATTGAGCGGATGTTTCCAGAGAACTAACCATAGTGACTCCAAGATCTCTTTCTTGAGTGGTAACAGATCATTTAGATCCCATTTTGTATGTGTAGTTGGGATTATGTTTCCAATGTGCATTACTTTGCATTGATCAACATTGAATTTCATCTGTCATTTTGTTGCGCAGTCACCCAGTTTAAAGTGAGATCCCTTTGTAACTTTTTGCAGTCTGTTTTGGATTAAATGATTTTGAATAGTTTTGGGTCATCTGCAAACTTTGCCACCTCACTGTTTACCCCTTTTTCTAGATCATTTAAGAATAAGTTGAACAGCACTGGTCCCAGTACAGATCCTTGGGGGACACGGCTATTTACCTCTCTCCACTCTGGAAAATGACCATTTATTCCTGTCTTTTAACGAGTTACTGAGCTAGGGTGACCAGACAGCAAATGTGAAAAATCGGGACGGGGGTGGGGGGTAATAGGAGCCTATATAAGAAAAAGACCCCAAAATCGGGACATCTGGTTACCCTATACTGAGCCATGAGAGGACCTTCCCTCTTATCCCATGACTGTTTTCTTTGCATAAGAGCCTTTGGTGAGGGGCCTCAAAGGCTTTCTGAAAGTCCAAGTGCACTGTATCCAATGGATCCCCCTTGTCCACATGCTTGTTGACCCCCTCAAAGAATTCTAATAGATTGGTGAGGCATGATTTCCTTTTACAAAAGGCCATGTTCACTCTTCCCTAACAAATCGTGTTCATCTCTGTGTTGATAATTCTGTTCTTTACTATAGTTTCAACCAGTTAGCCTGGTACCAAAGTGACGCTTACCAGCCTGTAATTGCCAGGATCACCTCGGGAGTCTTTTTTTTTTTTTTTTTTTTAATTGGTCACATTAGCTCTCCTCCAGTCATCTGGTGCAGAGGCTGATTGAAGTGATAGGTTACATACCTCAGTTAGTAGTTCTGCAATTCCATAGTCAAGTTCCTGCAGAACTCTTGGGCGAATCCCCTCTGATCCTGGTGACGTATGACTGTTTAATATTAATGAAATATTCTCTAGTGGTGCAAAGCATCTGTTCCATGAGTGAGGCCCTCTCCCTCGATCACGGGGCCTTCATAGTCCCTCAAAAGACCTGGGTTGGGACTGGGCCCAGGAGGGATGTTGCGTGCTCCCAGGTGAGAAGCCTTGGCCTGAGGTTGACTGCTGAACACCTGATCTGTGGATTAGAGGAAGGTGGAGGAGTTGAGGAACATAAGGATTGCCAGACTGGATCAGACCCAAGGTCCACATAGTCCAGTATCTTGTCTCTGACCATGGCCAGCACTGGATGCTTCAGAAGAAGGTTAAAAAACCCCACAGTAGCAGATGGAAGATAATCTGCCTCCCCCGCCACGTGCACACACTTTTTTCTAGCTCTCTTGTAGCCCTTTTCATCAGTAGATCTCAAAGCTCTGTACAAAGGAGGTCAGTATCACTGCCCACTTTTCAGTTGGGGAAGCTGAGGCACAGAGCAATGAAGTGACTTGCCTGAGGTCACCTAGGAGGCCAGTGGCAGAGCCAGAAATACACCGCAGGTCTCACGAGTCCGAGTCCAGTGCTCTATCCAAAAGGAAACCCTGCCGCCCATGAAATATGAGATTTAATCCTTACCAAAATTTTTGTTGTTAATAATGACCACTCTGGATATTCTTGATATCCACATAAACGTCCAGCCCCCTTTTGAATTTCTGAAGTTGTTGGCCCCAGTGGCTCTCTCTGGCAATGAGTTCCACAGTTTAATTACACATTGTATGACAGAGTATTTTTTTATCTCAATCTTTTCATTATCTCTTCCTATGAAAGTTTTTTTTTTTTTTCAAGGCCCTTGGTCATTGTCATTGTTCTTCTTTGATCCCCCTCTAATTCTGCAGTCTTTTCTGAGATGGGGTGACCAGTCCTACATGCAGTATTCCAGATGAGGCTGCACCACTGATCTGTGTGAAGGCATTAAATATTCTTTATATTATTGAACATCCTAGTCCTTCTGCATCTTAACATTGTGTTTGCTTTTTTGGCCCCATTGAGCAGAGGTCTCCATTGAGCTGTCTATTGTGATGCCCAGGTCCCTGTCTTGAGTTGATACAGTTAATCTAGACCCCTGTAAGGTGCATGAGTAGTTTAAATGTTCCCCTCTGGTGTGCATTAGTTTGTGTTCATCAACCCTGGACTTCATTTCCCATCGTGTTGCCCATTTCCCTGGGTTGTTTAGGTCTCTCTGTAATTCCTCACCATCCTCTCTGGTCCTGACTGGCCTAAATAACATTGCAATGAAAGACCCGCGACTGGCCCAGGTCAGTTGTGTCGGGCTCGCAGGGCCCAGACTGTGGGGCTATAAAATTGCAGTGTAAACGTTTGGGCCTGGGCTCTGAGGCCCCACAAGGCGAGAGGGTCCTAGATCCTAAGCTCCAGCCAGAGCCTGAACATCTACACAGCAATTGTATTGCCCCACAGCCTCAGCCAGCTGACCTGGACCAGCCATGGCTGCACCGCGGGCCTTTCGTTGCAGTGACGTACCGTAAGTGTCATGTGCACTCCCTCACTACTCACCTCCCTTCATCAATATATTAACACAGGGACGTAGTGTGGAATCCTACTGCCTCCTCTGTTAACCGTCTCCCATGATGCAAATTAACCATTTAATCGTATTCCTTGCTTTCTGTGTCTCAGCCAGTTTTCAGTCCATGACAATACTTTGCATCTCACTGCTTGACTACTTAGCTTATTTGAATCTAAAACCATTAGGTCAACTGGTTCTCCTTTATCCACTGCTTTTCTGACACATTCAAAGAAGTCTAAGAGATTAGTGAGACACGATTTTCCTTTGCAGAAATCCTGCTGGTTAGACCCTGTCACGTTATGATCGTCCAGGTGTTTTGCAATTCTGTTTTTAATTATCATTTTAACCAGTTCACCAGGTACGGATGTAAGGCTCATTGCTCTGTGATTCCCCAGATCACACACAGAGCATTTTTAGAAAAGAGATACAATATTAGCTGCCCTCCAGTTTCTGGAACAGTGGATGTTTTCAATGGGAGGCTGCAGATTTTTGTTAGCCCCTCAGCTCCTTCAGCCCTATGCTCCTTCAGCCCTCTTGGCTGGACCAGCTGGCTCGGTAGCGAATTGCTTTTTAAATGATCAGTTTGCTCTAGATCTCTCCTTCTGACAGCTCAGCCGCTGAGTGCACCTCAGCTTGGTTACCAGGAAGGAGCAGGGGCGATGTAGGAATCTCCCCAACGTTCTCTGCAGTGAAGACTGGTCCAAAGAAATCATCGAGCTTCTCAGCCCTGTCCTCGTCTTCCCGGACTGCTCCCTGGTAACCCCGGGTGAGCCAGCAGATTCGCCGATTCTTTCCCAGGCTTCCTATTTCTGACTGAGTTAAAGACTAGCCTGTTTGTTTTTACACCTTTAGCTATTTATCTCCGAACTCTATTTTGGCCCTTTTACGTTGTAAGGGGCGATGATTTCATTTCCCTAAGGGGAATAAAGGAAGGGGCCTGTTTTTTCACCCCTATGCTGCTGCCTGGTGAGCAGCCTGGCAGTCTCCCAGCAGATTGCCCCCCCTACACCCATCCTTCGCTGGCATGAAGAAAGTGTGTGGATGTGATAAGGGGAAGAGGACTGTATAAGGGTAGCAAAGAGGTGTGAAACTCCATGAGCTCTGCTTAGGCCAGCTCCAGCATGTATAGCCCCACTAGGGAGAGGACAAGTGCCCATGCTGGGGGCAGCAGGGAAAGGCAGTGACCTCTCTGCACTTCTCAGCCAGCTTGAGGAGTCTTGGGAACAGAATCACCAGGAGATTACGCTGTGTTAGGCATCTGGGAATATGCCTTCCCCTGCGAGAGGGGCTGGGTTCAAGGGCAGCGTCCTAGGCTGGTGCAGTGGGACAGAGGTTTGGTTTAAGAAAATGAAGTTATCACACGCCTGGAGAAATCTATTGAATTAGGAAATAAAAGACTTCTGGGTAGCAGCCAAGCAGGGACACCTAGGAGTTCATCTTTTAAGACCTGAATGGTGCAGGAAAGAGAAGGAATCTTCAGTGTTGCCTGTGTTAAAGGGGAAATCTTTCGGCGGAAGGGATGAATGATTATTTCCAAAAGCTAGAGGGGAGCTCCCAGGTGGATCCAAGTGAAAGACCCAGACTCGAGCTACAGGGTCTGAATGGAGGAGTGGGTAGATTGCAGCATGGTTTAAGATAAAGGAGGGTGCAGGAAGTACAGTAGAGGAATAAAGACAGAGCGGATCAGAAGCTGTTGTATGTCTGTGTGGGGCCTTGGTTTGATTTGGTGGGAGTGCAGTTTGTTACATGGTGTGAGCAGTGGGATCTGCCCATGGCCACAGCCTGTTGCTGGGTGTAGCCTGTGATGGCTTTCTGTTGTGTGTCTCTGACGAGGCTCTCTGTCGAAGACGGACAGGCACCTCATGCTGCCGTATGTACTGGGACAGAAGAGATGCACTGCTCACAAGGCCTGCACGGTATCAGCAGGATGGACTGGGGGAAGCTTGCCCGGGCTGAGGCTGTGCTGCAGAGACATAAAGGCCTAGAGGTGCTGCCGATGTCCTTTTGTCACCTGGCACCGGTGCAGAAATGCTCTGTGGTGTATCCCTTAGGTAGGGCTGTTCCCTGTCACCATGGCCCATGGTGAAGGGAGTCAGGGATGGGGAGGGGCCCACCGGGCCCCATGTTCTAGCTACAGTCAACTGTTTAGGCCAAAACATGACAAATAACGCATTTGTCAGGCAGCGGAGCTGTGTCGGCCATAACTTGGGTGTGGTGACAGCAGGCTGAGAAACAGTCACCCCGGTTCATTACTGGCAAGTCCTCGGTTCAGGGCCTGCTGCCTATTTATTTATTTGTCCTAGAGCTGTTTGGAGTGAGATTCCTGCTCTTAACAGACTAACTGTAAACACAGGTGCTCATTACTAATACAGCCCTGAGCTTTCAATTCCCAGGGCCCGCAGAGGACGGGAGCAGCCCTGTGAATTGGCCAAGCACTGGAGATGCAGGTCACATACAACAGCTACACCGGGGGGGAAACAGGCAGCAGCTTGAAGCTGCCAGACACCATCCTGACGAGGCCCAGTCGCTCGGAGCGCGTCACTAGTCCCTCCTCGGGAA
>NW_020664444.1:1903581-1952934 GCF_002925995.2 Terrapene triunguis | reverse complement strand
CTGCTGGGCTTAGCACCAATGGCTGTGTGCTCGCCTCCCTCGCTGTGCTGAGATTCAGTCGTGAACCGGAGCGAAACTGCCTCTCTTCTCGGTTTAGCTCGTGGGGAGGAAAAAGACCCCAAACCAGCTCGCAGCTGAAAATGCCTTTTAGAAGCTGCGGTCGCAGTCAAAATTAAATCAGAAAATGAACTATTACTCAAAGTGACTTGGAGTTGCTCAAGATTTATATGCTTTGGGCCGCCCGAACTCTATTTGCTGGGATGAAGGATACCTAGGGAAACCTCGGCTGCTAGCGCACCGTGACCGTTTGCAATTTCACACCACTTTAAACTCGCTCTCATTGAGATGGTGAAGATGAAAAATGTCTTTATTATAGGAAGTCACAGGTCCCTGATTGGTTGCTAAATGTGTTTTAATGTGTGGTGTGACTGCCATGGGTTGGGAAGGAGCACGGGAAGGGGGAGCCGGGTTGGTAATTTGAGCTCACACAAGATTCCTGCAAGCCAGAGGAGCTCAAAACAAAGGAATTATTTTCAGTCTCCCGGCTGCTTTCCCCACGCTGAGCTGGCCAGTGCCATTTATTGCAGGCTAGTGATGTGGCTTTTCCCTCCATAGCTAAGTCACCATGGGATGGGTTGTTTGTTCTTGTTCTTTGGTACGTTCTCCATCTTCCACCCTTTGTTGTTCCCCAGGATTCATCCCTTTCTGTTAGTTTAATTGTGTCTAGGGTTCAATATGTAGATATAAAACACAGGCATGCCAAACCGACCCGCTGGAGGTGTATTCCTGCAGATTGCAGACAAGGGATTCAGACACTTTCGGGCTGAATCCCATCACAACTGCGCCGGGGGTTGTTACACTCTGTTGTTCCGTTGTGCGTTGCTCCTTTTTCCATTCCATACATCTGTGGCTGCTGTTTTGTCAAGCCTCTTTGATCCTCTCGCACTCCGATCATGCTGCCCTGCTCCCCACCACAGACTTGTAACCAGTTCTTCCCTTCACACTTAACAAAACATGCCATCATTTGCATTGTGAATAATTATGTTCTAGATTAGATCGTGAAAGCCACAAATGCTCTCAAAGCATTTCAACAGAATGATTTCAGACCGTATCTCAGGATCACTTTATTCCTCACTGAAATGCAGCCACCTCTGAGGTGAAACGCAACAACTGCTCAACAGCTTCCAGCAAGACTGCACCACGGTTTAAGGGAGGGAGTAAAGAGGCGAACTGCATCTGAATTTAAGTAGTTTAGCCTGGGCACCTTTGCTATGGATTTTTAATGACCACAGACAGTCAAGAAAGTCATTCCTCAGTGTTACGTCTCCTCCAGAAGAGAATCCGCTTAAGATTCCATCAGAGCGGCTCTCCACGGGGGGGGGGGGGGGGCATGCTCAGCCAGCGGCAAAATGGCTGGATTTAATACCTACTTTAGGATCACTTGCCTCTGCCATCTTTATGTCTCCTGTTTACATGTCCACGTAATCGGCCTGCCATCGCCTGCACCGCGTGTGCAGCCTCGGGCAACTGCAGAGCACAAGCTGCCTGCCCTGGGCTAGTTGTAGCTGCGATTTGTGCCCTGTGGCTGGCCACGCCCTGTGGCCCATGCCTGGGGCTGGGTGCAGCTCGTTGGCCTTGCTGTGTAAGCCTGAGACGATAAAGCTGTGTGTGTTTCTCTTTCAGCCTCAGGGCTTTGGAGTTGGAGAGACTTTTGTCTCCCCCAGGAGAAGTGACCCTCATACCACCACCTACCTGTAAGTGCTACTGCATAGTGGTGTCCTTCTCCATGGGAGCATAGGTCAGTGCACACTATAATATAATAATATATGGAGATATACCTATCTCATAGAACTGGAAGGGACCCCGAAAGGTTATTGAGTCCAGCCCTCTGCCTTCACTAGCAGGACCAAGTACTGATTTTGCCCCAGATCCCTAAGTGGCCCCCTCAAGGATTGACCTCACAACCCTGGGTTTAGCAGGCCAATGCTCAAACCACTAAGCTATCTCCCCCTCCATCTACTGGCATATTTCACTGCCATATTAAATGGCACACTCCTCTTCTGATTATTGAGATACTGAGCTCCATCCCTAGGACATTGGCCATGAGCCCCCGGAAAAGGCTCCTTCCCAGAATAAGCAGAAGCAAATTCAGTAGCTGTGACAAGTGACTCCTCCTTTGTGATTTCAGCTCCATCCTGCGCAGTTAAACGTGGCTGGGTCAGGAGGGCAGAATTGGTTTGAATGCTCTTCCCTCTTCCCCCAGGGCCGTCTGTGCTAGCCAGTGTCTGATGGCTTGAGGAAACGAGGTTCTGCCCCTGTTCGTGTCATGGGAGATCGGAAACCTGTTGCTATGACACTCCGCAAGGAGTTCGGAGGAGTGTGTGGGCTCAGATGCTTTAGCCATGTCCAGGGGGAATGCAGCCCTTAAACAAGCAGGAAAGTGTTTGGCTAGAAAAACTGGCCAGGCTCAGGGGTTCCATCGGTGCGCCGTTCTCTTACCTTGTATTGTTAGGCTGGCCAAATGCACAGTGTTCCTGTGCTGTCCTCCCTCTCTGAAAGTCTCTTTCAAGGGAAAGCCCGTCCTCCGAGCACTTGTCTTAAGCGAGTGCTGTATAGCCAGCAAGCCGAGAGCTGGGATGGGAGAGGTGTTTGTGCTGCCTGATGCTCTTGTTTTTCCAGCAGCCCTTCATGTGTATTCACTCTGTAATGATCAGTTATTCTTGCATTTGTATCTTTTTTTCACTCCGGGAATCATGCACGAAACCGGGAGCAAAGTCAAGCACAGACCCTCCTCTCAGCTCATCCGGCAACACAGTTTACAAAAAGCTCTGTTATTATCCCCGCATCCATACTCTCCAACCCTGTAATTAGATGCTTAGGCTGATGATTGCCCCATTGTCCGCTGGATGGGTTTAATCACTCTTTTCTCCTACAGTGGCAATTTTTTTCCAATTAATTATTTCAGTCTGAACAGCAATAGCTGGTTGAGTTTAGAGAGAAATTAAAAAGGGTAGGAAAGGATAATGAAGAGTGAGTTAACTGAGGAGAGGAAGAAACAGGGTGGCTGGATAGCCCAGGTTTGGTTTAGGGCACAGCAGAAACAACAACAACAACAAAACATGGCAAGAGTCTCAAAGGCCTGGTCAATTGACTCAGCCTAGTCACGCTGTCTGGAGTGGCTCATGACCGGGAGTTCCATCGTCAGGGCAGAGACCCCAAGCTGGTGGTATGGTCTATAATGAGATTTCACCCACCCAGTAACAAATGTGAACTCCTGAAGCACTATAACAGTCTGACCAGGGAGTCACAGACTGTCCCCTTGGGCATTCCCGTCTATCTTGCCACTCAGGCAGGCTGGACTTCGTGATACTTGGTTGCTATACACCAAAGATGACAAAAGATTCAGGTTGCTCCCAGTCCCAAGAGACCAGGTCAATTTGTACCTCAGATCTCACACCAAAGACCACACTTGTAGCCAGTCCTATAGTAAACTAACTAAGGATTTGTTAACTAAGAAAAGAAATGAGAGCGTTATTACAAGGTCAAAGCAAGCAAATGAGTTAGTCTGTAGTTTTTAGATACACAAGTTTAGATGCACAAATGAGTTACAGTCTGTAGTTTTAAAAGGTGACAGAGTTGCCGTAATCTGTCAGCTCTCAATGTTTTTTAGGGCTAACCCAGGGGATCGCTGCTTCTGTTTCCTAGCTCCAGCCCCGTGAGAGTCCGAACAGCAAAGAGCGAGGGAAAATGTTCTTGTTCACTATCTTTATTTCCTTCTTCCCAAATTCAAGCTGATAGGACGAGCCCTTTTGCACGGAGCCTCTGCTAATTGCCCCTGCACACTCATGAAAAATCTTTGTATTGTGATGCCCCACAATGGCCCATTTCGTTTTGATAGCCCTTCCTGGTGGGCAAGAGGATTTAGCATTTGGCGCTCGGTAACGGTTTTTCTTGTTTGGTGAGTTCCATAGTTCAGAACAAACACTTTACGGCTCTAGCGCAAACACTTAAGTACCTTGTAGCATGGGATACAGACCATATAAGTGGGGTTAATACATTTAGCTATTAACCAGCATTTCATAAAGTCTACACACATTGTTATAAGTCCAATACCGGCCTGAGCCAGTCTAACACATGGGTGAGACAGACTGGGTTCCAGCAATCAATTTGTCAGTGCTCGGCTGAGGCCTAAAGCCTTGACAAGAGAGGGCACCGGGTCTGCCAGCGTCACAGGGCTCACGGGGCTCATGCTGTGAAGCTAGATGCCCCCTCACCAGGCTTCAGAGCCTGGGCTTCCCCCCGAGCGTGAACGTCTGCACTGCCATTTTAGCCCTGTGGTGAGAGCCTGAGTCAGTTGACCCGGGTCCTGAGAGTTGCTGCCGTGGGCCTTTCTGCTTCAGGCTCCCTCTTTTTCTCTCCATAGAGCGTTTTTGGACTTGCAAATACCCTCCTTGGAAACAACCCAACGGCATCTTGAGGAGGAGGAGGGGCCTTCCTGGCGCACAGGCGCTGCTCTTGTTCGTGTGTGCTGCCAAGAAGCTGTGGTGCTGGCCGTGCTGGGAATGCCTCGGCACACGCTAGGATAAAAGGAGCTGTTAGCTAAATGTTTTAACCAACCCATTTTAAAGCCTAGTGTAGGACAGGGTTGCAAGCTGGATTTGAACAGGTTTTAGCTAGTCAAGTTGCAGCTTCTGTTCTCCTGCTAAGACTCTCCTTGAGCAGCCAAGCATGTTAAAATCCACACCAGGTTTTTAAAAGGGGTTAGCTAATGTTTATAAAAATTGACCTGTTGTGGACAAGTCCACAGACAGGTGTTGCTGGCTCTAAAGTCTAGGGGTCTTTTGCTTTTGATGGTGCCTGGTTATTTTCCACAATCGTAAATCAATGAACTTTTTTATGTTCCTCTGATCTCCATTGGCCTCACTTCCCTGAAATAGTTTCAAATGCCAACTCCTGAGAGGTTCTGGAATGGGACTGGCCCGTTGCTGGTTCCAACAGTCGGAGGGACTGAATGGCTCAGGGAATTGGGAATAGGGCTTTTCCCCTCCAAGCTGCCTGCTCATATGTGACCCAGGTGGGTAGCAACCATAGGCATTATCATCTGATGGCTGTTGGATTAAATCCATTGGTGTGTCTCGGAGCCTAACACCCAGCATCACAACTGGCACTAATTAGCCCTCTCGTTAGCAGTCTCAACAGAGCGGCCAAGGCATTAATGGGTCATGGAGGCTTAGCGCCCCTTTGATCCCTAGAAGGGGTCCTCCCTGGGAGAGATGATGCACATGGGTGCTGGGCAGTGTGCAGCTTCCAAGGCTGCGGTCCTGGCACTTCTCACCAGCACTAACTTCACCTTGTAGCTCTTTAGAAGGGAGAATTCCAGGTGCAGCCCTCTGGGCCATCTTCTCAGGCCCCAGTATAGCAATGAACCCATTGTGCCGCACCGTCCGTTTTTAGTTCAGTCACCAGCTTGGCACAGTGATTTTTGCCAAGCTCCTCTGTGCCTTCCCATGAGACTGAGGCACCGTGAAGAGGAAAGGGGAGAACCGGGAGCGGAGGTAGCCCCGGGGCAGCAAGGAGTTGTGAACGAGAAGGGCTGACCCAACCTGTGTTGGTTTTGTTTCCCCATGGCCTGCGCACTCAGGAGGGTGTGCCAAGTGACCAGGTGTGCAAATGCCTCCATCGGGACGCAAACCTAGAGCTGAGCTGAGCAGTGAGCTATCCCTTGGGCTGCCCAGTCCTCTAGAGACAGAATTCCCTTCGCAGAGGAGGATTCCAGGGACTGCAGGCATACTGGGACTGGATTGTCAGAATCCAAACCCAAGACACTTCTGTGGCAACATTTTTTTTATGGTTACAGCAGTGAGACGGATGCTTTCTCAGAATGGAGGGTTTCCCCCCAGCGACACAGTGTCTTAACAAGTTCCTCATGAAACACTGTTCAGGTGTGGCTACCCTTCTGTTTGAGCAAAAGATCAACTCAGATAGTGCCTGTGCTCATGTGACTTTTCCTTTCACCCCCAATGTTGTTCATCACACTGGACGCTCCTTCCACTGGACGGTCAGCACCTCGCAAACACAAAGCCAGTTCCACTTGGTGGAGCAACTCATCTTGGACAAATATTTTCTTGTTACAAAATCCCAATATTTTGGCTGATGAGATGAAAAGATGGAACATTTCAGGTGTCCCAAGAGCTGTTTCTGGAGAATCAGGATTGTCCCAGCTAACCCAGGACTTCTGGTCCTTGGACTTCTGGTCCTTTTACATCTGGCTCTCTGAGGAAGCTGCTGGACAAGCCAGGTGAGACTCTAGGCAGGATTCTCAAAAGCTAAGAGGGCATGTTCAGGACTTTGCATCCATGGGAAAAGCATTGGGCTTCATGGCCGTCTCAGCACCATGTGTCTGCTTCAATGTATAAAGTCTTTTTCTGGCCTGGCCTGGCCCAGCTTCACCAAACCAAATGCCCTCAGGATGCCTGCGTCTCCACAATGGAAAGAGGAGCTTCTCTGGCCCCCGTGGTGCACTGGTTGGTACTCCAGAGCAGCATCCTGCTCTCCTCAGCTGGAGGAACGGTTGCTTTACTTCTGTGCTCACTGGTGCTATTGGGATCCTAGAGAATGCAGCCAGGACCTTGCACACTCCCCCCTCCCCACACACAAGGCAAATAGACGGTCCAGCTGTGGCAAACGTTGCTCTTCTCAGGCTGTGTTGTTGTAAGCCATGAAACAGGCTCACAGCACATCTGCAGCACAGACTGGCAGCGTCTGTTGGTGTTTCCTCCCTCCCTAAAACATCTGGCTGCTTGGCTAGCTAGAAGATACAAGCTGCCATCTCTGCGGGCCAGATGCATGCAGTGCAGTACATTCCACATTCTTGATTCAAAGTGCACAGGGAAATGATTCCAGGCGTGAGAGTCCAGGGCACAGCCACACGGGGGTTTGTCTCTGCAATGTTCTGCTTCAGTTTCCTCTCTCTGTGCTTGTGGTGGTCAGGGGGCTTTCCGCCCTAGGGTCATGGTAGCTCTGCGGCTGCTGGAGCGTCTGCCTATTGTGCAGTCCTGGGCTCTGGACACCGAGCTAGCAGGGTTTAGGACACTGGGCCAGGTGCAGATATTGGCTGGTAATAACGACGGGTAGCAACAGCTTCCAGAGGGGAGTGTAACCAACGCAGTCTCTCCTCGCGTAACATGAGAACCAGGGGGCCCGGGAGAGGAAAGGGCAGCACATTTCTAACAAAGAAGGAAATATCGCTGCAGCAACTAGCCAGCCTATGGATCCTCGGTTACCAAGGTTCGTACTGGGCAGCTGGGTTTTTAAAGGGACAGGGTAACTTTATGACAACTAGCAACAGTTGCATCTAGGTAAGCCCAGGGCCACGTTGAATTCAGGGCTGTTTAAGAGGAATTGGATGTTATGGCTGAGGGTGTAGGGTGATCACCTGCAAGGGCCAGACAGGAATTTCCCTCCTGTTCAGCATTGTGCAGACTGGCTACGTGCGCTGGCCCATGCCTCTGATGTAGCCTGTACTGGCCACTGCCCCCAAGGCAGCCTGGTCAGGCCTGTTCTCCAAGCGTGGGATAAGCACTTGATGACCATGGGACAAGCGCCAAAGAAATGCCGAAAATAAATCCGCAAACAAACGAACATGCCGGGGCACGTTTCAATAGCTGCAGCCAACTAGGACTCTGCCTTTAAAAGGGAGCTTTTGTGGGCCAAGTTCTGGCCTCTGTTACAGGTGTGCAACTGCGCTGCCTTTAGCGAGGGAGCCGAAGGCAGAATTTGGCCCTGTGATTGGAACGTGTCTGTCGCTCCTGTTGACGATGCATGAGCCAGAAGAGAAGCCAGTGCCTTCTCCTGTAGCTGGGTTGGCCCTGCGGGGCTGAGCGGGACAAAGAGCAGCAAACACATGACGTCTTTGTCATCATTACAGTGCATGGGGAGCAGCCCTGGGTGGTGTGTCTGAGTGGAACTGCACTTTGACGCACCCCCTGCACTCCCAGTGGCTGCGGGGCAGGGCAGATCCCATCTCCCTGTCTGATGGGGACCTAGGCAGAGAGGGGCTCTCAGTGAGTCATTCGCAGAGCTGGAAATACAGCCCGGACTCTCGTCCCCTGCTCGGGCATTAGACCATTCCGTCTCTTTACAAACAAAGTTAGGGAGGGGCCAAGCCCAAGTGCCCAGTTTGGGGTCTGTCAGGACTTGTCTACATGGGAAATGACCAGCATAACTGTGCCAGGATATTACACTGCTGTCATCATACCTGGCTAGCTCCCTGGGTGGGCATTTAGAAGAGTGCCTTTTTGGGTTTTTTTTGCTTATACCGCTTTCATTTTTGCTGTGTAGACAAGCCCTCAGATCAGACTGTAGATGCCCTAAAACTAAGCCAGGAGGGCTGCAGATCATGTATTAGGACAGTTGATTCTGGGCTAGCTCTGAAGTGAATGGGCAGTGCTATGTCTGTGCAGAAGACTGCAACAAACACTGGTGCAGTCTCTGTTCGTGCCATTCCTTTAACGCTAATGGGCATTATGCATGAGCTGCAGGGAGCGGACACCGTAGCGTATTTGAATGTGCCAGTTTCACAGACCCTGCTGGTCCCTCTCTTCCAGGGCTCTGCTCTACTCTGGGCTGATTAAACAAAAGCATCAGTGTTGTTAATATTTGGCTCTTTCCCTTTGCGTGAGGTCCCTCCCTGCCTGTTTCCCATGCTCTCATCCCATTGTTCTGCAGGCTTGCTAATGCAGTGGTTATTTCCCTACATTGAAATAAGGTATATAAGGCATGGAAGAGTCTTAAAATATGCTGAAGTAACTCTAAACAATGCAAAAAGATGCATTGACTCAAAGCCAGCGGCGGAACGTGCTTACCAAATCCTCATTAATTCTGCAGCATTATCAGCTGGCATGGACTCCATTCTCAAGGTGATTCTGGGATGCAACCGATTCGGATTTGAAAAAAAATGTTTTTAAGGTTACTCAAGGTTTTGAAGGCAGAGGAGGAAAAAAATGAATGCCTTTCAGGAGTTACAAAAAAAATGCTGCCTGGGCAATTCATGTATAATTCAATGAATTCCAAAGTAGTTTGAATATTTAAATTATGTATGATCAAAGCAATAAAGAAATCTGCATTTCCTCATTCTGTGCCCCCCAGACATTATGCTCCCAAGTGCCCCCCCCCAAAAGGCAGTTCCTCGCTTCCATGCTCCTGTATCTATTGAACCTTATTGCTCCAAAGAAATTGAGTTCGACTGGAAAAAAACGTCCGTCAAGTGTAACTGCTGTTCTTTAATAAATACATGATGCATCGCATCTTGAGCTGGCGCCGTTGCTAGGGTGATGATGGTCAGTGGAGCCTCAGCAGCAGGGCAGGCCCGGAGAGCGATGGTGATGGGCAAGGCTGTCCCTGGTTTGCCTGACATACTGTCAGCAGCACAGAGTTCTAATTAGCCGCTGGCCCAGTGCCAGCCTCTCCTGCAGTACATCCGCCAGCTCCATCTCTCTCTCCCTGGCTGGCATGCTTCCCATGTCATCCCCATCAGCGCTAGCTTATGCCTGCAGCGGCCGCCATAATAACACAACTCTTGCGGTGGAAAGAGATGACAGGCAGGCAAATTTCAAATAGAAGATGGCAAAATGATGGAGGTTTCCCCCTCGCTTTCTCCTAGACATAGCTACAAACTTCTGCTCTCACTTGCTTTTCTCAGTTGATGGAGGCCTCTGTTGTTCCTTTCCTCTAACACCCCAAGAGTCACTGGAGCTGTTCGGGATGTGGGTTTTGTCAGGCTTTGCTTGGTACTTCCGGCTGCTGTGGTGTTTCTCGAATATAAAGTTGTTGCTTCTTTCTCTTCTATTGTAGCTTTATTTTGCTGGCGCAAAACCCCCAAACACTCGCCCAGTTCCCATCCAGATGCCGTAAATTTTCATTAGTATTCTGTGATTTAATGAGCTATTCCCAGGAGAAAATTAGTCTTCAATTTACAAAAAAAATCCCTGTTAATTTAAGCATAATAATATGAGAGTGACTTGCATGTTCCAGCACGATCCCGTACCCGGAGCCATCAGTCTCCCCGTGTTCCCGAGAAGGGTAATTATGAGGGAGAATTTTAATAAAACACTGAAGTCCATTTGAAATCTCCTGATGGAGACTGGAACGAGGTTCCTGGGGGCAAGAAAAGCAATTTCCTCATAAAGCAAGAGGTTATTTTGTAACAGGGGAATACAAAGACGGAGCTGAATGGTGATGCTGAACGACACATAATCCCACCCAATTTTGGAGAGAGGCAAGAACAAAATGTACCGAAGAAATTGCCAGGTCTCCCTTCAAAAGAAAACGTAGGTTTAATTTTTTTTGAAATGGCGCCGACTTTAGAGAAATATGCCAGGTAGAAGCTGCAGGTTTCTTATGGCATGTTTAGCAGAGAATGCAGATGCCTGTGTGTGTTGCTCAGCGTGTCGTGGTGTTGTGACCGGTTTCGAGAGGCTTCTGTGTTGGCCACAGTGCTAGCCTTTAATCTCAAAATGCTAAACATTTGCATGATCCAAGCCCAAAACTCCAGCGATTGTGGAGTCTGCTCTCCCTGCCAATGCCTGTTTCATCTTGGAATCTCTGTGTCTTCCTGTCGGGACTGAGAGTTTCTAGCACTGTCGAGCCGAATCCCAGGCCTTTCTCCCTGCTGTGCTTGCATCTGGAATACGGGAGCAGGACTTTTTCTAACACTGTTTGTGCCGAGGGTACAATGCAAAACTTGTGCAATCAGGAGTGGGTTTCCGTCACCTCTCCTATGCAGATGGAACCCATCTTTTGTGCAGATATTGAGATAGATGATGGTGGCTCTGCTCATTAGAGGCAGTGGCAAAGGGTAGGTGCTGGGAGTCTCCGTACCTAAGAAGCTCTGGAATGGGAGCTCATTAACTTGAACAATTGGGTCCAGAGGGCTCATTTGTCTGATAGTGCTTCACTGTTTTTTCTAGCAATGTTGAAAACGAGGGAGGGGGATCTGAGTCCCTTGCACAGTGACTGAGCCTTTGATTCATTCCCATTCTGATTCATGTCCTCTGTCTCAAATTGCTTTTTATAGTATTTATTTTCTGTGGCTCTTAAGCCTGCCTTCTTGGAACATGCAGCGTTCCCCATGCTGTGCGATAGATCAGACATCATGTAGCTCTGTAAACATGACATACTAAGGCCCCTTTTTAAGATGCACAGGGACAAATTCCCTGGTCAAACTGAGCTGTGTTTGGCACAAGGCCAGAGAGAGATGCAGGCAAAAGGTGGCTTTAGGCTGGCTCATCACTGGGCTGGACCATAAAGTCCCTTTTCCCCCCAACGTGTCATCACTATTAAAAAAAAAATCTTGCCTTTCATCCTTCAGGCTGCTCTGATACTACACAGGTATATAATTGACTCCTCAGTGTTTGGGGCAAGTGTAAGGGGACATTGGCTGGTTAAAAATCATTGTCTTTCCTTCAGTTACAAATGATGCCTAAGATGATTAAACTAAGAGAGGATTTTTAGGTACAGAGAAGAGCAACCAAAATGATTAGGGGCATGAAACAGCTTGCCTATGAGGAGAGATTAAAACGCCTGGGACAGTTTGGAAAAGAGATGATGGTAGGGATATGAGAGAGGTCTATGAAGTCATGAATGGTGTGGAGAAAGTGAATGATGAAGTGTTATTTACTCTTTCACATAACACAAGAACCAGGGGTCACCCAATGAAAGTAATAGGCAGCAGGTTTAAAACAAACAACTTCCTCTCACAACGTGGAACCTGTGGAACTCATCGCCAGGGGATACTGTGAAGGCCAAAACTATAACTGGGTTCAAAAAAGGATTAGATAAGTTCCTAGAGGATAGGTCCATCCGTGGCTATTAGCCAGGATGGGCAGGGACACAACCTCATGCTATGGTTGTCCCTAAGCCTCTGACTGCCAGAAGCTGGGAGTGGACAACAAGGCATAGATCACTCGCTAATTGCCCTGTTCTGTTCATTCCCCGTGGAGCACCTGGCATTGGCCACTGTCAAAGACAGGATGATGGGCTAGAGATCATTGGCCTGTCCCAATATGGCCATTCTTATGTTCTTAGAAAGCTTCTTTACCTCCCATTCTTTATGCTGTTTGTTTAGTGTTTGTTTTTTCTCTGCTTGAGCCATAGAAGTGGCCTGTTTGGTTTCACTTTTGTTGCTCCACTGACCAGCTCAGTGCTAGGCGTCTGCGCTCCAAACACTGCAAGAGGAGGCTTCTTTGCTAAACAAACAAACAAACAAAACCTTTCCAGAGAAATTTCAAACAAACCAAAACCAATAGCCCTGGGGCCGTTAGCAAAAGGGTTCGGGTTTGTAAGAGCTTGCCGAATTTTAACATAACAGTGTCCCCTGAGGAAGCTACATCCATTTCTGCTTGGCCAGAGAGCGGGACAAAACAAGGGGAGCACGGAGGATCCTCTCTTCCACCTCAGCAAATATGCCAGGAGGGAAAAGCAGTCCGAAGGAAATTGGGGCCCAGATACAGCGAATCCCCGTTCCCCATAATACAGGGTAGGATAGGGCAGGGAGGGGAGCTCAGCCCTAGGGCTCTGCAGAAGTTTTATAAGGGAAACCCCCAAAGCAAATGAAATGTTCCTGGCTTGGGATTCATTACTGCTCTGATTATTTCCTATTTCTGTTGCGGGAGCACCTAGTGGCCTCAGACAGGTCACAGGCCCCTAGTGTTAATTGCTGTGCAAACATATAGTCCCTGCCCCACAGAGCTTACCATCTAAAAGCAAAGGAATAAACAAGTGGTGTCCTCCCAGGCCCTCGCTGGCCAACCGACTATCCGATCACGTTATCCAGCGTTGGGCTGTGTTCCTTGGGTATCACTCCTCATTCCGGGAACCTGAGCCAATGGGTGGTTTCAGCTAGGAACCCTGGGAAACTTGGTGGGCCTGACTTGCTGCTCAGGCACACCTTGAACTAAGGCTGAGGCTCAGAGCAGGGTGAAGATTTAGGGGGTGCTTGTATTGCGGCACTGCTGGACAATAAGGTCTGTGTGATGGTCCTGAGCCATAGAGGATGAAGAATAGGAAATCTACAGCCCCTTTGACAAATGCACATGACCATACACATGGCCCCAAGGGTGGGATCCAATCACTCCGGTAGCCATTGTTGCTTCTCTGTGCACCGGGCAGTGACCCTTGACTTAATCGCAGAGAGTCAATGAAATCTCCAAAGCAGCTGAAGTTGTGAAGGTCCCTTATCTCCTCACCTCCCACAAGGCGGTCTGGATCACCATTCTCGCCTCTTTTTTGCCCCTCCCTGCCGTAGCAGCAGCTTAGCTTGGCTCGAATGCCATGTCCCTGGTGTGGCCTCATGTCTAACGTCTCAGTGGATATCGCAGTTAATTGTGTGCCTGACATGTGACTCGCTGCTTGGCGACACTTTAATGCCGTGATGGATCACTCTGTATTTCGCTGCTTGGGCTTGGTACGCTGCATCTCCCTTTCGCTTTCCTCTTTGTTCTTAAAGGCCTCGCCAGTCCCTCCAGGGGTTGGCAGACCGCCCACTGGAGAGGGAGCCTGGTCAGAAATGTCAGATGTAATCCAGATGCCCTGGGCTCTGGCATGGCCCCCCCAGCACAGTTATGTGCCAGATTCTTTCTTGATGATAGATGCCACGATGTCAGCTGTTTAGATACTGAGTGTTGAGCCATTTGTGTTTGCATGCTTAGCAAATGACAATACCAGGGACAGTCAAAGAACACCCTCCCCCACCCCCACACACACATCAGTCTGGTCCCCCACTGAGATTGTGCAGATGCAGAGCTCTCCGTGGACCTGCATGAGGCCTGCAGCCATGTGAGTTGTTCTCGTCAGTCTCTCCTGTCCTTGTTTTATGTTGGAGATCAGCTATCCTGCAGAATGGACATTGGCTTCTTTAGCTGTCTGTGCTTGTTGTCTGCACATGATTCCACCTGCAAATCGGCCATGAGGCTTCTCTTATGAACCTAACTGAACTCACTTCAGCTTGGTGTGGATCACTTAGGGCCTTTCAAGTGTATTCGCTAAAGGAGCCAAGAGATCCCAGCATAAGATGTTCCAAACTATTAGACTTTCTTATGTCTGCATGGTTGGCCCGAGGTTATCACAAGTACAGGGTTTGGTAAGAATCATAAATTTCAGGCCCTTTTGCTTCTGGCCAACCGTGCAATCCTGAAGCAGTGGCCTCTCTCCTAGAGTCACAGTTTGGTTTGCGTCATTGGCTGGAACCAGGCAGGTAAAAATGAAGTCAGAGTTTCCAAACCCTTTCCTGTGGTTTGGTTTGAGCCTGGGCAGTTCTTCATCAAACAGGTTCTCCCATTCCCCCTGTGAGTGAGGGGATGCGATAATGGCGGTTTTCTTTTGCCCTGCACAAAGAAAATAAATGCATTTGTAGCTGTACTCCTGTGTACAAAGTGAAAATCGAGGACCGGCCTCAGGAAGTTGTGGAGTCCAGGTCAGCGCTTCCGGCTCCTAACAAAAGACAGTTTCAGCACCTGCAGTAACTAGCGCAAATCTAAGTCATGTTCTCGTCACACAGCCAGTCCTTACCTTGAGATGCTGTTAAATTAGATGGGGAATCTATTTCCCGTCCCCCTCCCCCCCCCAAAAAAGCGCGCGAACTCTGTCTTAAATATAGATATATGATATGTAAATGAATCTGACAACTGAGTGAATAAAAAATGAAGGTTTAAATTATTGAGGGATAGGAGGAGATGGTGCATGCAAATAGCATTAATGTAGAAAGAAGCAGCTCTCTGAACAAGGAAGGGAGGTTTTGAAACGTAATTATTTCTTTTAAGAAACGGGCTACATATTAAATAAAAGCCAACAGAACCAGCACATGTTTATTTCAAAGGCTTTTCTTTCTATCATGTTGCTTCATTCCGCTGTGGTACTTTTTCCCCCTGCAAAGCAAGGAGAGGAATTGGAGGCTGCTGAATATTTTAGCTTTAATTAAAATAAGATAAATTAAGTTTTGATTGCTACATGAGAATAAATGAGTCCCAGAGACTACCGATCACATGCTCTTGGCTCGCATTGAGATGGCAGGCGGAAGGTGTTTGCTAATTGATTTGGTGGGGATAGAACCTTTTCCAGCCTGGCTGTTGTTGCAATCAAATTATATTATATCACCACCACCAGGAAAACTGTGATGGGTCTGAGAGCATTTTGAAGAGTAACGTTTATTCAACCCAACTAGAAAATATGCTCTAGGCTGAGATCTCAGCCAGCCAGTAGGCGCTAATTATATTTAACCCATGAAAAAACAATCTGGTGAGCTTGTTGTTGTTGATTTTTTAAGCTCCACGATACAAATAAAGAGAGAATGCAGGGCACCGAGCTGGGGTGATTTCTGTGCTCTTCTAACTCCAGAACGGCTTGCTCAGAGGGAAGTGTTTTGGGGGTAGGAGATGCTAGTTGTTTAAAGTGGAAAACAGAAAATTGGTTATTTTTTTTAAGTAGTGAAGTTGCCAAGTTATTTTCAGTGGGGGAATGGCTTCCTTGTATACACAGTCAATTTTTAATTGCTATTTGCATATTTACATTTATACCTGTATGAGCCTTCTAAGGGCTGACAGGACAGGTTACTGCGTTTCATTTTCCTAATTCCAATGCATGGTGGCTTGGGAGAAGCTGTTAAAGCTATAGATCAAAATGTCGTTTATTAGAAAAGTGCCTGCCTAGGGATTCTGGTTCTTAATTTATTATTTGTTGTGTGCTGACAATGTGCTCTGCCCTGTTCTGTCTAATCTATCTTTCTAGTTATTTATATGGCCCTCATCACTGTAGTACTTGAGTGCCTCCCATCGCTTAAAAAATGACAGCGTTGTCTCTCTTCCTGGCCTGACGAGAAGCAGAGTGGGGGTGCTTTTCTTCAGTTATTTATTTCAAGTGAATGAACCTGTGAGAATGAAGAGGCTGTTGTGGGGATGAGAAGCAAGGTGGGTGTTTGAATGCAGCAGAGGGTTAGTGTTCATTCTTATTTCTTTACAGGGGTAAGTTCCATTATCCTGGTCTGGCTTCTAGGCAAGTGCTGTCAGTCACGAATCTCCCCTCAGTAGCTGGCACACAGCTGTCCTGGGTAGCCAGGGTCACGGGGGGGAGAGATGGGCTGATTGACAGTTTGACAGCAGATGCCTTTGATGGAAGGTGTAGCCTTTTATTTTATGTAAAGTGAATTTAGTAATGTTGTATTACAACACCATGGGTTCGGCTCTGGTGGCTACAGTTTCAACCTCCAGCGGAGTGAAAGTCACCTCTGCTACTTGCTTCAGATTTAGAGTCTGTAGGAGCACATAAAGGCCAAGGGTAGTAACCACACAGACATTTCACAAGTACAAGGTCTAGTCTGTTTTATAAGTTTTATTCAAGTTACAGTTAAAGTTTTAATTACCCATGCGTCTAGACATTCATTAAAGACCTATGCACAAGTTACAAATATAGTCATACTTACATCCTTAATGATATTCTTAAGGTCTGATGGCTGACTGGCCAATTGATCATCAGTAGAGGGATGGTTTCTACTAGAGTTTTCCCATAGGGAACTCAATTTTCCTAATTTGGGCACTCTTTTTTTATAATGTGATTCTGACTATACCTTATTAGCATTTAGGCACATAGTGCACCCTGCAGTTAGGGCATGTGTTAGAAAAAAGTGACTACTGAGTATTTTATAAGCAAAAAATTACTGTTACCGTTAATTTTTTTGCAATATCACACATTGGTACATTTTTTCCTGTAATCTTGTGGCACAAGGTCATTCTTTGGTCACTTACTTAAGTTAAGCATTTTTTAAGCCTATGGGCTAGTCTGGCTAAGCTAAAATCTTACAGGCCTCAGCCTGTAGGCTTTGCATTTCAGCCCTACTTAGATACCTAATACATACTTATCCCTTCTGACTACTGATCAATCTTATATATCTATAATCCTACAACTTTACTCTGTTTAGGATACAATAATTATATATGACATAAGTGTTGATTAATCATAACATCACACAATAAACTCAAATCACTGGCTACATAGGGATGATTAATGGAGGAGAGATCTTCAAGGCACTTCCCTCTTCCCATTCGCGTGGTTTCAGTCTTACCTGGATTCGGTGTCAGCCAATTGCTCTTCGTCCAGGTGCTGATCTCAGAAAGGCTGCCAGAAAGCTGGGAGATGGTGGTATTTTCAGTAGCCATGAAGGACATGTAGAGCTGGGTGTTTGTCCTCATATAGTTGACCCTTCAGCCCAAGCTTCAGCTGGGTGGAGAAACCACCCGGTCTTAGATCTGGGAGTTGTTCAGGCAGGACACAAACACGTACTGTGTATTTTAGGTCCCACAGCACAGAGAATAAATACTCAAAGTCCTTCCTCACCGCACATCATTTATGAGCCGCCCATAGACTCAAATGTGTTGGAATAAACCATTCACTGAATAATTTTAATCACAAATACAAAGTCTTTGTGCCGATAATTTGAGAGCAGAAAGAGGCTGAATTTGCTGAATAAACGGTTCAGTGTGAATTGTCGTCCAGAACAGTCCAGCAGGCGCCTGGAGCTAGTGCTTTAAAGCAGCTCCTCGCACATACATTCCCCCTTTGTATTGACCAAACAAGGGAAAGCGAATTCCTTCCTGACCCCCTCGGGTTTTCAGGTTGTGCCCTGAAGGGTGAGATCCACTGCCCTTGTCATCTCTTTTAACTTGTCTGTTATCTCAGTAGCTGTCTAAACTGTAGGTCTCCACGTCTCCACACAGACCCCTGTTAAATTCCACTAACTCACGGATCGACTTAAACAAGCGTAAAATTTTCCTTAATGAATGAGTCTGGCACTGACAAAACCTGGAGCGTGCAGGAGATACTTTAATTTTGCCATGGAGTCTAATTTGTGGGAAACAGTCTGCCGATGCCCATCTAGATTACTTTAATTTCAGATTATGTCAATTGTCTATCTGTCATTGTAGTATCTAAACGCTTTCCAGCTAAATTATATCTGCCAGGAAAGACCCCTAGAGGAATTCATGGAGTCTTCTGAACTTTTCCTTTACCTGGTCTAAGGAAGGCCTGTGGGGGATATAAAGAAAACATCTGCATGCTTTCTTCCACACTACCCCTTCTTGGAACGTCCTCCCTCCGTTAATCCATAAAGATACTGCCCACTTCATCATCTGCCAGGAAGCCCGCAAGTAACCAGCCAAAGTGTAACTAGTGCATCTGTGGGGCACTGGGAAGAGCCAATACTTATATAATCAAATATCAGAGGGGTAGCCGTGTTAGTCTGTATCCACAAAAACAACGCGGAGTCCGGTGGCACCTTAAAGGCTAACAAATTTGGGCATAAGCTTTCATGGGTAAAAACCCACTTCTTCAGATGCATGGAGTGAAATTGTTTATTAATACTTATATAATATGCAGCTAAAAATAAATAGCTAATGTACATATGATTTTTTTTAATTACATAAATTTGATTGTCTGCCTCCCTAGCATCCTTCTTATATTACTTGTACGACGGTGTAGGAAGCTCCTTTGGGGCAGTGACCATGTCTACCTCTGTGTGTGTGTGTGTGTGTGTGTGTGTGTGTGTGTGTGTGTACTGTGCCTAGTACAATGGAGCCCCAGTCGTGACCAGAGACCATAATATAATATACCTCACAGTTATAGTGGGAAAGTTTTATCAAACAGGAAAGTCTTGCAGCATGCCCTGGATTAGTTTAATCTCCTTGGAAAATTGTCCCCTGGCCAACCTCCCCCTCCCCCCGACTGAAAATGCTTTATATCTAGTTTCCTCACACTTCATCCTGGGCTATATCAGTTGCAGCATCCCAGAGGCACACAGCTGTCTTGGTAGGTCATGAGTGGAGAGACAGTTGCTGATGGATCTGGGTCCCAACCCATTGATGGTTTTGAAGATCAGGACAGGGCCTAGGACTGGGAGCCAGTGGAGGGACTGGAGCCCAGGTATGATGTGCTCTCAATGGTTTTCCTAATGAGAAACCAGGCTGCCTTATTCTTTTTGACCAGGAGCTTCTCCATTCTTTCCACGTTCCTCCCTAGATAAAGTGAGTTACAGGAATCGAGTCGAGAAGTGATGAGTGCATGGACCAGGAGTTGTTAGGGGCGTGAAGTTTCCTTGCAATCTGCAGATAGAAGAAGGCTTTTTTCACTGCCAGGTCATCTAGGCTTAGTGACAATGGAGCACAATTCTTAGGCTTTGCGTCACTTTGGAGAATTGGGGCAGATGTCCTGTATGGAAGGGCTGCTTCTTGGAAGCATTCCCTCTTCCAGCTAGCATCTTTGGCCTTGTTTAGATCTAGTTTGAGCCAGTTGCTTTCTATTCAGGTGGTGATGTCCTCTAAGCATTGTGTCATGCTAGTGATGGTGTTGGTTGTGTCTGTGAGAAATGAGTTGCACAAGTGGGTGTCATTGGCTAATTGCAGCGAGTGCCTGTAGTGTTGGAAACACCTCCCAGGCCTTGGCTACACTGGCGCTGTACAGCGCTGCAACTTGCTGCGCTCAGGGGTGTGAAAACGCCCCCCTCCAAGCGCAGCGAGTACAGCGCTGTAAAGCGCGAGTGTAATCCGAGCCTGCAGCGCTGCAAGCTATTCCCCTCGGAGAGGTGGAGTACTTACAGCGCTGCGAGAGAGCTCTCGCAGCGCTGGTGGCGCGACTACACTCGCGCTTCACAGCGCTGCCGCGGCAGCGCTGGGAAGTCCTGAGTGTAGCCAAGGCCCCAGAGTGGTCTTCTATAGCTATTGAAGAGGAGTGGGGACAGGATAGACCAGTGGGACTCCACAGATGAGGGCTTTTGGAGAACAGGAGCAGTTATCCTCCACCACACCCTCTCTGAGCCACTGTTGTTCTATATCCAGCTGCATTTCCACCATTTCATGCACGTGCGTCAGCAGCACCATGGGCTTGGCTGTGTCAAAAGCTGCAATGAGATCAGGTAGTAGGCGCATTGGGAGATGGCCTGTATCCGCTGCCATGTCACCACCACCTTTTAGTGTCCCTAGGGTTGTGTCCTTACTGGTCCTGTCCTGAAGCATGCAGGACGTTGGCAGATGTCACATGATGTCACTACTTTCTCAAGGATTCTGTCTACAAATGGGGTGTTTGGCCATCATTGCTGGGCTTCATTGTGGTATCTGGGCACTGCACTATCTCACCCATGCCTTTGCATTACAAAAGGGAGCAATCAGCCACTCTGGTGCCTCATATTCTGTGCTCTTAGGAAACTTATCTTAATATTTCTGCTAAAACCACGGAGACAAACATTTTCAAAGAACTGTGTTTGTCTCCAGCCCCGCCAGGCCAGGACTGTCCACGCCCAGGCTGAGGCGCCATCCTGCACTGCCAGCAGAAGAGTTGAGGTTTGGTCCCCCATCTCCACTGGCACATCAGCACTGTGGGAGACCATGGCTGACCTCTGGGACAGATCGCACAGTGCTCAGGCCTGAGGCCTGCATTTCTTGGCTTTTCTGGGTTTGAGTCCGACCTGAGTGTAGCTTTCTTTTCTCTCTGGTTTGGCCTTCTTAGTCTCCATGGCAACGTGCATTCCCTTCTGCAGAGGCATCATGCTTTGCTTGCCACTTCCTAGCTCTGCATTTGTATTCTGCTCCTTTGTCTTCTGTTACGCCTTGGCAGACGGCCAGGCCAGGCATCCATTTCAAAGCAGCCTTTGTTTTATTGGCAAAATGGCTAGTCAGAAACGTATGTGATTTAATCAGGCTGAGAACACTTTGTTTCTTTGCTTTTTTTTCTTCTCCCACAACTGTAGCCCGTTTGTTCAGTGGAGCTGGGTTTTACCTGAGCTCCCCAGTGGGAGGAAATACCATGGCTAGCAGCTCAGCCCACTAGGAGAATCTCATTAACATGAATTCTGCATCAGATGCAGGTTTCAGAGTAGCAGCCGTGTTAGTCTGCATCCGCAAAAAGAACAGGAGTACTTGTGGCACCTTAGAGACTAACAAATGTATTTGAGCATAAGCTTTCGTGGGCTACAGCCCACTTCAGTGCACCAAGGAGTAGGGTGTAGGGTGGGGGGGGGGATTTCTTTCACTTTCCTGCCATCTATTTATCTTTGAAAATTCATTTCAAACTCACACTTGTCATTTTGGGAGCAACCTTGTCCGTGCTTGTCGACTGCCTGAGAAACCCAACAGCTGACACCCCAATCCCCCTTCCTTGGACAGCGGAGAAAGCACTTGAAGAGGAAAGCAGAGACCAGACTATGGCTCATGCACCCATCTTCTCCCTTTGCTTGCCTGTGTCCGCCTTCTCCCCGTCGCCATGGTGGGAACTAAGGTCAAACACTGAGCAGCTGTAGGGGATTTTAATTGCCAGTGAGCTCCAAACGAGCCATTTTTCTTCCTCTCTTGAGGCAGGTGTGAGTCTCAGCAGATGTATGGGGGGGTGCATGTGTTTGTGTTTTTAAAAGTATGTAAATAGATATGCAAATAAGATGGGGACCTTGGACTCCTGGCACATTGCCAGTGTGGCCCTGGGTATCCTAGATCTGAAGTCCTTGCTACTGAAACTGCTCTGAGACTGACGTCTGCTTTGTTGCGTTGAGAGCCCTCCCTCTTCTGAGGTGCAATGAGGCAGCGCTGGGGACTGCAAAGAGGCAGTTGCACTGCACCAGTGACTGGCTAGGACAGTCACTAAGTGTCTGCTCCCTATACAGCACTAACATCAGAGATGAGAGGGGAGGGGGAAAAGGATGGTGATCGTGAAACTAAAAAGATTTGGGACGACAATCAGTCCCAAATCAGAAGCAGCATCCTCCTAGCACTGATAGCAGACCAGCACCAGCAGCAGCATGTCCTCAGACACAAGCCTCACTGAAACAGGGAGAAGGCAGCAAAACGGTGGAAGAAACGATACCACAGTAATGGGGGGAAACGTGGAGGTTTCCAATCCTCTCTGCATCCTGTCTTGAAAGACCTGGCTGAGAATCAGGGAGTGCTGGACCACGAGTGACACGGACTGTGGGAGCTCAGCAGGAACATGAAGACAGGCTCCTGACCTTGCAAAAGAAAGGGCAGCAGTTTGAGGAATGAGCAGAAGAGGGTTAAATCAGGGTCGTTGGGCAAGTATTCCCATGTCCTAACCAATGCCCACCCTCTTCTCTTTTAGATGATCCTGATGCAAACACACCTATCGCGTCTCCCAAACGGAGTTTATCGTTAAAATGTACATACAACCACGTGCATGGATTTGCAGAATTCCTGTGGCATGAGGTAGCTTGTCAGTGCGCTGGGTGCCAGGGATTCTCTCGGCCAGAGAGGAATCAGATTTACACATGCCCGTGCTATGAAGTGTAGAAACAAGCATGCCAAGGGTTCAGGTTGCGTTACTCTACTGCAAACCAATGGCAGGAGCCCAGACTAGTGCATACACCAAAGCTCTGGGCTTGGACCAAAGCCCGAACCACCCAGTCCCTGCCCAACTCCCAGCCAATGAGGCAAAGAGGGCAGACTGGGACTGCCAGGCAGAGGCATTAGCAGGTTGGGGGTTCCGTAATAAGCCATCTCTAGCCTTCACTTAACTGGGCTCAGGGCAGTGGGGAGCAGGCAGGAGGAAAAGTGCTTGCTCCTGGGCCACTTCCGTTGTGTGGGGAGCCTTGGTCTGTTCTATTATGATTGTGGACGGGGGATGCAGCTGTAGGAGGACAGAGATTTCATTTCTCTAACTCTCAGCCAATCGGTGAAGTGTTTTATTACATCAGTAGGGTAAGATGCAAAACCAAGGTCCTCGCCACTGTGAATGTGATCGCTAAAGATCCCTTGGCACTTGTTGCTGGAGCAGAGGTGTAAAGCCACATGTCCTGGCCAAAGTACAGTTTAGGAAATCATATTGTGCCTCCTTAAATGCCTTGTGTGCAGTGTAGTTGGTCCCAAGATATTAGAGAGACAAGGCAGGTGAGGTAATATCGCTCTGTGGGTCTGTCTACACAGCAAAGAAAAACCTACGGCTGGCCCATGCCAGCTGAATCCGGCTCCCGGGGTTTGGGCTGCAGGACTGCTTTTTTGCTGTGTAGAATTCCAGGCTCAGGCTGAAGCCCAAGCACTGGGACCCTCCCACCGCGCAGGGTCCTAGAACCCGTGCTCCAGCCCAAGCCTAAGTGTCTACACACCAATGAAACAGCCCTGAAGTGTGAGTTGCTGTCTAGTCTAGTTGCTGTGTAGACATACCCTGTGTGTCTCGATAGCTTGTTTCTCTCACCGACAGATGTTGGTCCAATAAAGGATATGATCTCCCTCACCGTGTCTCCTTAGGTTCCTTGGTAATTCCAGTGAATACAGTATTCCCCTCACTACTTCTCTTAACCTGCTGTGCAGTGGTGCTCTGCTAGACAGCTGCTGTAGTGTGGTCACGAGTAAAGTGATTCCTGTGAGCAGAAAGATCATAAGGCACTTTGGGAGGAAATGTTCTGTATAAATGTAACTTCTTGTTGCTGTGCTGTTGGAGTTGGATGGCTTCCTTCACAAACAAATGTATCCAACGTTTCTTTGGTTTCGTATCTGAAACCTTGTTTAGCTCTGTCCTTTGTTTGTTTGTTTGTTTGATGGCAAGTGGAGATGAGCTAATTTCTTACAAGAGGGAACCATTGCTGCCATGGCGGAGCTGCTCTGGCAAGCACAACAGTGAGGGATTTGAAAGTGAAAAGTCTAGAATAGAGAGTGAGGCAGTAGCCAGCCCCTGACGTACTGGGCGTGCACGGGAATGCTGCTGGCCTGTTCTTGTGATGCTGTATTTAGTGATGACCAAGACTAACTGCCAGGATTTGGCATAGTTTGCAAATGATATAATGCATGCTGCAGGTGGGGACAAACAAATCCCCTTGTTTGGAAAGGCTTGGAAGAGGGGGGGGTTGCAGGGGGTCATTTCCCTGGGTTTCTTCATGCAAATAGCTCGCCTTTGGGGGCAGAGGAGGAAGTGCAGTGGGGCTGGGTCAGCTTAACAGAGCCACTCGTTTTGAATAAGTACATGCCCAGTACAGGAAACCATTTCAAAAAAGGAGCATTAGAGGCAGTTCTTAAATATAAGTAATTGTTCACAGAAATGTCCCCCTTTTGCTCCAGAGTGCATTTGTCTATACAGTACATTGTTACTACAAATAACATAAGTGATTGCAGTTATTCCTCACAGCCCACCCTCTCCCATCACAGAGCTTCATGACTGATTCCTACATGCTGGGGAAGACCTACAATATCAGATTATTCCTGGACTATTAATACATTCAAGTGAGGATATACTAAAGCAGCGTCTTGATACTCTTACATGCTGCCCTTAAAGAGTTATATCATTCTGTGACTGGGTAATAAATTATCCGTACCACAGGAATTCAAAAGCCCTACAATGCAAAATCCTCCCATTCATTAGAGGTCCGAAACCAGCTGCTGTATTTGAGATTCAGATTTTGGCCACCGCCTTCAGCATCTGGGAAAAGTCCCTTTGGATCTGTGTGGGTGGGGGGGAGACACACCAGATCAATGGGACCAAAGAGAGCTTGGATTTTGCACAGCCTACGTTAGGATCATTTTCCTAAGGCTGACGTTCGCTTTTGGATAGCTGAGTGGTGAGAGTTATTTTAAGTATGTATCCGAGGAAGTGCTCTCTATTTTATGAAACTTATATTTTAGAATACTTTTCTCTTCTGCAGCACATTCAGTGCTCTTTACAATCATTAATAAATTAAGCCTCACACTCTGAGAGTTATTGCAGTGTCCTTTAATAGCTGCTGGAAGCTGAGACTCGGAAGGTAAGTGACTTTCACAAGGTCCTACAACAAGTCCATGCCACAGGCAGGAATAAAATCCCGGAGTAGTGACTTGTGGTCTTGTGTTTTTAATTGTTAAACCACGTTGCCTGCCTCAAGGCAAAGAAACTTTGCTGTAGAATGCCTATCCAGCCTGGGACAGTCACAGGAGGTAATTAGTGCCAAAACACCTGCTGTAGTATGTGTAACTGTTCAACAAAACCTGCTCTCGCTCCACGTCTGATTCTCTGTCATTCAAGAACTCACCAGACTACTATCCTTTTGAACTCCTGCAACACATACTATTGCTGGTGCAGAAGAAATACTGTTTGTGGCAGAGTAAAAATAGTGTGTAATATTATTGTACAGTAATGCAAAATTAAACGGCCCAAGTCTGCAAGTAATCTAGCTGTACTGAACAGTGGTGCCATGGAATAAGTCATTAAATAGCCATTGATTATAAAGAGATTCATCGTCAATAGACAATGGTGTAAGAGAGTCTGAACAAACATAGGCAGCAATCCTAAGAACTGGAGCGGACCATCTGGGCCGAGTTGGATGTGCATTCTCCACCTGGTCCTAGCTAGACCTCCTCTGTCTATGCTACTAACGTTGTGTGCTCTGTTGGGCCCAAGCTCCTCTATAAGGGCTTGTGACACCTCGCTGGCAGCCACGCCTTACCATTGTGCTGCACAGCGTTGTGTGCTGGGTGCAAAGACTCCACAAGGGGGGAAGAGTCCCAGAGCCCAGGCTCCAGCCCAAGCCCGAATGCCTGTGCTGCAATTTAATAGCCCCGCAAGCCCTAGCCAGCTGACACCAGCCAGCTGTGGGCGTTTTATTGCAGTGTAGACATACCCTGAGAACCTGAGCCAAAGCCTATTGAAGTCAATGGAAAAATACAGGCCTTGAAAGCAATTCCAAAATAACTCTGATCACTGAAGACTGGGCAGTGCAGACTGGAGGAAGCTGCAAAAAGGAAAAGAACAATGAACACATCCATGTGATATTTCTTTGGAAGTGTAATGGAACCCTGATAAATAAAGAGAGACTGGAAATGTCTATTGCACTGCACCACTTAGGAGACCAGGGGATGTGAGGAAGGAATAATTGGCTGGATGCAGAGTGAAATTTAGGCTCAGCAATTCCATTTTGCAGCTGGCAGCTTTCCCAAATGCAGACCAGGAAAAGCAAGTTGGGCCAGATTTAAAACACAGATAAATTCTTTCTCTTTTTTATTATTTCTTTTGCAGATTTAAAGGATAGGATTAAATTATCATTTAATAACCCCTATTGCCTGCTCTCCCGACTCTGATCACCCTGTGTAACGGTGATAAAGCTGGAAATGCAAGTGAAGCCTGGAGGCTAGGCAGTGAATTTTCTTTTCCTGAGCACAGATCTAATGGCTGTTTGTTATTGCGGCCTGTGAAATAGGCACTGGCTGTTTAATCGCGAGTCCTAGGATGAGATTTTGCTCTTTTTGGCTGCGTTCCAGCTCTTGTTGGAGGAGAAGCCAAATCCTTTTTGTTCGCAACTTCCAAATCTGTCATACTCTTTTTCTCTTCCTGGTTAGGGATCCTACAAAGACTAAAGTAATCCTTGCTTATGCAAGAAGTCCAGTTGACTTCACTGGGACTGCTTGTATGAGTAAGAATTACTTGTATAAGTAAAGATTGTCTGATCAGTCCCTGTATGATAAGCCCTTAGCACAGGGCTAAGACTATTTTAAAATGCTCCAAACATCAATACTGTAAATAAAAGCCCTACAGTGATCTGGGAAAGGAGGGTTCTTGTGGAGTAAGACACAGTCTCTGTGTGTTAACAAGAAGACTGTTTCCCCCTGTCTGTCAGATCAGCTAATTTGGATTATTTAAATCAAGTGCAATTTTGAAAGCAATCTGTTTTGCTCATGACAGCTTCTTCATTCTATGTAATGATGCTGAATGTAACAAGCGGCAAAGGGTTATTGACTGCAAATTCACCACATTCCCAGGCCTGCACTTCTCACATTGACTTATAAAAGGAGCCTCTTGCTTTATTTTCCCCAGACATTAGGCAGAAAGTATTTTCTAACATGTCGGCTTTACAACTTCACACTGAAGCCCTCATTTGGTACGAAGACTTGACAGCAAATTGCAGATAAAGGGAAAGGGTGGGGGAGGGGGGAGTAGGAAACATTGAAATGGTGCCAGCTTGTTTTTAACTATTTTTAGTCAGAACATTTCTTTATCTTCTGCATTTTTCTTTCTTTCCCTTTTCTTTTTGTTGTTGGTTGGTTGCATGATGTGAACATTCTAATTAAGGAGAAAGTTACACCGGTAGTTCCAGAAGGAAGGAACCACGTGTCTCCATCAGGATGTCAGGTCACACTCAATGGGTTTGGGTGGCAGCTGAATTGTAATGCTAGCCAGGGGCTAGGAAAAAGGTGTGTGGAAGGATCAGTGACCAAAAGGCCATGTTTGTTTAATAGTGAAAGTGTAACATTAAAAGATCCATACTGGGCAACTGCCTGAACTCAGGGGCAGGATTTGCACCCTGGAATAGAAATCCCCATTATTAGTAACTATTTGTAGTACTGTAATGCCGAGGAGGCCTAGTCGTCCTAGGGGCCCATGGGCATCACATTAGCTCTCCTCCAGTCACCTGGTACAGAGACTGATTTAAGCGATAGGTTACGTAGCACAGTTAGCAGTTCTGCAATTTCAAACTAGGAACCCATTGCAAAAGGGATAGATAATATGACAGAAAATATCATAATGCCACTCTGTAAATCCATGGTATGCCCACACCTTGAATACTGCATGAAGTTCTGGTTGCCCTATTTCAAAAAAGATATATTAGAATTGGAAAAGGTACAGAAAACCATACCAAAAATGGTCAAGGATACGGAACAGCTTCCATCTTAGGAAAGATTACAAAGACTGTGACTGTTCAGCTTAGAAAAGAGGCGACTAAAAGAAAATGAGATGGGGGTCTATGAAATCATGAATGGTATGTAGAAAGTGAATAGAGAAGTGTTATTTCCCCCTTCACCTAACACAAGAACCAGGGGTCACCATATGAAATTAACAGGCAGCAGGTTTAAAACAAACATAAGGAAGTCCTCCTTACACAACAGACAGTTAACCTGTGGAATTCGTTGCCAGGGGATGTTATGAAGGCCAAAACTATAACTGGGTTCAAAAAAAGAATTAGATAAGTTCACAGAGGATAGGTCCCTTGATGGCTAGTAGCCAACATGGTCAGGGACACAACCTCATGCTGTAGGTGTCCCTAATCCTCTGACTGTGAGAAGCTGGGACTGGAGAACAGGGGATGGATCACTCGATAATTGCTCTGTTCTGTTCATTCCCTCTGAAGCAACTGGCACCAGCCACTGTTGGAAGACAGGATACTGGGCTAGATGGACCAGTATGGCCGTTCTTATGAAACTAAGGACAGATGGCAAATACTGAGTAGAATTGACTCTAGATAGAATCTAACAGGACAGCCTTGCTCTTACATTCTTCTTGGGGCCCAAAACAAGAAAGAGCATTAAGGAAACCCAGAATACCTGGCCTGTCTCTTGCTAAGCCTGCACAAGCACTTTGGTTGGAGTAGCAGCAGCAGAATTACTTTGGGAAAAAATTCCTCATGGAGTTCCTCTGCACCTAACCCAGATATTTCTGCGAGGAAAGAGGTAGAAGATCTGGCCCATCATGGATATGGGCTAGTGTTGGGGCTGTGCTGCCCTGCCATCCGTGATCCACAATCACTCCCTTATTATGGCCGAATTGGTAAAATCCTGTATTCAGAGCAGAACTCCTACTGGTATGAAGCTCAGCCTCCTATTTTGCCTTTGTCCACATCATTGGCAAGATGTGAAACAAGATGAAATAAATAGAGTGCATGACCACTTGGTACTGCTTGCATCCTGTTGCTATACTGTGCCCTATGAATACTGCCACAATAGCTGGCACTACTTTTTGGCAGGTGAATTCTCACCTCCTTGCACTTCCCCCTGAAGAGACTCCCTACTTGACGGTTGTCACCTAGCTTGAATTTTGCAATGCTGTCACAAGGCCAGTTTGCTGGTATTTTAAAACTGCAAAATTGGCTCTGAGTTGCAGGGAAATGAGACTTTGGAATTGGAAGATCTGGGATCAGAACATGGAGGGGAGGAAGTGATACAGGGTTAGTCAGTGGAGTAGATAGGTCCACTGAAGGAGTATAACTGAGCCTTGGTATTTAGGGGTTGAATGGAAGCAGTTGCTGAATAGTAGACCACTTCCTAGGAGCATGTGTATGCATAAAATTAGAGCAGAGTCTAAAATAATTGAGAAACCTACAGACCTTGACTATGATTTTTATTGACAGTGTCATGATTCAGTTAACAACATGACATAACTAGAGTGCATAATATATTTGTTAACCTTCACAACTGAAGACAGGCATAGCAGCAGTTCTATTACATCAGATACTATCCCTTTCAAGAGTGGATGAAGTGGGAGTGTGAGGAATGAGGCACAGTAACAGGAAGTGGAACAGAAATGTCAACAAAGAATGGCCTCCAGTTACCCAGCTTTACACATAAATAAACCCCAAACAGCTTTTATATATGAGGAAAAATTAATCTCAAAGGAGATTTCACTTAGAAGCTTCAAAGCTACTGTTAGTAACAAAGAAATTGATTTTAAGGTTGTCATTGCCTATTTAAGTAAGAGAAACATGACACAATCTCTTTGTGTGTGTGTGTGTGTGTGTGTGTGTGTGTTTTCCAGCTGCACAATAATCCAAGTTATATTATTTAGCATGTAGGAACAGGATGAAAAGGACCCTTTACTATCTATGCTGCTTTGTTGTAAATGCTTGGCTTTAATAACATAAGGTTTCTTTAGCAGCAATATATTGCACCCATTCACTCTACCAGCAAGACAGGCTGTATTCCAGCAGATGTCTGAGGACAATTGGGGGTCAAAATATATGTGACGGTCAGCTTGCTCACTAGTCCAGGTGAGTCAGATTTCTGACAGGTCACAAAAATAGCTTTAATTTTTTCATTAGTACCAATGATAAGGTTAAAAGCCAAATGAAGAGATTTTGCAGCTGGTCTGGTAAATGTTCATGACAGTTTTGCAAGAAGTTTTTCCCTTCACCAACAAAACAACCACCTAGCTGCCTTCATTCTCTTTTCTCACAATCTCCTATGATAGCACAGTTTGAAACGCTGCTTATTTCCATGTTAACAGTAGAAAAGTTTAGAAAATGATAAATTCCTGAATAGCACTGAAGGCATGTCCAAGAATAATTGTTTCCTTGAACAGTAACTGTTCAAACTCCTAGGCTAGTTTGAAGTAATGCTTCAGAGCTAAATGCAGGAACTGCTGAGAAGCAACCTTGTGGGTGACAGGGTTATTATGCACCAAAGTATTCCAGCAGTGGTGCAGGACAGCATGTATAGTAGGCTAATGTATCTGAACACATGAGGAAAAAAAAAAAGATTGGTTTGTAGAGATGTAACTAGAGGAATGTTACATCCTCACTATTAATCTGTCCGGCACAGCACTAAGCCCTTTTCACTTGAACTGTTTTGGGTAAAAACCTATTATCTATTCTCACTATTTATTATATTCGCCACTGGCAATATTGTGTCTATGTCCTTGTGTGGTGTTACTGATCAGATATTGAAACCTTACTAATTTTTTACACTAACTAAACACAAGGATGTAAACATGTAAAATAAATTATATGTACAAGTTTGAAAAATAATTACAAATTAATCATATTAATAAATGTCCCAGTGTGTGTTCAAGGGACACAGTTAGCTTAAAATTAACATTGTAAACAAACCCATTTCCTCAGATGTCAGTATTAACACCTTAGATTGCTAAAAGTGAATTTTAAACATTGAAAAAAATCTCCCCAGAATCCACTTCTGCTGTGATGTCTATAGAAAATCAGTCAGTTAAAGCTGGGTAGATAAGGCTAGTTAGCAAAAACTTTCTAATATTTTTAATTGTAATTTTATATAGCGATATACAAAAACTGTATATATTTGATTGTATTGCTCTTCCCCATCATCCATATATGACTTGTCTTCCTGGGCCCTGAACCTAGGAGATATTCTGTGTGAATGGACCTCTGAAATCCAGGTGGCTCCTACCCATTTGGAGTCTGCTTGCACAGAATAACTTGTACGATCAAGGCCCTCGATTATAATATTTGGGAAAGGGAAACTATCTTCCTATGTGTTTGTACAATGGGCCTCTAGGCAGTACAGTAATAGAATATAAATATTAAATCACAATAAATCAGTTTCCTGCTGTTATTTATGCTCTTTGTTTCCTTCCTATGTTTTCTGGGCTTGGATTATGAAAATCAAATCATTCCTGTTTTTTAATAGGTATTTAAAAGGGTGTCATAAGGAGGAGGGAGAAAACTTGTTCACCCTAGCCTCTAAGGATAGAACAAGAAGCAATGGGTTTAAACTGCAGCAAGGGAGATCTAGGTTGGACATTAGGAAAAAGTTCCTAACTGTCAGGGTGGTTAAACACTGGAATAAATTGCCTAGGGAGGTTGTGGAATCTCCATCTCTGGAGATATTTAAGAGTAGGTTAGATAAATGTCTATCAGGGATGGTCTAGACAGTATTTGGTCCTGCCATGCGAGCAGGGGACTGGACTCGATGACCTCTCGAGGTCCCTTCCAGTCCTAGAATCTATGAATCTATGAATAGTCAGTTTCATTTTCAGATTCTCACTGCTTCGATATTCTGGGTTAAAAACACAGCAGGACAATGTTATTGCACACAAAAATAAATAAATAAATAAATAAATTGTGTGCCATAATATGATGCCTTTGAGAATGCAATCAAAAATTGCATTGCACTGCAAACTTCTGATTTGCTATCCACTATAACCCCAACCCTCTCTTGGCATTACTGTTTTCCAGTTCTCCCTCTCCCTTTATTCCCCTTAATCCCTTTGACTAGCTTCATTTGCCTAAACTCATTTTTGAGGTAACTCCATTAAAGTCAGTGCAATTAAACTTGGATGAATTTGGCCATATATTTTTTTGCATTCTTTATTTTCCACATTCAAGCCCCAGATGACTCTGTATTCTTATTTGGATTATTATTTATTTAAGTATGCTTTTCACTTATCGAGGTTCATGCCCACAATGTGCTAGGTACTCTCCAAACAGTAAAGAAAATATAGTCCTGCTCCAAGGAGCCCACAATCTAAAGACTGACAAAAAGATGGGGGAAAGCTATGTAATACATGAGTAGCATGGTCAAGGGAGTGCTTGACTATGTCTCAGTAATGTTAAATTAACACTTTTTTTATATTAGTCCCAATTACTCTTCAAACATATCAGTCAGTACGCTGACTCCTCATTCTTTGTTGCATCTAACATAAGCTGGTTGTTCTCACTTTCAAGGCCCTCATGGTCTATCCCCACTCTACTTATCTCTCATTGACTATCAAGATGCCTCTGGATGGCCCATAATGTCATCCTCCATCACTCTCTTGTTAAATTTTCAAATACGCACCTCTGTGCTTTCTTCCACACTGCACTTCATTATTGGAAGAAGGAGCTCCCTGTGATTATCCACAAAGCTACTTCATTATTCAAAACTCTCCTTTTCCATGATACCTATAAAAAACTTGACAATGGATAGGCTGCTTATGGGGGGAGACCACTGCTTATCAGGCTGATCAATATTGACTCATTTCCCCATCTGTCTGTCTGTATTCTTGTTTTATACTTAGATTGTAAGCTCTTCAGAACAGGGACCAGCTTTTTGTGTTTGTACAGCACCTAGAACCATGGAGTCCTGGTCCATGACCAGGGCTCCTAGGCGCTGCGGTAATATAAATAAATAATAATGTCCATAGTAGCATTTGTGGCAGAAAAGTCTTCAGGAATGACTTGAATGCAGAGAGAGTAGTGGATAGTGGCCATGCTGGTGAGCTTCCTTCTTTTCCATTTTTAGTACAATATTTTTTTTTACCTCCTATTTTAATTAGCAGTCTTTTTTGAAAACACATTAACCCCTTCTTTTTTCTTACATTCTTCATTTTTAGAGGGATTGCAGACTATTGTCTTACTTCTGATGCTTACCTAGTAAGTTAATACTGATTCCTCAAAATGTGTGTTCTTCTGCTGTGTTTTATACAGAGCTGAGCACACTGACACTGCCCAGAAAATAAAATAATGGTCAGAAAAAAATACTTTATGGAAATGGTGTGTTGTTACTCTCCTAGCTACTTGCTTTGCATCTTCCTAGGTTGCTCGGGGAAGTGATAGTCTCTCTCTCTGTGATATTGGTGAGACATGGCTTGAAATTCTGTTCAATTCCAGTCACTTAAGTAACCTAATGATGTTGAGAAATTAGATCAAAACTACTCACATGGTGGCTGAAGGAACTGACTTATTAAGAGAGACTCTCCCTGTCCAAGTTGACTGTCACGGTGGCACTTGTGGTTACATTACAGAGTTACCATATTTTATACTGTGGCAATAGTCTGTCTATTGCAATATTGAGATGATTGTGTTGTGTCCCAAAGGTATCTCAGGGCAATTTTATTGTCTTGCTGGATGCAGGACACAAGACAGTTCCCATTCAAAACTAGGATTGGTCCATTGAATATATGGCAACACAAATTATGGAGATATCCTATCTCATAGAACTGGAAGGGATCCCGAAAAGTCATCAAGTCCAGCCCCCTACCTTCACTAGCAGAACCAAGTACTGCCCCAGATCCCTAAGTGGCCCCCTCAAGGATTGAACTCGCAACCCTGGGTTTAACCGGCCAGTGCTCAAACCACTGAGCTATCCCTTCCCCCCAAGTTCTATAGGTCTGATGCTGCTGGGGTTCAGGCAGGTCTCATGTTCTTTATGTATATAAATAAGGAGGTCTTTCATGGTGGGGGTTTCATGCCCCAGGGATGGATTTCTTGCATGCACTGTGTGGCGATGTATCACCCTATAAATAGGCAGAATTAGATTTTTTTTTTAATATAATTTCAACATATACTATCTGTTTAAGCATTCTTTTGTATTTATCTATTTAATATTTCACAGTTGCAGGAAATTAGAGGGGATCAGACAATAATTATTTAATGACCGTAGATATTGAGATTTAAAAAGTTAAAGCTTTATAACCCTTAAAACACAAAGTGTCAACATAATAATGGCCATACTAGGACAGACCAATGGTCCATCTAGACCAGTATCCTGTCTTCCGACAGAGGCTAGTGCCAGATGCTTCAGAGGGAATGACAGAACAGAGCATTTACCGAGTGATCCATCCCGTTGTCAAGTCCCAGCTTCTGGCATCAGAGGCTTAGGGACACCTACAGCATGAGGCTGTGTCCCTGACCATCTTTGCTACTAGTCATTGAGGGACCTATCCTCCATGAACTTATCTAATTCTTTTCTTCTTTTTTTTAACACAGTTATATTTTTGGCCTTCACAACATCCCCAGATAATGAGTTCTGCAGGCTGATGGTGTGTTGTGTGAAGAAATGCTGCCTTATGTTTGTTTTAAACCTGCGGCCTATTAATTTCAGATGGTGACCCCTGGCTCTTGTGTTATGAGATAAATGATACTTCCGTATTCTTTTTCTCCACACCATTCATGATTTCATAGACTTATATCTCCCCTTAGTCATCTCTCTTCTAAGCTGAACAGCCCCAGCCTTTTTATGGAAGTATGTCCTCTTAGAGAAGCTGTTTTATACACGTAATCATTTTTGTTGCCCTTCTGTGTCCTTTTCTTAATTCTACAGCACATGTAGAATATTAGGGTTGGAAGAGACCTCAGGAGGTCATCTAGTCCAATTCCCTGCTCAAAGTAGGACCAACACCAACTAAATCATCCCAGCCAGGGCTTTGTCAAGCCAGGCCTTAAAAAACCTCTAAGGATGGAGATTCCACCACCTCCCTAGGTAACCCATTCCAGTACTTCACCACCCTCCTAGTGAAATAGTGTTTCCTAATATCCAACCTAGATCTCCCCCACTGCAACTTGAGACCATTGCTTCTTGTTCTGTCATCTGCCACCACTGAGAACAGCCGAGCTCCACCCTCTTTGGAACCCCCTTCAGGTAGTTGAAGGCTGCTATCAAATCCCCCCTCACTCTTCTCTTCTGCAGACTAAATAACCCCAGTTCCCACAGCCTCTCCGCGTAAGTTATGTGCCCCAGCCCCCTAATAATTTTCGTTGCCCTCCGCTGGACTCTATCCAATTTGTCCACATCCCTTCCGTGGGGGGGGGGGAGGGGACCAAAAGTGAACACAATACTCCAGGTGTGGCCTCACCAGTGTCGAATAGAGGGGAATAATCACTTCCCTTGATCTGCTGGCAGTGCTCCTACTAATGCAGCCCAATATGCCGTTGGCCTTCTTGGCAACGAGGGCACACTGCTGATTCATATCCAGCTTCTCATCCACCGTAATCCCCGGGTCCTTTTCTCCAGAACTGCTGCTTAGCTAGTCGGTTCCCAGCCTGTAGCGGTGCGTGGGATTCTTCCTTCCTAAGTGTAGGACTCTACACTTGTCCTTGTTGAAATATACAGTAAATATTCTTAAATCAAACTCTTACAAGTTTTCAAGCAGCATTTTTTTTTACTTTGCCTACCTGTAAATTATGATTACTGTTGAAAATATTTTTTTCATTTGTGTCTGTGTGGTGAAATTGACATTTACAGAAAAAAAAAATCTAATTCTTCCACGTCTATCTCTAAAGTAGCAGTTCAAATCACAGATTATGGGGGCGGGGGGGAGGGATTCACATAAGGGGTAGGGTTTGGCTCAGGTCCGGGAGGGGAATTGTACTATAGAGCTCACACTGTAAGGGTAGGTTGTAATGTCACCATGGAGGGGGGTCTCTGCAGAAGGAGCTCTCTGTGGTCCTGTCTAGACAGGCAAGGATTTGCTGGTACAGACAGTAGGGCTTTTCCTGGAATAGCAGCGAATGTGGGTACAAAGCACGGGCAGGGAAGGTTGGGATTTTTTTCATACTCCTAACCTGCAGCATGAGTAAGGGCGGTGAGTTATATGGGCCTTTGGTACCCGTGCTCCAGCAAATTCAGGGCCCAGGGGCCCAGCTCCAGCAACATTTGGGGCCGGGTCTCTCCCCTTGCCCTGCCTACTGCCCCGTGCTCATCCCCCGGAGTGTCCCCCAGCCCTACCTGCCACCCTCACGTGCCTCCCCCGGAGCGTCCCTGTCTGCGCAGTGGGCAGCGGGTGGCTGCACTGTCGCTCCGCGCTGTGCTCCCTTGCCAGCCGCTGCCGGCTACACAAGGGAGCGGCGCCGGTGGCAGGCTGAGGGAGGGGCGCACATGGGATGGCAGCTCCCCCTCCCCCTGGCACCCACCACAGGGGAGGCAAGGGGGCTTCCTGCACCTGAGAGGGGCCCGGCCCCTATGAGCACGTGCAGGGTCGGTGCTGGATGAGTGTCCTGCTGGGGGTGCAAAAGGGCTGGGGGGCCTGTGGAGCCCTCCTCTCTAGCCCTAGCCCCAGGGCAGCCTGCCTGCACCCCAAACTTCTCATCCCCTGCCCCCACTGCCCACATCCCCTGCATCTCATCCCCCTGCACCCCAACCCTCTGCCCCCCCTGCAGCTCATCCCCTGCCTCACCCCCCTGCACCCCAACCCTCTGCCCCAGCCTCGAGCTCCTCCCAAACCCCTCAGCCCCAGCCCTCATCTCCACCCCATTCATTTTGTTATGTGCACCAATATGCAGGGGCGGAACTTGGACCTGTTCTGGGCGCCACACAAAAAAGGATACAAACCTGCCGCCCCGGGCATGCGGCCAGCAAAACCTTTCCCTGGAGCCCCGGGCTGTGTGTGGCAGGGACGCCGGGACCCAGGAGAGGCGGTTGTGGGACGCTCTTTGTGGGGTAGTGTAGGGGGAGCCGGGGAAGGAGGGTCTTTGCAGGGGGTTTCTTTCTCTCGGGGAGGGGGGCCTCACGCTTGCTGTTCTAGGCGGGTGTCCGCCTGGGGAGCTAGTGCTGATGTCCAGGGGGTGTCTCTTTGCGGCGCATCCTTCGCCATTAGGGGTCTGGGGGGAGGGGTGTTCTCTGCTCTCCGGGTTGCTAGGGAGTTGCTAGGGCGCCATGTTGGGGGATTTGGTGCCCCGGAAGTGATATCCCCGGCGGGATTTCTCTTCCGGTGCGGCGGGCCAGCGCCGGACCCGGCCAAGTTAGGACGGAGGCAGGAAATGGCGGCGACGCTGCTGCAGCAGCTGCCGGGCCCCCGAGCTCCACTGTGCCGGGCCCAGGCCGCCTAGAGAGCCGCCGAGCCAGCGCCGGGCCCGGGCCGCAGCCATCCCGGGCCGGACTCCGAGCACTTTACCTACATGAGGTGATAGGCGGGGAGGCGTGAAGGGCGCGGAGCGGGGGGCGCTGGGGGAGGCTGCGGAGCGCAGCGGCGGGCGCCGGGATATGGGGCTGGGGGGGGGGAGCGGGACACTCGTCTTCATTTATCTCCGTGGCCTTGGAGAGCCCCTTGCCGGGCAGGGACGGGGCCAGATGGGCGATGCGCCCCTTTGGCCGGGCCGTCCTGGAGGGTAGCTCCCGTCCCGCCCTGGGCTAGGCTGCACGGCGGGTGCCCTCGGGCTGCGCCGCTGTTCGTTTCAGTTAACACGTCCCTGCTGCCGCTGGGGCCTGGGGGTAACCTGGTTCAAACCATTTGAGTGTCTCTAGCCAGTGCTGCGGAAGGGCTGCCCAACCCGACCGAAACTGTGGCTGTGGCCAGCGGGAGAGAGGAGTGTTCTGCTCCCCAGCTCCGCTCTCCGCCGGTGCCTGGCTCGCCTCCCCCAGAACCAGGGCTCTGCATTGGTAGTTTATTCTCCTCACACGCTAAGCAAGCGCTGTCAAAGTTTAAAAAAGACCGGATCGTGGGTTTCTGTGGGATAAAACGCATCCGACACTTGCCCAGAATGGCGCTGGTCATGTGTTTGGGGTTTAATCTCCTGCCCTTGGTCCGGTGTTCCACTGTGCTGGAGGTTTGATCTCCTGCGTTCATATGTCATTATTGTCTGGCCATAATTCAGAGTCAGGTCTCTGTGTAGCATACTGCTCATCTCTTGCCTTCTATTTATTTTTAGGTTAACACGGTTAAGCACCGTTTTTCCCTCTTCCCTTTTTAATGGAAGAGACACTTACTATTTTTTGTGGTTTAACAAAAGGTTTTAAGGGAGTGTGAGGAAAAATAGATTAATTGGTGTCTGTATGTTTTGCTCCATCCCTATTCTCCCTCCATCCCAAGATAAAAACCTATGGATGCCTGTATTCAGAGATCATTGCTAACCTCTCCCCCATGAGGAACCAACACATGGAGATCAGTCTCTCTTTTAAACCCACCCCAATTATATTTGTTCTGCTCTTCTGTTGACATGGTAACCAGCATCCCTTTCTGTTCCAGAGAATTGGAAGCTAAAGCTACCAAAGAAGTTGAAAGAAAACTAAGCAGGTAAGACATGTGTTTGAATTTATTTCTCTGATTCCAGGACAGGGTGGGCCTAGAGTTTGTGTAGCTATTTTTTTTCCTCTTCATGGAAACCAGCTCTGACTTTATCTGGAGCCTTAATTTCATGTTAGTTGCTAGAAAAATTGTTGAATTAAAAGTGTAGCTTTCTTGTAGATAGTGAAATCTTTCCATTGTTTCATTTGAAAATAATGTTTGCAAAGGTAAACTTCAGTGAAATCTACTCTGCTGCAAATGCCTGACTATAATAATTGTATGCAGCGTTGTAGCCGTTCTGATCTGAGGATATTAGAAAGAGGAGGTGAGTGAGATAATATCTTTTATTGGACCAACTTCTGTTGGTGAGAGAGACAAGCTTTAGACCTTACCCAGAGCTCTTCTGTGTGAAGTTGGTCCAGTAAAGATATTAAATCATCCACATTGTGTCTGACTATAAACCTGTGACTTTCTAGATAACTAACTATGTAATAATTACATATTGAATTTTATAGTAAAAACTGTATCAATGCAAAATGTGTCCCCTTGCAAGATTTTTTTGTACTGCTTCAGATCTCTTGTTTAATGTATGTATCTTATGACAAAACAAACTTTGTATCTGTGAATAATGTAAGCACTATACCTAGATGTACAAACACTCTTTTCTTAACCTATGTATTATATAACTTTAACATTAGTGTTAATAAAAAAATTATAACTTTCTCTTCCACTTTAAATTGTTGCCACTAGGAGTGCACAAATGAATGCAGGATTTTTTTTCAATCCTGCGCAGTCAAGTGGCTTTTTGTTGTCAAGGAACTAGCCTTGCTCTTGAATTTAGCATAAACTGCATCTTACTAGGTAACTATTGGTTCCTTGTGCTCTTCATATGAAAGAGTGAAGGCACTGAATCTGCCATTAGTAAGTGATTTTTGTGTCCTAATGTGTTGGGAAGCCTGAGGAATGGGAATTCCAATACCAGCTACTTAGTTTATAGAAATATGAAGTATATACAAGTATTATATATTTCACTTCTGTGTTCAAGATGTTATTTCTTGCATATGTCTTGTTCTGGCATGATGATATTCTTGCAAATTCTTAGAATGTTCTTCGTACTTCATTTTTGTCTTCTGTGTTTTTTCTTTCTGTCCCCTGTAGATTCAGTTAGACCCAAAAGAGGCTTTTGCTAGGCAAGGCTGAATGTTTTAAAATTCAGCCAAAACCTGAGTGCAACCTGCTAGAATGAAGTGTTAATTTCTTATGCTTTGTTGTTTACTCATGTTGTTCACTTTCAAGTTTCAGTTTGCTTTTTATAACAACATTGTGAAAGCTGAAGAGCTTTCTAATTCCTTGGTACACCTCATCTTTGTAACGTGTGTTCAGGAGCTGGCATTTTGCAGTTCTTGTTAAATAGTACTGTATTGAGGGAGATAAACTGTACCTTAGCTTCCAATTTATATTATGTAAAAGCCTTAAGATAAAGCTAGCATAGAATTCTTATATAAGATATTTCAGGGTCATTGTCAAATGGAGCCCACTTGACGGGAATGATGCTAAAGTTATAGAACTACATAAATTGTGTTTTTTGTCAAGTAAAGTTTAATGCTGCATGATAGCCATAGTGTGAGAGTGTAGAATACAATTGTCCAACCACACTGGAACGGCTTTAAGCATTTAAGACATTCTAAAGTGGATTTTCAAGTTAGTATTTAAATATCAGTTGTCTTCAGCTGACGCTTTAATGTTACTCATCAAATCTGTACTTCAATCTTGAAGGGAGTTTCATCACACACACTACGTAGCCTGGATACAAATTTAGTATATGACACGTTTTAACTTTACTTAGTAGGTCACACAATCACTTCTGTGTTTGCTATGCAAGGTTATTTGTCAAGAGGACTATTTCTTAGCAAAACATTCTTGAATTTCATTATGTAAGATTTGAGTGAACACACTAAGGTCCAGTCCACACTAGAAAAGGTAGATACAGCTTCTGGCAAAAATGTGCTTTTGCTGGCATAGCTTATAACAGTTCCCCAAACAAAATAAGTTGTATTGGCATAATGGTGTCAACACAAAGGCTTTTATCAGTCTAAAAATGACACAAAAATCTCTCCCCTATCTAGAGTTATAATATTGGGAAAAGATTCTTGTTCAGACCTGGCCTTAGTAAAAGATGTTTAATGAATTAACTCCATAGTATGTTTGAGTCCTGTAATTAATTTAAATGGATGCCAAATACGATTACTTAAGAATCACAATGAAGTGGTAGGCTTCAACATGAACTAATAGTAAACAAGTTTTAGTTAATAATATATGTCAATTGGCTGTTTTTATATTGCTACTTATTAGATGTATTTTACTACCTTTACTTGATCATTACATAATTCTAGCAAGTCTCACTCTGAGATACGAGGGTCTGGGTACCAGGGAATGTACGATGCTTTTATTGTTTTAGAGTTCATTTTAGATCCTTATGTAACCTGATCTTATCTCTCTCCATTTTCTTAAAACTTTATGTGGGAGCCTTTGTTTTCAGATTGTTGCTCAGTCCCTCGGCAGTGTTTGAATTAAATTCCCTTATGGTTATTCACACTTTTTAACTTTCAATCTTCTTCTTTCTTGGGCTTTGGTGAATCAGTGAAACCTTCAGTCCCCTTCTCCCACCAGTCTGTTTTTGGCCAACACACAGGAAATTAAGTGATACTAATAAATGAATACTTGAGATATATTTGTTTTAAAAGCGAACATTCTACCTACTGTGAGAGCTTCACTTGGTAATGAGGGTCTCTGATCTCTCACCTCATTTTGAAGGTATTTTTAGTAAGTTTTTGGTACTGGGAAAGTAATGTGGCTTATAAGGGTTTGTAAGATTGTAGCAGGAATTGCTGAGGATGACTGTGCAAAAAAAAAAAAAAAAAAATAGAGGATAAAAAACCTGAATGAAATGAAGAGGAGAGGTGCCAAGGCTAGAATCTGTGTAGGTAAGAGACTGGAGTTGCTGCTGCTTGTCTCTTCCTGCACCCCGAAGATGCAGGGGGTGGCCAGAAGGGAGGATAAGTGAGGTGGTAAATGTTTCATAGTCGGAGCTGGGAGAGAGTATTGAGTACTGCGTAGAGAGGAACGAAAAGAGGTCCAGAAAGAAAATCATAATTGTTAGATGTCACTCCCATCTGCTTTAAAAATCTCAACATTTCAATAACTGCTATTCTGTTGTCAACAGTTGTCAGCTTTTTAACACAAATTAGGTCATTTCATTTTCTTGCTAAGTAATGCCATTCAGCAAACACCTCACATTATTGTGATGTTTGTCCCTATTGGCAAAGCCTCTCTACGTTTAAAAGCCAGCTGTTTAAAACATTCTTATGTAAAAGTTTCTTATTGGCTGGAATCAAGTTAAAAATACCAAACCTACATTTTTGGAATGGAATGTTCAGAATGGATGCCTGCTCTCTCCGTTTCAGGATTTGCTCCTTTATGCTATATCTGACTGTCCTCCAGATTAGCCTATGAACTTTAGTCCTCCATTTTAAAGACAGAGAATCTGTTTTAAAACATGGAGCTAATTAGAAGTGCAGTGCCTCTCAACCACAGGTGCATTTGTTTGTTACTCAGTCTCCATTCTTTTGATATTTTGTCTGTGCAGGCCCCTGTCCTGCAAGCACTTATGCACATGCTTAACTTTAAGCACATGAGCAGTCATGTTCAAGTCAATGACCGTGTCTTTGGCAAAAATAATGTGGTTTTTCAGTCATGTTAGCTTAACATGATAGGAGAGTCCTCTTAACTCTGGCAGGCTAACACAAGGATAAAAGATATTGGCCTGTGTTTTAACAAGCATTAAGAGAGCTTTCCAGCCATTTGGCCGAGCTTGTGAAGGCATTATGCTTAGCTTGATGGCATTTCTCTTATCTGAAATGTGGTAACTTTTGAAAGCTGCATCTGATCAATTCCAAAATTTCAGGGAATGATCTTGGCATCAATGGCTAGAACCCTATTAATTTAGGAAGAAACGAGGAACACATGGAGCATTTGCCATCTGTTTAGCACTACTACAGCTTCAAGCACCTCTGCAATTGTCGATAGATCAAACAACTGGTTGATGGCACCCGTTAACGTATTCCAGTAGAATATTCCATCTCATACCTCCCCATCCCGACAATTTAACATGTTGACTGATTTATCTCCCAGACAGATGATGATGGGTGGGGAATGGGGAGCTGCACACAGTCTCTCTAGTATCGGGGGGCAGGAATGGGGGTGCACAGAGCTACTGCTGAGGGGGGAAACTGGGGAACCCTGTCATGGGAGGATGTGGAAATGGAGGATCCCCATGGCAGGGAGACACTGGGGAGAGTTGAAAGGAGCCTCAGAAATAGAGGTGGATGAGAAGGTGGCATGCAGGGAGTTTGTGGGGTGGAATGGAGGAATTCAAGGAGCCTCTGACATGTGTGAAAACAAGGCTCAAATAAGCTACAAAGTGTGTGAGCCGCTAGTGTTAAACTAAGTAGCTAGAACTAACATGATGGACAAAGAAGGTGTGATTTTTTTTTTTTTAATCAACACAGCCCATCAATGTGACTTTTAACATTACTAAAGTTAAATACAATAACTAAAGTTAAGTGCATAAATGTTTATAAGATGGGAACTTAAATTATAAGCTGTCGGGCATTGATATTGCTTTACAGGCAGAATAACAGTACATTTTTGCTGATGGAAGTTTATTGAAACTTTCTGCATGCTGCTGGTCCAGCCTGAATGATAACCGTCACTTAGGGAATCAAAATTTGGACTGTCATAGATAGTTGTTTTTTTTTTTTTTTTTTTGTCGAGTTAAGGATCTCAATTCACAATCTGCACAACCTCTTCAAAATGTTTAGTCTTGGGACTAAATGCCACACATTAGCATTCCATCATATAAGCTGTAGTTCATGTTTTGAATTACTCTGATTAGCATATCAATTTGCTACACATTTTATTGTTTTGTATGGGGTTGTTAAACATCACGCATTATTCAATATGTTCAACACTGACTGCTATATTGTTGAACAGGTAATGTGCAACAGAACATCATGCAACAGCTGTGTATTGTTAATTGGAATACCATGTCCCTAAAAACTAGAATGGAGGAGTTTAATCTTTGTAAAATCAGAAAACCGTTAAGGAGTGAGCGCTCGTGTAAATAAATGGTTAATTTGAAATCAATAGGGTGGTGGACACTATATATGTCAGATATTCAAGGAACCTTACAATTCTTCTAACTTAGGAAATCACCATGGACTCTATTTGGGAAGTGATGTTTTATTTCCCAAGTCATCTTGTGGAACTGAGAATGCAGATTAAATGGCTTGAAATAAATGGCAGTATTTTTAACTAGAAACAAGAATTTTATTCTTGGAAACAAAAACAAACAAAAAAGCAAAATTACAGCAGGCAATTCACAAAGCACTCATCCTTCTATCTGTATTTCCATTCCAAAGATCGCAGTTGGAAAAACTTCTGGTCTACACTAGTTGCAACCCTATCCTGGTTCTGGGAGAGTGGGTGTTTTTTATCCAAATCAGTTATCCCATCAGACTTCGTCCAAAGCTATTGTACTAAATCCCCACTCTGAGCCTTAAGGTATGTCTACAAAGCAATGAAAAACCTGCAATAGTGAGTCTCAGAGCCCAGGTCAGCTGACTCGGGCTCACAGGACTCAGGCTGCGGGATTGAAAATAGCAGTGTAGACGTTCTGGCTCGGGCTAGAATCCAGACTCTGAAACCCCATGATCGGGAAGGTCTCAGAGCCTAGGCTTTAGCCCAAGCCAGAACGTCTACATTGCTGTTTTTAGTCCTGCAGCCCAAGCCCTGTGATACAAAGTCAGTTGACTCAAGCTCTGAGACTCGTTGCCCCACGTCTTTTATTGCAGTGTCGTCATACTTTTAGACTCTAGCAAATAAGAGCAACCAACCATGGTTTTCTCATCCACTTTAGAGAAAACAAATGAAAGGGGGCTGACCAAAAAAAGGAAAAACCTTGGCAATGAGGTGACTGGTTAGCTATTTCTGTTCCTTAAAAAAAGTCCTCATGATACCATGGCTTCCATTTGGCAGCTTGAGAAGGATATGAAGGAGTAAAGGGAACCTCCCACTTGTCCTGTTCCAGGAGCTTCACTTTTACAACCCTCACAGGCAAAATGATTAACATGGCCACAATGAGCATGGTTGTTCTCAGGCCACAAGTAAATGTCTAAATGTCCCTGGAAAGTAACTCTTGTACTCTTACTAAACTAGGGAAGGAAAAATGTATCCCTTTACATGGACCTAGACAGGAGATGCAGTATTCTCTTTTTTGGCTCTGCTGCAGTAAAATCATAGTATTCCACAGAGAGAGAATGGTTTGACACTGGACTGGGGTTCACGAGAGTTGGGTTCAGTTCCTGAATCTCCTACAGATTTTCTGTCTGACCATGGACTAGTGAATTAATCTTTCGGTGCATCAGTTCTTTATCTATTAAATGGGGGTATCAGTCCATTATTCACACAAGCAGTCTGTCTTGTCTATTTGGATGTAAACTATTTAAGGCAGGGACAGTCTTTTATTATGTATTTTGTAGAGCTGCTAACACAATGGGGCACCAGGTGCTGTTGTAAGACTAATATGCCAGAACTCTGGCACACTCATGCTGATGTTGCTAATGTTTATGGAGCACATAGAGACGAATTCTGCATCTGAGAAATGGGAAAGAATGGTGTTTGCCAGATGGACAGCTTTGATAGGGAAAATAATTCAATTTTCAAGTTTGAGGCGTTATTACACAATATTGAGAATTTAAAGCAAAATAAATCAAAACTAAGTAGTTAATCCTTATTTACAGGATTCTTAACATCTGCATTGAAATGATATTTATAGATTTCATGATTAGCTATAGTTGCTGTCCTACAATTAACTTTCTTACCAAAACCTTTGACTTTATTTACACACACACACACACACACACAAAGATTGTCACTTATTTACAGTATCTTATGAGTGTTTTAACTCTTCACCTGATATGCAAAATTGCAGTTCTTTGAATTGTCAAAGACTCTTTCAATTTAGCACCATAGCTTTGGTTGGTTGGTTTTTTTTGTTGTTTTTTTTTTAAATCTAGTGTGACTTTGTGTTCCATGTGGTTCTTTGGGTTTTTGATTGGGGTGTTTTTCTTTTGTGGGTGTTGAAGTAAGCTGTTTTTAAGCAAAGTTTACTAAGTTTCTTTTAGTTATGAACACGTTTTACATGTTGTAGGAAAGATGATCACTTTTGAGCAGAGTGATTGAGAGAATGGCATTTTTGTTGCTGAAAGATAAGATTACACTGTATTTCAGAAGTTTAAAATGGAACTCCCCCCCCCGAAATGTTGAAACTCTAGGTCAGAATGTGTAAATATAGGAGAAATATCCAGACTATAAGGTCTAAATAATTTAAGTGATTTTGACATCAAAAATTCCAAATTTCTGGTTGGATGTAGGTTTTATGTATATGCTAAATGTCTGTTACACAAACGATTACCCTTTAACATTAAAGGGTCTTGGAATTTAGATCCACTTAAAGTGTGGTCAACTTAAAAATAGTACTTATGCCTGAAAATGTTACATCTACTGTCATGAGTTATACCTCAGATTATTATAACTGAAAAAGATTAAAGAGGGAAAAATTCTTTTCAGTTTGCTTTGTGACTTGTCACAAGAAACCTTAGAGTAAATGAAAGCCCTTGTGTCTAGTCACTTTCACTATTTCCCATATTGTTTGTGGATATTTCACACAGTAACGGGGGGGTGGAGAAGAGAGCCACAGAAATGTGATTGCACAGTTCCAAAAAAAAAAGTGTCCGGAACTCAGTTGGCCAGTGTAGTTCTTTATTTTCATTTTTTCTTTAATTAGATTTCAAGTTGACAGCATTGTTGTTTCACATGCAAATATCACACCTCTTAGTATCCAATTGTGTGAGAGGAACAATATCCTGAATGGTCTGACAGAACTGCAGATCATTGCAAAAAGGTGTCTGTGACCTATGAATAGTATTAATGGCACTTGCTGGCATATTTTGAACCCAAAATATAGCAATGCCTTTGGTGTCTGGTCACAGTCTAGAATGAGCTGTTAGTTCAGCAGATGGTGTTGGCCCCCAATTAATCAAATATCTCACTTCCATAGAACTACACAGGTTTTCCAGAGAGCTGCAATTAGACTGGTTTGTAGAATAGGTCCGTACAAATTTACTTCATATTTTTAAAGTTCTGGACAAAATATTAATGATGTTAAGTAAACGATCAATAGCGTTAACTTTCTGCTAAACTAATTTAATATTGGCTATTTTGGCAAAAAGGCAAATTATTTGTAAACTAGAAAACCATCTACAGAAAGAAGCTAGGAAAGCACAAAACAATGTGCAACTTAAACTGAAAATTCATACAATAGAATCTCAGCGTTACGGACACCTCTGGAATGGAGGTTGTCTGTAACTCTGAACAAGAGGTTACGGACTTCAGCCACCGGGGCAGGGGGTTGGGGCTGCAGCCACAGGATGGGGGAGATAAGTGTGTGTGTGGAGTGGGGGGTAGTTGGGGCTTCTGACCCTTGGGGCATGAGGGCTCCAGGTGGGGGGCTCAGGATTTCTGCCCCATGGGAGCAACGGGGCTCGGGGCTCAGGGCTTTAGGTCAGGGAGAATCACTGGGGCTCGGGGCTCCCTTTGGCCCCATTCCCAGTTTCGGGGGGAGGAGGGGGGCGCGACGCCAGGGCTCAGAGTTTTAACTACGAGGGGGAGCGCTGGGGCTGAAACCGGTGCTCCCCTTGTAGCTCAAGCCCTAGTGCCTCCCACAGGGCTGAAGTTGACAATGGAGCCACAGGGCTGAAGCGCTGAGTTCCAGCGCCCTCAACAGAGCTGAAGCCAACAATGGAGCCGTGAGTCTGAAGCACGGAGCTTCGGCACCCCCAGCAGGGCTGAAGCTGGGAGTGGAGCTGCGGGGCTGAAGCTCCAAGCCCCAGCATTCCCCCCGGTCTAAAGCCCTGCACCCCCAGTGCTCCCGAGGGTCAGAAGTCCCGAGGCTCTTCTTCCCCCTCCCTCCCGCCCGGAGCACTCACCACCACCACCCGGAGCTGCAGCCCCAACCCCCGTGGCTGAAGCCCCGAACTGCTGTGCCCCCGTGCAGGGCTGAAGCCCTGAGCCCCCTGTTCTTCCCCCACTCTCGGTCTAAAGCCCTGGGCCCTGGTGCTCCTGAGAGTCAGAAGCCCCCCAACCCACTGTGGCCCCGAGCCCCAGGACTAAAGCCCCAAGGCAGTACAGTATTTGCTGTTGGGGGGGTTGTTGTTTTTCTGCGCTGCTGCCTGATACATTACTTCTGGTTCCACGGGGAGTCCGGTTGACCAGTAAGTCAACGCTAGTGTTTGTGTCTTTGAGGTTCTACTGTACTGCGTTTTAGGTTATGCTTCAGAATAAGCTTTTTAGTAGCAGTATATCCAGTGCCTTATGTACTGTCATGTGTAGACTGATGCATATCCTGTCAGGGTATTGGACTGATAAATATCTTCTTACCCTAGGAAGTCTAGTTAATACATGGCCAGTTGAGTGGCTGGTAGCTAGTTGTCATCTCTTCTTCTCTCACTCCCAATCCCAAAATTTCCCCTCATTTGGGACTAGTGGGACAGTTTTACATTTAATATATGTTTGCTTGCAGAAGGACATAATAATGAGAACACGATAATCAGAGTTATACGTTTGTAGCATTTTGAAGTAGTTCACAATGAACCTAATAAAACATGTTGGTAGAATTCCATCACAGGTAGAAGACTTCTAAAAACATCTGTTGGTGATGTGTTAGTAGTAAAGAATCTTTTAAAATGAACTAGCACCACCTTGTGGGATTGATGTGACTTTACTTTAGACTTGGCAGTGCTCTTTCTTCAGTCATCTGCTTCACTTGCAAGCTCCTAATTTGAACATATTTTGAACACGGAGGTAATGCTAACAACCTCAAGATATACATGTGTGGTTAAAATTTCATCTGAAAAAGAATGTTTTTTTTTTTTCTATTTAGCATAACCCTTTAGAAGCTTGAAACTGAACTTTCTTAATGCATTTGTCTATCACACATGCAAAGTAATTTGTTATAGAGTTAGAAGAGTGATGGGTAACTAATGCTATTAGTAAAATGGTGACTCATTTGTTCTGAAAAGGGAAAAAACCTCAAACTGAAGGAGATAAGGACAAATTTTGGCTCGCCAGCCAGCCTTCATAGTATCCTTTTAAAAATAATCTCTTAAGTGAGTTCACGTGTATTAGTGTATTGCCCATTAGAATAGTGACCATTGGTCCCTAGAAAGCTGCTAGTTCTCACATCAGTATTAAAATCAGCAGGGTGTAAGAACTGTACTTTTTTCAGTATTTCACTGCAAGTTAAATATACACACACAACCTATTAGTGCAGTTGTATGGCTGAGATTTTAATGATACAAAATTCAGAGGCAAGTTTCACCAATAACTATTAATGTCTGACTGCATGATTAAAAATTCAAGCTTTGTATTGCATAACATCTCCTTTTTTATATCATAACAGCACTTAGAGCATCAGGAACATTAACTAGTGAATCCTCATTACATTTCTGAGGATCGTAGGTAAATATTCCTGTTTTACAGATGGAAAACTAGAATACAGAAGCTAAAGAGACACTGTCAAGTTAATTTAGCCCCATCGTTTTTTACAAAATCTAACCTGGTCTTTATGGACCCCAGCTTGATACAAATATTTTCATGACCTAAAATATATTTTTTTAATCAAATGTTGATCAGATATACGCATTCTCCTGAATGTTTGCAACCCAGAAATTATGGCATTTTTCTAGTGCGTGAGCCAGAAAATGAATGTGATTAAACAAAAACTAAAATTGGAGTCATCTGTTTTCATTGTCCAAACTGAGCCATTCTTTTTATGTGACAGATCTGAGGAATTGCCCCAGATTGAGGTGTCAGTAGAGGAAGTTTGGGAATAAGTTGAAAAATTGAACAGTAATAAGTCACCAGAATAAGATGGTATTCACCCAAAAGTTCTGAAGGAACTCGAATATGGAATAGTAGAACTACTAACTATAGTATGTAACCTATTGCTTAAATCAG
>NW_020664444.1:1839020-1903181 GCF_002925995.2 Terrapene triunguis | reverse complement strand
CGGACATGTCCAGCTTTTTGGGATTTCCCCCCGGACGGGGATTTGAGTCCCAAAAAGCCGGACATGTCCGGGAAAATCCGGACGTATGGTAACCCTAAATTAAAGGCTCCAGAGGCAATCCTGCCAGTTAGAGACTGAAAAGCCTAGCTCGACTACTAGGCAGATTGGTTAGAACTATAGTAAAGAACAGAATTATCAGACACATAGATGGACATGATTTGTTGGGGAAGAGTCAACACAGCTTTTGTAAAGGGACATGATGCCTCACCAATCTGTTAGAATTATTTGAGGGAGTTAGGAAGCATGGGACAAGGGTGATCCAGTGGGTATTAGTGTACTTGGACTTTCAGAAAGCCTTTGGAAAGTTCCCTCACCAAAGACTCTTAAGCAGAGTAAGCAGTCATGGGATAAGAGGGAAGATCCTCTCATAGATTAGTAACTGGTTAAAAGATAGGAAACAAAGGGAAGGAATAAGTGGTCAGTTTTCAGAATGGAGAGAGGTAAATAGCCGTGTCTCCCAAGGATCTGTACTGGGATCAGTGCTGTTCAACATATTCAGAAATGATCTGGAAAAAGGGGTAAACAGGCGACAATTTTCAGATGATACAAAATTACTCAAGATAGTTCAGTTCAAAGCTGACTGTGAAGAGTTACAAAGGGATCTCACAAAACTGGGTGACTGGGCAACAAAATGGCAGATGAAATTCAATGTTGATAAACTCAAAGTAATGCCTATTGGGAAACATTATCCCAGCTATACCTACAAAATGATGAGTTCTAAATTAGCTGCTATCACTCAAGAAAGAGATCTTGGGGTCATCGTGGATAGTTCTCTGAAAACATCCACTCAATGGGCAGTGGCAATCAGAAAAGCTAACAGGGTTAAGGACCATTAGGAAAAGGGTAGATATTAAGACAGAAAATATCATTGTGCCACTAGATAAATCCATAGTTTGCCCACACCTTGAATAATGCATGTAGTTCTGGTCATCCCCACTTAAAAAAAAAAGATATATTAGAATTGGAAAAGGTACAAAGAAAGTTAACGAAAATGAAGAGGGATTTAGAACAGCTTCCACATGAGGAGAGGTTGAAAAGATTCGGCTTAGAAAAAAGATGACCAAGAGGAGAGATGATAGAGGTCTGTAAAATCATGCATAATGTGGGAAGAAAGTGAATAGGGAAATGTTATTTACTCCTTCACATAACACAAGAACCAGGGTCACCCAATAAAATTAATAGGCAGCAGGTTTAAAACAAACATAAGGAAGTACTTCCTCACACAACCACAGTCAGCCTGTGAAACTTGTCAGGATGTTGTGAAGGCCTAAAGTATAATTGGGTTCAGAATAGAATTAGGTAAATTCATAGAGGACAGGTCAGTCAATGGCTATTAGCTAACTGAGATGGTCAGGGATGCAACCCCATGCTCTGGGTGTGCCTAAGTCTCTGATTGACAGAAACTGGGACTGAGCAACAGAATGGGTTACTTAATAATTCCATCTAAAGCATCTCGCTCCAGCCACTGTTGGAAAACAGAATATTGGGCTAGATGGACCGTTGGTTGACCCAATATGGCCGTTCTGACGTTCTTAATGTAGGGCAAAAGTTAAAGAACATTAATTGTGAGAAGTAAAGATCCTTTCAGTTGCAGTGGCCTATAGTGTTGGTGGTAACACAGGTAAAAAGGACACTTGTTTTCAGAAAATGGTTTTTAATTTGATATCATTCTTTTCAGTTACTTACCAAAGATAATACAATGAGTAAATGACACAACTTTTGACTAGATTTGAAATCCTTGGATTTCACTCGTGAGTTTGTGCCCATAAACCACTCTGTCTCTCACCAAAGGAACACATCTTTCTGGGGCGTGATTTACACTAAAAATTTAGATCAACGTCTCTGTCACTCAGGGTTGTAAACGCCATAGTTAAACAGACCTAACCCCAGTGTAGATGTGGCTAGATCAATAGAAGAATTATTCCATCAGCCTAGCCTACCGCTGCTTGGGAATTACCTACATTGACAGAAAAACCCCTTCTGTCAATGTTAGAAGCATCTACTCGACGGCACTACAGCGGCATAGCTGCCACCCTGCATCACCCATAGTGTAGACACTGCCTTAGAAGGGGGGTAAAAAGGCTCAGTTGGTGCTTTGAAAATGGCTCAATCTATACCTAAACCTGAGGTTGACCTAGCTAAGTCAAGGAGGGGTGTAAAAAATTCACACCCTGAGATTCAAAGTTCAGCTGACCTAACCCCTGTATAGAATTCTTCTGTTGACCTAGCCTACCATCTGTGGAGGGGGTGGTTTAACTAGAGTGGTGGGAAAACACTTTCTGTCACAGTAGCAAGTGTCTACAGTACAGCTGCAGCGCGTAGTTGTGCTGCCGTAGTGTCTGTAGCATAGACATAGCCTAGGTTGAACAAAGAGCCAATAATTCTGAATTCTCGTTTGTATTTTCTTTTACTTGTATGAACCGGATTTATGTTGAGTGAGGTATAATTACTGAGGCTACAAAAATCTGATTGTCCGTTTTGGAATTAAATTAACTGCCACACTTATCTGGCACTCTGTACTCATAATTATACAGATAGTAGCAGCTTCCTTTTTCTCCTCAAACAGAGTATAGTCATCAAATTTAAAGGATCCCTCCTGAAAGGAAAATCCATTTATATTTGCTCTCAGTTGTCTTTTAAGATAGGATATTTAAATGGAAGGCCTTTGCTTCAGTCTGAAATTTGAATTTGGTATAGTCTGGGTATTTCACGTTCAGTTGGTCTAAATTGAAAAAATAAGGTTTGCATTTCAATTAAGACCATTAACTTTGAATATATTCAATCAATTTATGTAGTAGGAAAAGGAAATTCCCCATATATACATTTTTCAAATGTGTGGATGTGAAAATAATAGAATTCTGCTTATATATTTCTCATAAGAACAGCCATACTGGGTCAGACCAAAGGTCCATTTAGCCCAGTGTCCTGTCTTCGGACAGTGGCCAATGCCTGGTGCCGCAGAGGGAATGAACAAAACAGGAAATCATCAAGTGATCCATTCCCTGTCGCCCATTCCCAGCTTCTGGCAAACGGAGGCTAGGGACACCATCCCTGCCTATCCTGGTTAATAGCCATTGATGGACCTATCCTCCAGGAATTTATCTAGTTCTTTTTTTTTTTTTAATCCTGTTATAGTCTTGGCCTTCACAGCGTCCTCTGGTAAGGAGTTCCACAGGTTGAGTGTGCGTTGTGTGAGCATATGAACCAGTATTAAATATATTGAGTTCCTGTTTTTTGTATGCCTTAGCTGGAAGATCCAAGAATACAACTATGATGCTTCTCTGAGCACCTCTGCCATATTAAGTCAGTGGGAGAAATGTGATCAGTGAAAGAAACTAGTTTGCTTCTTAGCTTTACATCTTGCTGTTAAAATTACTTTCTGTGGCATTTCTTGTACAGTAGAAAGTAATGAAACTAAAGATGACACTTTGCACACACAAATAAATGTCAAGTATCAGGGGGTAGCCGTGTTAGTCTGTATCCACAAAAACAACAAGGAGTCCGGTGGCACCTTAAAGACTAACAGATTTATTTGGGCATAAGCTTTCGTGGGTAAAGTGAGCTTTTTTATCCACAAAAGCTTATGCTCAAATAAATAAACGCTAAGTGCTATTCAGACATTACCAACTATTAATATCTGAAGTCATGGGGTGGGAAATAGTTGTGATAACACTTTCACTTCTTGAGGGGCAGTGTTAAAAATAGTTTGCCATTTATTTTAATGTTGTTGTGTTCTGAGATATAAGTGTTATGTTTCTTCTGTTGATAGAGGCACACACTACATGTTGTGCATTGCTGGAGAAGTGACAAGAGGGCCAAACAGGATCTCACATGTTACAGTATTTTTCACAGGTTGTGGCTTCCAGAATCAATTCCTTTAAATAGATAAAAATGGAGTATGTAAATTTTGATGTTTTAGGAAGTTTAAGATTGCTGTGTAGAAACTGAAAGTGAGTCTGTGGCAAAACATTCTTACTATATTACTGCATTAGTCATCAGTATTCAAGATGAGCTTCAGAATTGCAGAGTAAAACGGTAATGTTATTTAATGCAGGTTTGGTGCCAGGTTGACTAATCTAATTTCATTCACCTTTGTTGTACCTACTTTCTCACTAGGAATATTTTTGCTTTGAAAACAATATTCAGGATGAAGCTTACTCTTTAAAGTGCATATGCATTTTACTCTGTATTGCTTTCCTAAAACCTGAATGACTCTTTCAAATCAGTGATCTCTGCAGTTGGTACAATACTAAAAAATTCTGGTACAAAACCCTGGGTTATTTAGCTATTTCCTTTACACTTTATTAAGATAAACTTGCCAGGTTAATAAAATATTGTAAATATAATATGCTGCAGGAACAGACAGGCACATCAAGTGGGCATCATGCAGTGTTCGCAGGTTGATTACATAATACTGCTTATACTCAAGGAAGATCTTATCAAAGTAGTATCTTTCTGAATTAACAATTAGTGAATTTTAATTTTCTTCTGCAAAATAAAATAAAATGTAAATGTATTTCATATCCTGGAAAAAATAAAAGCTACTGATACTATCTAGAAGTTAGTTTTCTTAGAATAGACGGACTTCTGACCTGTGTGCTTTCTCCATTAGCTGCCATAGCAACTAGTTTGCGCTGAAAAATAAATACACTGAACCAAGTCCAATTGAAGATCAGGGCAAGAGCTTTAGATATAGCCAGAAATGCAGTGTGCGCAAGTACATGGTGATGCACAAATGTGGCTTTAATTTCTACTTTTAACTGTGCTGTTTCTACTGCAGCTCTATGGTGGATCATTATCTCCTACTCTTAGAGCAGCATAAGAGCTGCTCTCATTTAAACTGCCCTGCCCTGTAGCAGTCACAGAAAGCAGAAAATAGACAAAGATCAGTGTTTGTCCCCTCCTTTCTCCCCCCCAACCATGCCCCTCTTTTTTGTAGCCTCACCTGTTTCACCTGGTATGCTCCCATTGAGGAGGGTGTTAGACTTATGAACACGTATATCAGCCTTCTGCCATTGCAGAGCTCATCTTTGCAGCAAGCAGACCTATGACCAAATTATATGAATGGTAAAGTACAGAATGGCCATGCTGCACCCTTATGGTCCAGCACAGGTCTGGGACTTGCAAGTGTCAAGTGCAGACAAGTATTACATATGCCTTTGTTTTGAGATCTTCATGTGTATTATCCAAGAACATACATTTTCTCTTGCTTCTTTAATAACCTGAGCTGTCTTGTGTAAAAGTAGAAATAACATTCACGCTGTCGAAAATCTTGACTGACAGCAAGATTGCCTGGCCCATGATCAGTATTTTTAAGAGAAAAGATTGTGTACTGTGTTGTACTTCCATGTGGGGGGAAAAGGCTAGAACTATTCACCCATACTTTTCCAAAGCACTCTAGAGCCCTGTATCTGCTAGAACATTTTGACATTGTGAGCAATAGTACATGTGTAACACACCACATGTGCTCACAAGTACTTGCAACAGGCATCCAATAAGTGATAGAGAGGGAGAAGATTGGTGCACAAGAAAATAATGCTGTTTCAAATTTAAGGAAGTACTATGAAAGAAGGAATAAGAAGTGAAGGGGGCCTTGAAAACAAGGACAAGATCTTAAGTTTGATGCAAAAGGAGAGAAGATTCTAATGAAGCAACTTGAAGGTGGCAATAGTGGTGGAACATTCAGCATTGAAAAGAAAGCAGTTCGTCGTCTCATAGCTTTTATTAAACAATTCTCATATTACAGAAGTTGTCTGGTCGTAATATGATCCTGGTTGTGCTTGGAGCTATACACAGAGGTACACGATTCCTGCTCCAAAGAACTTCTGTTCTATGGAGACTATTAAAAAGAATGGGAAAGGAGGGGAAATTATTATATAAAAAATATGGTACATTTTTTAGGTTTGAAATTACATTACTCCTGCTCTGGAGTTGTCAAACTGATAGTTTAAAAAGCAAAAATAGATGTAAGGAAAATGTTCAGGTCAGCCCATAATAAGATGAATTATATTGTATTTAGGACAAAGTTAATGGAGACTCGGGTTCTTATATGTCCTGTCCTATATGTACTCTGAAGTTTGGGAACTTTCCTTTCTTTTTCAATGCTGTGGAAATGTACTGCCATGCCAAGTGCTTACAAGCAATGAAGTTTACAAGCAAAGATCATTGTTGTGGCATTGTTCCATGTTGGAGGAGAGTCACTTTAAAGGTCAAGTTGGCCTTTTGTCCCAACCATGAGATTCTTCAGCAAGATGTTGAGAGATGGTACTCAAATAATGATGATCTTGGCCTTCTCAAAACAGCTGGAACTTTCTGCAAGATGCTGGAACATAATTGCTCTCCCTCAAGTAAAGGTGTACCCACAAAGAGAGGCTGCTTTTTAGTAGTAGCTATTTGGGCACTGCCTAAAATAACAGGAAGCCTGAATGGGAGCCCTTGTTCTGTCTGTTGGAAAGCTAGGAAGTATATTGATGTGAATTGCCACGACAGCTGAAACTGTGCATATTCTCAGCAGCAGAACCGGGTTAAAGGCATATGTGGCTCTTCCGCATAAAACACTGTGAAATCTGCCTCCACTTTAAGCCCTGTTTCCACCGTGATGCAACACGGAAGCTTGCTCTCTGTGTTTCTGAGTTTCTAAGTATGCAAATTAGTATTATCAGTAGTTTTTTATAGGAATTTGTTTTGTATCTGATTTTCCTGTTTCTCCCTCTTTTGTATTTGCATACTAAAAATGCAGTAAGTAGTTTTACCTTTTATTTAAGTTAAAAAATCTTGTTTTGCTGTTGGAAACTCCAGTTTCATAATTGTATATAGGGTTGGACATTTGAGCGATCCAAAAACCACTTGATCAATTTGCTGGTCAAACATTGATCAAATATGTCAAAAGTGGTTAATATTTTAAAGCACTAATTTATTAGAATAGTAACAAAAAGGAGTAAGACTTAATGATGTCCAGTAGACTTAGCCTTGGATATTTATACCTAATTACAAAAACCAAGTTACTTAACTTTAGTTATTTTAACTCCCAGAAATGTGAAACACAATGAAATGGAGTTCTAAAAAAAGAGAATTATTACCTTTTTTAGCAATGTTAAGTTGGCATTTAAATGTGAATACTATTGAAGACTGAACAGTTACAAAAGAAAAGAAAGATGAAATAAAACAAACACATAGCAACTATAAAAGTCATTTTTAAATGCACTTACGCTAGGTAGGCAGCTGGCCAACTCTTCAAGCATCTTGCTTTTCATTATCTTTATTGACTTCATCTGTGCCTTCGTCATCATTTTAATGTGCTTTGTAAACTGCAATGTGCATTGATGGCCTGGTGTGTATGTATGTAGGTATGTATGTACGTATGTATGTATGTACGTATGTACATACATACAATGTTTGTTCTAGAGAATTCCAGCCAATCAAGATGCTCATCTTTCAATTACTTCACCTTTTTCCCAGCTGGTGACAATATGTAGTAAAGTAAGTGATCAAGACATTTAAGTAGGCTTGCTAACACTTGGCACCATGATGCAATCAAAAATGTAGGTTTCCACCTACATTGAGGCATTTTTGCGGGAATATTTGACCATGGCCAATTAGGTGGTCAATTGACTAGCTTGCCAAGCCTAATTGTATGTAACTTTGCTGCCAAAGAAAAACTTTGTAATGATAGCAGCCAACCAGACTTTGGCTTCACAAGGTTGAAATAATCTAAGTGGGAGAGTGCACATCTTCCTTAAAAAGCCATGTTTTTTCCCCTCAGTGCTTTTAAATAGACCATAATGTCTTACGTGGTGAGTGAAGCTGAATTTTGAGTCTACAAATGAGAGAAATGGGATTAATTTTAGCAAAGTAGCATTAGCTAATCAGTAAACTTGCAATAAAAGTACTTTTTTCCCCTTACCCCGTCATGCTCTCTACTCCCCCCCCAAAAAAAAAGATTAAGAATTAAAATAGCTGTTTAACTCTCCAGTCTGCTTTTCTATCCTAGATGAATAGCATGGTTAGTACCTACACAGAGCTTTACACATTTAAAGGTTGGACTTGAAAAGTTTGTAGACACACTAGCAAGAAGATGATATAAAAGATGGGGAAGAGCCAATAGCCATGTACAGCTCCAGTGCATCAGCTGCTGCTCATGGAAAAGGTTCAGAAAAGGGCAACAAAAATGATTAGGGATATGGAGCAGCTTCCATAAGAGGAGAGATTAACAAGACTAGGACTTTTCCACTTGGAAAAAGAGATGACTACAGGGGGATATGATAGAGGTCTATAAAATCATGACTGGTGTGTAGAAAGTAAATAAGGAAAATATTTACTCATAACAAGAACTAGAGGTCAGCAAATGAAATTAATAGGCAGCAGGTTTAAAACAAAGGAAGCATTTCTTCACACAACACAGTCAACCTGTGGAGCTCTTTGCCATAGGATGTTGTGAAGGCCAAGACTATAACGGTTAAAAAAAGAACTAGATAAATTCATGGAGGATAGGTCCCTCAATGGCTGTTAGTCAGGATGGGCGGGGATGGTGTCCCTAGCCTCTGTTTGCCAGAAGCTGGGAATGGGCGACAAGGGATGGATCACTTGATCCCTGTTCTGTTCATTCCCTCTGAAGCACCTGGCACTGGCCACTGTTGGAAGAGAGGGTACTGGGCTAGATGGACTTTTGGTCTGACCCAGTGTGGCCGTTCTTCTGTTTTTCAAAGCAGTAGGAGAGTGGAACTAACATGAGTTGTAATTGGTTTCACTGCCCACAGAATTCTGTATAGCAACCCTGGCCACCTCTTGTCAATTTAACTGCTGCTGCTTGACAATTTTAGGAGTGGCAAAGAAAGTGGAGCAGTTTGCCTACAGATTCAGGATTAAGGACCTCATTTTAGAAAGCTTAAATTCTGCAGAAATTAATGGATTTAGGTACATTTTCCCACTCTGGGAAACTGCCTACTTACCAGTAGTAAGTAGGCTAGTGGTTTTTTCAAGCCCCATTCAAAGTACTATACAAACATTAACTTACTTGCAGCACCCCAGAGGAAATTAAGGCAGAGGGTGAATGTCTTGCCCAAGGCAAGGGAACAAACTTTCAATTGTGTGTGTTGGTCTTGGACGACGCTGGCTCTGAAAGACGACCAGAAGAAAACTTTCAAACTTACTTGTAATCTTTCCTGGCCTGCCAATCTAGGAAGTGTTACTGGGATGAGAACGCAAGCCAGTGGAAGCATATTCAGACATTAAAGTGGCAGTGGAGTGTCTTGTGAGTGGGCTTTCTAAGCTTCCCTCAAATAAATTAGTTTTTTTATTGGACTATAGAATTTTGAAATAGTTAGTTCTAATAAAGCCCCCCACTAAATCTCTCTTGCAGCAAGTGAACATTGTTCCTTACCTGCAGGTGTGTCCTTGGATGATAGCTGCCGCTGTTTCCTTTTGATTGTTAGGTTTATCTGGTGCTTTTCAAAGTGCTCTTTGTGTGTGTGTGTGTTTCATGTGAGCCATCTTGATTACAGTACTACTGCTGAGGAAAAGCAGATTCCTGTTGCCAGGGATATCTAACTCATATGCTCAAGAACACTCCAGACTATCCTGGACTTGCTGCACCCTTAACTTATATTCACTTTCTCTTCTGCCTACTCCGGCAGTCTTGTCCTTCTGCCACTTATGAAGAGGAATTGCAGAGAACCACACCAGCCACTTAGTCACTTCAGCTATGTCTACACTACAAACTTCAGTGCCTTTTGAGACTTTCTTACAGTGTGTTGTGGGATAGAAATGACTCACCCATGGATCTCTGGGAGCTAGGTATCAGGTTCCCAGCATGTAACTTTCTCCATCCCGTGATGCCATCCATATCCCATAATTTTCCATGCCTTCTTTTTAAATCCCATAAACCTGTGGAACACTTTTCCCTGTCCCTTTTCTTGACAAAAGCATGGAGCCCTCAGAGCTCCGTGCTATTCTCGTGAATGTTACAAATACAGGATGCATGATTGACCCATAGGAACTACCACAACAACAGGGGGACATGACGATTTCTTTGAGGACAGTTTGCTGAGAGGCCATTCAAGGTTGTTGCCGACATTCACACAGCAGCTGCAGATGGTAGAGCACCGCTTCTTGGAGCGAAAAACAAGCACTGACTCGTGGAATCACATCATAATGCAGGTTTGAGATGTTGAGCAATGGCTGCAGAACTTTTGGGTTTGAAAGGCCTCATTCCTGGATCTGTGTGCCGAGCTCATTCCAGCTCTCTAGTGCAACAGCACCACAATGAGAGCTGTGTTGACAGTGGGGAGGTGAGTGGCTATCATGTTGTGTAAGCTTGCGATGCCAGATTGCTACTGTCGGTGTGAAATTATTTTGGAATTGGAAAATCCACAGTGGGGCTGTTATGCATGTGTGTAGGTTCATTAATCAGCTCCTGCTTTGCAGGACTTTGATTCTGGACAGTGTGCAGGACATAGCACTTGTGTTTGCAACAATGGGGTTCCCGAACTGCAATGGGGCAATAGACGGTTTGCACATCCTTTTTTGGCGCTAGCCCACTTTGCCATTGAGTACATCAGCAGAAAGGGCTTCTTTTCTGTGGTTATGAAAACATTGGTGAATCCCTGGGGACACTTCCCCAATATTGGTGTGGGCTGGTCAGGGAAGGTATGTGCCACCTGCATCTTAAGAATACAGGACTTTTCAGAAAGCTGCAACATTTTTTTTTTTCTGACTGAATATTGAAATGCAAATGGTGATTCTGGAGGGACCGAGTTTACCCCTGGTTCCACTGGCTTATGAAGCGGTACACTGGCCACCTTGACAGCACCAAAAAGAGGTTAAACGACTGGTTCCACATGTGCAGAATGACAGTTGAATGTGCTTTTGGTAGATCGAAGGGATGCTGGTGGTGGTTACTCACTAGACTGAATCTCAGTGAGAAATATATGGTTATAGCTGCCTGTGGTGTCCTGCATAATATCTGTGAGGCAAAGGGGAAAACTGCTGCCAGGGAGGAGGTGAAGCAGTGTCTGCTGACTTTGAACGGCCAGAGACACAGGCCATTACAAGAGCTCAACAGGGAGCTGTGTGGTTGAAGGAGGCTTTTGAAAGAACACTTGAACAGTCCTGTGGCTCACCATTCTGTAATGGACTGTTATCTGGGCCTGAAGCTTTGGGTGCTGCTAGGAATGGTGTAGTGCTTGCTGTCAGTTATAAATGTACTGTTTTTCTGAATCTATGCGTTCTGTGGTGCTGTACGTTTACAAGCACTGTGTGCTTTGAGTCCTGCTATGCATTCTGCAGTATTTGTTGTGAACTAATAAAGATTTTATTCTTCAAAAATAGAAATTTATTGAGAAACAAAAACAGTGCACAAAACCAATGCACCAAAAACAAGCAATGCAATACAAACTTTTAACAACTTTAAAATTGGAAACACAGCAAACATTTCTGTCCATTTTCAGGGCACAAATGTAGGTCATTGTGACTACACAAACACCGACTGTGGTTCTCATTGATCAGTGTATGTGAAGCTGTTTTTACTTGCTGTCCCCTGGTGTGAAGTGATAGGGTTAATGATGCGTCCTGTGTGGTATGTTGTGGCCGGGGGGCGGGGGGGGAGATACGGAGCTGCTAACAGAGTTTAAGAAATGCAAAGGTTGGGGAGTCTGGAATTTTTGGGCCAGTAGGTCAACCAGGATGTGCAGTGTTTGGGTTTGTTGCCTGAGAAGATTCATAATGGCCGGCCGCACCTTCCTCTCCTTTTCCTAGGGGGACTACTGGGCCTTTCTCCTGCCTGCTCTTTCCTTCTCCATGCCATCTGCCATGTTGGCGCTACAGGCCCTTTGCAGTCTGCTGCAGCATTGGCTTGCAGGATCTCACTGAACATGTCCTCTCTAGTCATCTTCATCAGGGTCTGGCACTCTGCAAATGTAGAAGGGGCACCCCTGAAGGGCACAAAAGCAGCTACTGCTAAAAACAGACGGATGCAGCATTGGAGTTATAGTCACAACACAAAGGGAAAGATAATTTCAAAGCTCCTGTCCCTTATTCCCATTAAAGACTCTTAATAAGACATGCTTATTGCACTTCAGCTTTGGAGTGCCTCTGTACAGCGCGGCTCCCCAGCCCCAGCCATAGTGAGGGTGGCCCGCCAGGGGCCAGGTGGAGGGAAGAAATGCTGATTGCATAAAACAATATAATTTCAGTCCCTATTCCAGGGTACGAATACAGGGCAATGGCACTGAATATCAGCACTATTTTCCACAGGCAGCAGTGGTTTTAGCTGATATCTCATTCCTGATGGTAACAAAGGCACAAAGAGCTCAGCTGCTGCTGCTGTCCAAAAGCTGCCTCTGCCCATATGCTGCTACCCTAATTACTGCTATGGTGCCTGGCCAACTCATTGCTCCACATCCCCTCTGTCCTCTCCCCCGCATAACCCAACAGGGGAATGGAAAGCAGATACCAATTCTACCTCTGTTTGTGGTACCACTATCTCTTCTTGTAGGAGTGAAACAATGAAAAGTCAATACCTGTGTCTGGCTAATTTCAGTACAAGGCAGGTGCCATCTTTAAATTTAAACTTTGTAAGGAAAAATGTATACACACACTTACTCAAGATCCCTTCCTCTTCATCCGCCATATTTCTATGTCGGGTCCATAGCTTTACTTGCACAGCATCGTCTCCCCACCGATCCAGAAGATCCAATATCTCCTGTCTACTCCAGGCAGAAATGTGTCTAGTGGATGGAACTAGCATTGTTGCTTGGGCAGTTGCCTTTTCTTGACTACCCACCTTGGTGAGCACACCTAGCAGCTCCCCCTTCTTGAGTGCATTTCAAAAACTTAAGGGGGGGGGGCTTAAATGGGGTGGTGGCTTCTGGTCTCTGTGTCCCTTAGGCAATGGAGTTTACAACTGTGACCACAATGGTCACTTGTTGCAAGAAATGGAGCATTATGGAACAGCTGCTGGAAGACTGTGGTCATGCTGGTCATGACTGCAGGTCATGCAGTGTCCATACTTACATTGCATCAACCTCTGTAGGTCAACCATATCTCTGCACCATTTGGGAAAGTGGTATTAGTGTGTTGCTGTAACAGGGTGCTTAAGTTGACTGGAGACGAATTTGAGTGTAGACACGTGCACAAATAGGTTGACCCAAGGTGACTTACGTTGTCCTAACTTTGTAGTCTACTCTAGACCATCTCTTCAAACGTTTTTGCTCAATGGAAAGAGGTAAATAGTGGGGTCCCCCAAGACCCTCTACTCAGACCTGTGCTGTTAACATATTCAAGTACGAAGCTGACTGCAGAGAGTCACAACGGGATCTCACAGAACTGGGTGACTGGGCAACAAAATTGCAGATGAAATTCAGGGTTAAGTCCAAAGTAATGAACACTGGAAAAAACCATCCCAATTATACATACAAAATGATGGGTTCTAAATTAGCTGTTACCACTTAAGAAAGCGATCTTAGAGTTGTCATGAATAGTTCTCTGAAAACATCTGCTCAGTGTGCAGTGGCAAGCAAAAAAGCTAACAATGTTAGGAATCATTAGACCTGGGATATATATAAAACAGAAAATATCCTAATGCCACTATTTAAATCTATGGTAAACACACAACTTGAATATTGCATACAGTTCTGGTTGTCACATTACAAAAAAGATATATTAGAGTTGGGAAAGGTACAGAGAGGCAACGAAAATGATTAGGCGGATGGAACAGCTTCCATCAAGAATAAATTAAAAAGACTTGGAACTGTTCAGCTAGAAAAGAGATGACTAAGAGAGGATAAGATGGGGATCTATAAAATCATGACTGGTGTGGAGAAAGTGAATAGGGAACTGTTATTTACTCCTTCACATAACACAAGAACCAGGGGTCACCCAATTAAATTAATAGGCAGCAGGTTTAAAACAAACCTAAGGAAGTACTTCCTCACACAACCACAGTCAGCCTGTGGAACGCATTGTCAGGGGATGTTAAGGTGAAAAACATAACAGGATTCAAAAAAGAATTAAATAAGTTCACGGTGAATAGGTCCATCCATGGTGGTTATGTCAGGGAGACAATCCCATGCTCCAGGTGTCCCTAAACTTCTAACTGCCAGAAGCTGGGACTGGACATCAGGGGATGGATCACTTGAAATGTCCATGTTCTGTTTATTCCCTCTGAAACATCTGGCAATGGCCACTGTCAGAGACAAGATACTAGGCTAGATGGGCCACCAATCTAACCAATATGTCCACTCTTGCGTTCTTATTACCTTAATAAACTTCCTTTAGCCTGCAGTTTACTTTAAACCTTACTGCTTGTCTTTGCTACTATCTTACCATTTCTTGCTGCATAGTCCATAGGAGTACTTGCATCTTCACTGCTCTTCAATTTCAGCTTTCTTTTCTATTCATATGTTCCCGTTCTTGTTCAAAGGACTAAATTCCATTCTAACTGCAAGAATGGAGTGCTTTTAAAGCTGCCTAGAAAGTGAGAATAGAATACATCATATGGCTGCACAGCTGTATTGGTGGTGAACATTGTGTTGCATAAAGTATGTAAGGATGAATTGAAATTTATGTAAGAATTTCCTGGCTCCAACTCTATTAAACTATGCTGCTATTTTAACATTTGTCTGCGGAAGCTGGTTATGTCTGAAAGAAGATGGGGCAAATTTGACATGTAAAAGTTCAATTTCAGAGCTAATTCACAGCAGAAGGTAAAGATTAAATAGTATTGGAATCATGCCAACCCTTTAGAACTAACACTGATTTGTGAATTAAAGTAAACTTAAAAAGAATAAGCCTTAATTATGTCCTTTGGTAGAAAGAAGGTACCATGTATAGAATGGTACTGCACATGGTTTTTGGTGGTGGTGGCTTAATTTCAGGGGTGTAGAGGAAGGATCTCTGCTCCTGGATGTTGCATATTGAAAATAGGCCTATTAAAATACACACCATAATAAAACAGTTTACCACTTGTGATGTAGAGTGACAGTATATATTATCTTGATTTAGACTAACTGATCCCTTTAGAAATTTTATGCAGCCAACAAATTAGGGATAAAATTCCCATATCTCTTTAAGATCATTTCTAAAAAGAGTATAAATGAAGGAATAGAAATGTCTACTGAATGCATTTTGGGAGAGTTAATTACAAACTGTGTGGTTCAGGGATTTAGTGCAAGAAGAGGAAGAACAGTTGATGGAAGAAAGGAAAAAGAGAAAAGAAGACAAGAAAAAGAAGGAAGCTGCTCAAAAAAAGGTATGTGGATCATTTAAGTTTAAAAAAAAAAATAGGATTTGGCTTTTGTTTTTTTTCTCAGACTAATTTTGCTTATTGTAATATAGCTGTTAAAGATAAGCCTATTTTTTTTAAAAAATCTCATTATAGCACTTCCAAAGCACAAGGCAATCATCAAGTAACTGTCTTACTGAACATCTTTTCTGATCTTGCAGGCATAGTTTTTTCAAAGCTAAAAATCTTGTTTAGATATCCATTTAGCTCACAGATCTTCAGTTGATAGGGACGTTTCTGGATGCAAGCCCATGCATACACAATGTGAAGACTGACATAGTATAAAATGTTTTTTAAGATAGTTGTTTTTAGCTGTTAGCCTTATTTTAATACATCTGATTAGCCTTCTGTGATGAGTATAACTCTTCATCACACATGCTTTATCAAAGATGGATAAAATTAAAACATTGGCAGCAGGGAGTGGGGTTTAAGACTAGTTATGGTAAAGTGCTTTGAAGATATAAGAGCATTGAGTGAATACTAAGAATTATTCCCGAGACATTTTTAAAGAAAAAATACAAAATTACTTTTTGGGTAATGCTAAAACAGTATCCGTCAGTCATTAGTATTTAACATTGTAGATGCACTGGTTGAGAGGAGCCCATAAATCTGGCTAAGAACATATCTCCATTTCAGACTTCCAATTCCTATAAGGAGACATCTAAAATAAGCCTAGTTCTCAATTTTTTCTTGATCCTCCTTAGCAATGTTAAATGTTCAGTTCATATGCAGAAAAATGGCTAGTCATTTCTGCAACCCAGACCTCTTGTCAAAATAAAGGGGTTTATCTCATTTACAAAAACTAAGTACACACCTAATTCTGTTATTCCTCCGCCCCTCCCCCCCCCGGTCATCTTTTCCTGGAACATTTTTTTTTTTAGAAAAGATGAGATATTTGCTTATAACCCAGAATGAGACCCTCTGTAATCTTTATAGCAGCGACAACAAACTGCGTAAGGACTTGCTTCAGTAGTGCACAACTCCATCACTAGTGCTCAAGTACAAATGCATAAATCATTTTCTGTTAGGGTTCAACATCTTCCAGCAATGCCCTTAATTGGAAAGGAGATTCTTTGCTCATGGGATTTTTGGCTTCACTTTTTTTCTGTGAGAGATGGTGCTTCATAGATGTCAATGTTAAACACAGCATATTAATATAAGAGCAGGTCTACATTACTGCTTAAGTCAATCTAACTTGGGTCGCTCAGGGATGTGAAAAGACACTCTCACTCTCACTCACACACCCGCAAGCTACAGTGAGCTAAGAGCTGTCCACACCAGCGCTATGTCGGCTGGAGACGCTCTCCCGCTGGCATAGCTTCCGCCTCTCGTGGAAGTGGAGTAACTATGCCGACAGAGCGCTCTCCCGTCAGCATAGCACGTCTTCACCAGCCGCGCTACAGCAGCACAACTACATCGGTACAGCTGCGCTGATGTAACTCTTCTAGTGTAGACCTGCCCATTACAATTGCTGGAATCCTTGCCCCAAAATGTGCTTGGTTGGGTTTTTTTGGTCTCCAGCAGAAAGCTTGACTCATTCAGTGACAAACTATGCACCAGAAATAATTTTTTAAGTGTTTTAAAGAAATACTGAGCATACACAGCTTTGTAACTGAACTTTACTGAAATTCTGTCTAAACTAATTCCTTTCTACATGTGGCCATGCTGATTGTCCTTAAGAAACCAAAAGATTTCCCCTGCTTTCACTGTAGAAGCAACAGAATGCTAAGTGTTTAGGCTTGATGCTTCAGAAATGTAAGTAGTTGCTCTGTCGGGAGAGCAGTAGAATGTAACCAGCTTGCTTGCGGCCCTGGAGAAGCTCAGGCTCTCTAGACTAGGAAAAAACAGTTTTTAAAAACAAGTTAAGCAAACACATTTCAATTAAGTGGTGTCTAAAAACATGTCCACCCACCCTGTACAGACAAGGTTTGACCCCTTTAAAAATATGTTGGCTGGTTATGGTCTACCTTAGGCTCCCTGACTAGCATTTAAAAAAAAGGTAAAACCTTGTCTGTCCTAGGTGCCAACATGTTTTAAACACTACTTAATTAAAATGTGTTAGCTAACTTAAAAAAAGGTTTGGCTTTTTAACTCTTCTAAATAGGGCTGATTTAGAGGTCAGTTAGGGTGACCAAACAGCAAATGTGAAAAATCGGGATGAGGGTGAGGGGTAATAGGAGCCTAAATAAGAAAAAGATCGGGACTGTCCCTATAAAATCGGGACATCTGGTTACCCTAAGGTCAGTTGGTAGCCTTTGCACCTGATCATTGTGGACAGTTGAGTCCAGCACATTACCTATAGAGATGCAAAAATTTGCCTCCTTTATTTTCCTGTTCCTGAGCCACTACCGGAATTGTCACTTAAAGATCAACTTGAAGCTCATTCAGCAGAGCTGTGGCAGTGATAAACTCAAGCCTCAGGCCTATTTGATCTCCTAAGATTTGTAGATCCAGCTGGGAATGGTAGTGTTTTTACAGAACAGTACTGTCCAAATACACTATTGTCCAGTCAGTCTGTTTTTGCCTGGGTATAATAAAGGGTAACATCTGTATGAAGTCCTCAGGTCTTCAAGTGAGGTGTTTTTGGGTTGGAGGGTTAGGCTTGGTTGAGATAACATTATGGAGTGGAAGACATGTAGAAAGATTTTAATATTGAGTAACAGCAAGTTTTCTGACATGTATAATGGGCTGTTTGTTCAGCGTGGAGGAGTTCTTGTTATAGTCTCCCTGTGAATGGGACAATTTTATGATGTCTCCCTTCAGGTAGAAGTTTTGGTGGGAAGGACAGGGTTTGGGGATGTATTCAAGGAAGGCTTTTTCCCTGATTTCAGTGACTGAGCACTGGTGGCTGTGATGACTGCCCTAACTTAGGTGAGGTGGGAGAGAGCACTTCCCCACTTAGTACATCTCTACCCCGATATAACACGACCCGGTATAACATGAATTCTGATATAACGCGGTAAAGCAGTGCTCCGGGGGGGCAGGGCTGCGCACTCAGCGGATCAAAGCAAATTCGATATAACGCGGTTTCACCTATAACGCAGTAAGATTTTTTTGGCTCCCGAGGACAGCGTTATATCGAGGTAGAGGTGTAGTAGTAAAAATGTATCATGGTAGTGCCTAAAATCTCCAGTCAGGCTTCAGATCCCACTGTGTTGAGAGCTGTACAAACATAGGAAAAAGACAATCCGTATACCCGGAGGAGCTTGCAATCTAAGGACACGTACAGACAAAGGGTAGGGCATGAGGTGGTAATACACAAGCAAATGAATGTGGTGGAGGGGAGAAAAGAGACAGCTTTGATACATGAATTGTATTGGGGGGGGGCAGTTGTTTTTGTTTTTGTTAATGGATTCAGAGGAAAGGAGTAGGATAAGGAAAGAAGAGGAAGAGTTACAGTGAGGATGTTACTTGGCTTCAGAAGGGGAGAAGAGTCTGTTTCACACTGCCATGGAGCACCTCTTATGGGAGCTCTACTATTTTATTACACTTACCTGTTTGTATCCATACAAGCATGCTGAGCTCTAGGCACAGAACAATTGCACATACAAAACTCAGCAGTTCAAAATTACTATAAAAACTTCCCTAGCCAGCAAAATAAATTTCTCTTCCAGATTTGATAGCCTTGATAAGTGTAAGCTAGGTCAAAAGCTATGACATACACTGTAAAGGTCTCTGTTATTCTAACTGGCTTTCTGGAGTGAGGAAAAAGGGCTGCAACTCCTTTTAGTATTTTAGGAGCTTAGAGTGTAGAGATGAGGAAGAGGATTCTAAACTGAATCCAGTAAAAGTTTTGTTGCATTCAGCATAAGCAGCCATTGAACTATTTACACTTTTTTTCAGTTCCAATAACTGATACAATAGAACATACCAGTAATGGCTTTTCTTCTCTTTAAAAAAGAATTTGCACATATTGGCCACCCTTGAGTGGTATTCAAAAATTCCCAAGCAAATGTAGTTTTGCAGACTACATACCAAATACTTTGCAGTACAAGGAAACAAGAGAATGGATTTTTTACTGTGCCTAGAAATTGGACGGTATAAAAATCTGTGTACACTTCCTTGCTTTTATCAGTTCTTGGCAAAAAAAAATAATATGAAGGACAGAATTTGCTAATACTGTGAACTGCTGATTTCTTTAACAGATGGGTGGACATGATAGTAAAGGGCATTAATAACTTTTTAGTATAATCAGCCCTCACTGTTTCTTACTGTGCTAATATTTAAATACAATAATTATCAAATCTGTCAATCTTGACCACTTCTCAGGATTTCATTGCAGAGCACTGTGGTAAGGTCTCATATTACTAAGTCATGATTAATTTTAATGAATATTGTATGCTGCAGAACATTTATTATAACACTAACATTTTATGAACACACATGAAAGGGATACTGTGAAGTTAAATCTCACTTCTGCTTTGAAAATATTTTGCTCTCTATGTTACAGTAATTGTCTGTTACTTGTATGTCAGAGCTCGGGGTGGAAGGGGGGAACCATTATTTACTTCGTGCTTTTTAGAGCACCATATGTACCGTCTTCTCTTGTGTAACTAGACCTACACAAATAGGGGGCACTTCAATACAGCAGCAAGAGAGAGGAACATTTTGTTATCTCGTGATATAGTTTATCAGTGCAGACCTTTTATCTTGGCCCTTTCGCACAGGTAACTCTAAAGGTAGCTTGTCAAACTTCTGCAGGCTCTTGAAAAGTGAAGATTTTAGATTTGTTCTGCACTCACTCACTCACTCACTCACTTTCTGAGTTTTTCTGTTTATAATGATTGGGGATTGTTTGAGCTGTTCAGTTTTCAGAAGCTAAATTAAAAATTGTTCTACTTCCTATGACTTTTGCCAGGCAAATAAATACTGATAATTTTAACCCATTTTTAAAGAAACTCAGTCTAAACTGGGTTGGATTAGAAATGAATGTGTGATCCATTTGGCCTTCTGTTAGTATAATGTTTTTAAACAGCTTTGCAGCCATAAAGTGAGGGCTGGTGGAAGAGGGGAAATGATCTTAAACTGTCCACTTTAGATGTACCAAAACATGTTAAAAGAAAGGCAGGCAGGGATCTATTGTGAGACTATACAGATGCAGGCAAAATATCAGAAAAGAACAATCTGTACAAATTATTCACACTGTTTCTTTTTTGTTGTAGGCCATTGAACAAAAAATCAAAGGTAAGTTACTTTAAAGCTATTTATATTTTGTGGTGTTTGAGTAGATATTTTAATTTGTGTTTGAATTAAAAGGGAGGGTCTGAAACATTTTGACTCAGCCTGAAAAGATAGGGTCTGGGAAAACATACAGTGCCAATGGTATATCTAGCCATTCAAAAAAAAAGATAATGGAATATAATTGGTATATTCCTTCACTCTTATTCACCTTTTTTTAATTATTTATACAGCACTATGCACACAAGCAGTGTTCTGCTTTATCTTCCTCTCCTTCATTTTTCTCTTCCTCTTCTCCTTTAATTAAAAAAAATATACGCAAAAAAAAATTGCATCCTCCTACCAATCCAGCCGTATTGTAGGTCATGGGATGTAGTTAATCTATTTCATGCAGTTCTTCTGAATGTGCTGTTAGTGCAATTGGACATCAGAGTGATAGACACAGTAATTGCCCATCTATCTCTGAAATGAAATGACACATCCAGCAGTTTCATCTTGGTGTAAAGGCCTGGGATTCCCATGTCTACGAGCTCTAATTTAGTTAAAAAACAAATTGGGAGTATTGTGATTAATTTGAATATTTGTATTGTATATTTTGATTCCTTTCAAGTACTTGCTATATCTTTAAGATAAAGGAAATATGTATCTACTTTGTGTAGGCGTAACTACCTGAATTAGAATGAAAAGGGAAGTGATCGTTGAGAATTTTATAATAGTTGTATATTTATGCAGGGGGCTAACATTTGCTAAATTCTTTATCTTTAGAAACACTGTGTTTCGTTAAATATTAAGTCTTGAGACAAATTTCTAGTAATTTTTTAACAATGAAATGTGTTAGCTAGTCATAGTGGCTCATGATCAGGTGGTGAATTCTCCATATAAAGGTGCATTCTCATCTTGCTGCCTAGTGTATGCAGCAGTAATTACCTGATACTTTAAGATGAGTTTATATCTAGTTTCCTCAACTTGCAGTGGATTAATTGAGTTGACAACTTGCACAGAAAAGCTAAATTCTGTAGCATAATAGGCTCCTAATACGTTAAGGGGTTGTGTGGGAAGGAAGTGTGTTTTTAATGATCTATTAGAAATATATTAAAACTGGTGACAGAAATCAAAGGAATAAAAGTATCTTTAGGTTCACAGAATAGTTTCGCTGCTTTGAGGCAAAAAGAGCTTCTACATTGTGCGTGATGGGGGTTTTAATGCACTGGTCTTTCTATTAATTGGAGTTATGAACCTACATTAGGAGACTGACTTCCTTAAATCCTGGATCTGCAGCCATCTTGTGCATCCAATGCCATTGCCTACAGAATCTCTCTCTTAAGGCTTGATCCTGAACTCGTTAGGCAGTGGGAGTTTTGCCATTGACTTCAGTGGGTTCAGGACTGAACACTTAATGAAGATGGCAGACATAGAATCATGGAATCATAGGACTGGAGGGGACCTTGAAAGGTCGTCTAGTCCAATCCCCTGCACTCATGGCAGGACTAAGTATTATCTAGACCAGCGGTTCCCAAACTTGTTCCGACGCTTATACAGTGAAAGCCCCTGGCTGGCCGGGCCAGTTTGTTTACCTGCCGCGTCCGCAGGTTCGGCCGATCGCGGCTCCCAGTGGCTGCGGTTCGCTGCTCCGGGCTAATGGGAGCCGCTGGAAGCGGCGCGGGCCGAGGGACATACTGGCCACCGCCGAGGGATGTACTGGCCACTGCGGACGCGGCAGGTAAATAAACTGGCCCGGCCCGCCAGGGGCTTTCCCTGCACAAGCAGCGGAACCACTGATCTAGACCATTCCTGACTGGTGTTTGGAGATTTTTAAGAGCAGGTTAGACAATGATGGAGATTCCACAACCTCCCTAGGCAACTTATTCCAGTGCTTAACCACCCTGACAGTTAGGAAGTTTTTCCTAATGTCCAACCTAAACCGTCCTTTCTGCAATTTAAGCCCATTTCTTCTTGTCCTATCCTCGGCGGTTAAGAACAACATTTTTTTCTCCCTCCTCCTTGTAACAACCTTTTATGTACTTGAAAATGGTTATCATGTCCCCTCTCAGTCTTCTCTTCTCCAGACTAAACAAACCCAATTTTTTCAATCTTCCCTCATAGGTCATGTTTTCTAGACCTTTAATCATTTTTGTTGCTCTTCTCTGGACTTTCTCCAGTTTGTCCACATCTTTCCTGAAATGTGGTGCCCAGAACTGGACACTCAAGTCCAGTTGAGGCCTAATCAGCGTGGAATAGAGTGGAAGAATTACTTCTCATGACTTGCTTACAACACTCCTGCTAATACATCCCAGAATAATTCTTTTGTTTGTTTTTTTGCAACAGTGTTACACTGTCCACTCATACTTAGCTTGTGATCCACAATGACCCCCCAGATCCCTTTCTGCAGTACTCCTTCCTAGGCAGTCATTTCCTATTTTGTATGTGTGCAACTAATTTGTTCCTTCCTAAGTGGAGTACTTTTGCATTTGTCTTTATTGAATTTCATTCTGTTTTCTTCAGACCATTTCTCCAGTTTGTCCATATCATTTTGAATTTTAATGCTATCCTCCAAAGCACTTGCAACCCCTCCCAGCTTGGTATCATCTGCACACTTTATAAGTGTACTTTCCATGCCATTATCTAAATCATTAATGAAGATATTGATGAGAACCAGACCCAGAACAGATCTCTGCGGGATCCCACTTGATATGCCCTTCCAGCTTGACTGTGAACCATTGATAACTCTCTGGGAACGGTTTTCCAACCAGTTATGTACCCACCTTATAGTAGCTCCATCTAGGTTGTATTTCCCTGGTTTGTTTATGAGAAGGTCATGCAAGATAGTATCAAAAGCCTTACTAAAGTCAAGATGTTACTACTACCACTTCCCCCCTCTTCTGAAGGTTGTACCCTGTCAAAGAATCTCACATCCCTGGAGCCCTCTATAGTAGATAAATATTTTCACTTAATTTATTTAGGCTCCCTTTTTCAGCCAGTGCATGGAATTACAATTAATTGTCTCATCTACCAAATAAGTGTTTCTCTTCTCCTATAGCCACTCCTTACATAGCCAGATGCCACGATAAAAAAGATGATACACTAACAGCCATGCATAGACCTGCCAACTATAGAATTGTGAATAGTGTCACTTTTAAAATTCTACAGTAATAAATTAAACTAGGAAAGACTGAGGGACAAAATAGAAAAATGGTAAATGTTTTGCTTTATAAAATGGTACTGTCCATTCTAAAGTCACAATTGACTTGTGTCTCACATCTTGAGAAGTGATAGTGATGCCCACAGCTGAGGGAATAAAGATGTAGACATTTTTGTCCTTGTTAGATTTTCAGCTTTTGTTAGCTGAAATGTAATGTGCTTTATTAATGTGAATACCCAACTCTAACTTTAATATGTTACTTTATTTCCTTAACTATATTTTACTATAAAAGTTAGGGGGAATTTTAAGATCTGTCAAACATGCTGGCAGTCGCTTTTAATAAGCATAGATGTTATGGGATTCAATAGTGAAGCTGTTTCAAACCATAATTTCACATGTCAAAATTTGTCATCTGTGTTATGCATACCCAATTCACTGTTTCATCATAGTTTTGTGTGCTTGCATTCAAGATGAAAATTAATAAATATTTTACTAGTTTCCAAGTTTCCATCATGTTAATTTCTTAAAATATTATGTGGATGAGTTGAAGATAGAATACAAGAGTATAGGATTGCTAAGTAATTCATAATAAAGTTCTTTATTGCAGAAAATTACATTAAAATTGTAATAACCCCCCCCCCCCCCCCCCCCCCAACTCTCAGTTGAGTCTAAAATGCATTTATGTCTAGGATCCCTTCTTGCACTGTTTTCATCTTAATAGTTCCAGAACCCCAGTGTCATAAACACCTTTTCTTGGAATGGGATAAAGTAGTTTGACATTACTAGCAAATTTTGATTATACCCCTGTTCAAATGAAAATATTGAAACAGTTAAGATAACAGTAGTGTAGATATTTCAGCCATAGCTGTTTGATACATTAGCATTGACATAAGGTTGTATTTTGTATATAGTTGGTTTTTCAGTTAAACATTTTTACCAGCTTTTTAGGATTAAATGTATTCAGCAATTCAATAATTCCTACGTTCCTCAGAGAAGTGCACTATGTACAGAACCTAGCACAGAGCGTCCCTGATTTTGATTGGGACCCTGTAGGTACTATAATATAAATTAAATGTAAAGTTTGGAAAGTGCTTTGAGATCTTTACCAATTAAATGTGCTATTGAACTGTCAAACGTGGTGGTGTTCTACTCTAACTTACACGGTAGCCTGGTATAATAGCCTTTATTGCATTTAACTTGTAATACTATTCAAAGTAAACAAACCTCCCTATTCATCATGAATATCCCATTCAAAAGAAATCTCTCAAACCCCACTTCAGCTATGCAAAGAAAATGGCATCGTACACTACATGCTAAACCAAACGTTATACAATATGAGTATTTAGCTTGCATTTTGCCACAAAATACCAGCTTCCTAGACTCTTCAGCAAACAAGATGCTGTCACTGTAAATATAAATGTATGTGTGTGCAGGACAGTGCTTTGTAATGTGAAACATTTCCTTTACATATTGTATTTCAAGATACGTAGGTAATATTTTAGTGAAATAGTTTTACAAACTGTGCAGTAGGGTTAAGGCTGTCACTCGTGCTGTTGAGTCTTCTAGTGCTTTGCAAAATAACAAAAGGTAGATCATCAATTTAGATTTTTTTCAACTTTTTCTCTAAATTTCCCTGTTTTGTGGAAGGGCTAGGCATAAAACTACTGCTTTTGTTGCAGAATAGGATAAACTCTGGATCACCACTGAAATAGAAAGTGCCTTTAACAATAACTGGATAGGGAATTGAATTCCTTTACTCATATTTCCTACCTTTGAAACTTCTCGTTCATCTGTTCTCTGTGAAACAAAACTGTCCATGCTCACAGAAGTTTTGTTTTCCACTTGTATAACTGCTTTACCTTAATGGAAAACTGTTATATTAGCTTTCAAAGCTTATAAGTAGAAAAAAGAAAAAAAATGAACCGAGCTATGAATACTTGCTGTTAAAATTCCCCATATAAATGCCTTATAATTTACCTTTCTACGGATCTGCAGGGGTTAATGAATTGGCAAACAGTTAGATATTTTCCAGATCAGCTAGCTGAGCTTACAGCTGCGGCCATTTTTCCACAACGAAAATTCTAGCATTACATCTTACGTGTGTCAGCTTGAAAGCCAGACTTCCTCTGTTTGCCCTTCAGCATTCCAGCACTGACAACTCTTTGGGGCATGACATGCAAGGAAAGTGTATTACAGTACATTTTTAAGAGGTCAGCTTAAGCAGTAATAAGAAAAGAACACTTAAATGACAGTTTGGTGCTGCTCTTTGTGTGCTTTAGCCGTTGATTTGATCTATGTAAGCTGATTTTGTTTGAGTGAAACTGTTCTCCATCTGCATTAAAGTTGTTCAAACAGCTGCCATTTTTTTTATTGGAGGGGGGAGTTTGTCACTGGGCCCCTACTCCAGGAGGAGTTGGCAAGCAGTACTCTTGTAGCAGTAAAATGACACCATGCTTCTCCTCCATTTTCTAATGAAATCTGCAGAGTGGGAAAGCAACACAAGTTGGAAGCGTCTTTCTTTGGAATCTATCTGTAAACTGTTGTTTCTGTCACGGTCGTGCAGACTGTAACTTCAGCTTCCACTGCTTTGTGGGTTTTCAGCAGGTTTGTTGTTTATGAAAATGTCTCTCCTTATATTCCTTTGTAATCTTGCTGCTGCTTGTCAAGAAAATTAGGAGTAATACACTGCAAGTCCATTAACAAAGTTGCCTTTAGACTTTAGGGTGATGCAGAACAAAATACTGATGTGCTAAACAATATTTTATCACTGTTTTTAACAGTGTTGTTAAACTAGAGCAGTAGATTATAACACTTTTCTGGGATTTAAGGGGTATTGGAATTTATAATATTGGAACAATAAAAGGTTAGTTAAAGTGAGATATTAGCAACAGAGCTGGTTTAATCTTCTGAAAAGTTGCTGATTATAAAATACAATTGGATAGAATTAACAAATTGTGTGATTTCCCCGCTCCCCCTGACACTTAGTTAAGAAAAATGGTTGTATTGGGCCTGAAGATGTCAATAATACATTTAATTAAGTTAAAAATAACTGAAACTTTAAGTTGCATCTTAAAGCATATTTGACTGTAGACAGTAGAGAACCTGGCTCAAACTAAAAATGTTTTACCTGAACATTGGTTGCATTTTATTGAATTTGTCAATCTTTACACAAAGAATGAATAATTCGGTTACTGCTTTTATCTACCAAGTAAATATATTTCTTGTGTAATCTGTATGTAATGTTTTATTTGTTTAGAAAAAGTAGTGTTCATACTGTAGCTATTTGGGGTTTATTTTACTAAAAGGGATCTCATTTACTAATATGCTCTATCATTTTATAGTTAACGAATGAGTAACCAGGAATTAGTTCAATTAGTTTAGTTAAGATGCACTTACTGTGCTTTAAAGGGGCTTAAATAAGGAAAGTTAGGAATGAATGTTGTTTTGTTGCCGTTCTGCTCTGGAGTGATTTTTCTAACTCCAGTTCTCTTCCATTGGAATGTCATATGTAAATAATTTGTATTTAATCTGCAAGGAATAATTCTACTATGGAAGGAATACTAGGTGGAGTGAAAATTATCATTTTATTGAGCACCAACAAGACATTACGTGCTGTAATAAAATAATCCCTGCACCAAGGAGTTTACAGTCTAAATAGAAAGACAGTATAATTCATACAAACAATACCAGGTGACCAAAAAATGGATTTATAACTAAGCAGTGAAGTTCTTTATAAGTACTTTGTTGGTGGAGTAATGCTGGTAGACTGTATGCAGGTAGTGTGTTTATTTTCATTTACTGCTGTCAACAGACTTTCTTAGATCAAGCTTTAAGTATGTTTTTTAACTTTAAAGGTTAGACATTATGATGACCAGTTGCATCAAAAGGTATATTGGTAAAATGTAGATTACTAGAAAGTTAAATAACAGATTTGTGGGTGGTGAAGTGGAGTTTGGTATATGAAAGACCAACTCTCTTTAAATGTCTGAGTTGCATTAGTAAATGGACTAAAGGAGTATGGGTTTTTTTTAAATAACTTCTGCATAATTGTAAGTAATTTATATTAATAATAACAAAGATTTACCATTAAGAAAAATTACTGATTTAGAAGTGCAGAGAGGAATATAAAATGTTTTCCTCTCCTGCGTCATTTTACATTGCATTGCTTTGTTCTTTAAATCTTAACATTAATGAAAAGAGGAATATGCTAGAAAGGAATAGATGGAAATATGTTCAGAATTTTTGAAGGCATTGAATTGTACTTTTGAACATTAAATGCATTTGATCATAGGTCGTTCAAACACTGTTGAATGTGTGCATGTGAAACATTGTTAGAGGACCTGAATTCAGTAGCTTTCTAAAATAGGTAACAGAACTCTTACATCAGCAGAATCTAATACTGTGTTAGTCATTTTATCCAACTTATCGGTTTATCTAATTACTTGTGACTATCTTCCCTATCCATGCTCCTATGCATTAAATTGACTTATGTCATGGCCATTCTTCTACCTAATTCTGTCCCCCTCCATTCAGCTGTGAAATAGAGTAGAACTGGGTCACTGCTGTGGCAGAGTAGTGGAAGACGGTGGTGGTGGTGGTGTACATGTTTGTAATCACCTGAAATAGCGTATCCCTTTCTCTGCCCTTGAAACTTATACCAAGGATTTATAACTGTCAGTCCCTCCATTGGAGAAGAAATAGCATACATGCTCCAAATATCCCTTGTATACAAAATCTTTCTTTGGGCTTTGTCATTTTTTTCATAGACTGAAAAACTGATAGCTGCAGTTCTGGGTGCTAAGAACGCTGGGTGCTTTGTTTACACTTAAGTAACAGATTTGATCCTACAGGACACAATTTTTTTTTTAAAGGAACATATAATTGTGTGTGCCTTTTTTGAGGTATGTGTATTTTTTTACCTAATCATGTTAAAAGTAACAGCCGTATTCCCTATATTGAAATTTTTTTTTAAACAAAGCTTCAGGGAACTGGATTTTGCTTAGATTTTCTAAGGCCAGACTATTGTATTCACCTGCATTTGTACCTGAAAGTGAATGTTAGTGTATGATTTTCATGTTTTGTACTTTTCTTTCATTTGACCATTTTGTTCTTGCTTCTAGCACACTAGGGAATTGTTTAATGAAATACAAAAAGTAATGCTGCTGCAAAGTCAAAAGCCTAGGGTACGTTAACAGCATACTAATGTGCAGAGTTACTCTTAAAGGAAGATAAACAAAACTTTATAGTAACTCAAGCTTAATTTTAATAGGACCCCAAACACCCAACAATCACACACGTAGCAGTAGGAATGCCTTACAGTTTTAATTGTACCTTTAGGACCTGGCTATAGACACAGTAGTTGTGCAAGCATTTATTTTTATAATATTGTTTAAGGTTAAGCTTTTCAAAGTTAACTATGCAGCTCCCATTAATTTCAAGGACAGTTGTAGTTAAGTTCTCTAGTCATCTCTGAAAATCACAACCTAGATATTCTTCTGTACTTATTTTATCAAAGAAAAAGTAAACTGAACACATACACAATTGTGTGTGATCATTGATCTATATAATGGGCTTGAAAAAAAACTGTGTGTTACAGTGACATCAATAGAGTTGGTTTAAACTTTTTTGAAATTGTGGGTGATCTCTAAACGTAGTTACTGTAAAGCATTCCACATCTTTAGAGTATTTGTGTGCTTTAGTAGACCAGGCCCAATCACATACTCCATCCTGTGCCTTTCTGGGTTTCATTTAATTTGTTTGCGTTTGTACTGGTGTGATGGAGCAAATAAACAGGTAGCAATGAATACTGTAATCACCTGTTTATTCACAGTTCAGGTGTGGTGTATACACCCATATGTAACCTTTCTTGCAAATTCTTTGGCCTCAATCCCATCTAAAAGTGGCCATGCTGTCAAGGTTATGAAAGGTAATTTTGATTTCATTTAAGCTGAATGCTTGGCATTTCATCCATGGAGGCAACCAGTCATGTCAAATGGTGTATGGTATTTATGCTATCACTTTCTACTGACAATGGACTGGGTGAAGACTAGTACATAGATTTCCCTTTGGATGTCAGGATTGACAAGACAGGCGACTGTTAACCACTCATTCTCTTTGTTCCTAAGCTTGCCTTGTGTTCTCTTCTGTGTTGACTTCATAAAAGACTTATACACAAACGATTTTTTAATTTCCCACGGTAGGAAATAATGCAACCCAGATTTTTTAAAGTTTTTAATTTTTTGAGAAATGTAGTTTTGCTTTAGGTGCTAAAACAAACTTGGACTGATGAAGTGATGATCCATCAAAAAATTTTGGATCTTTGTAAGGAGTAGTAATAAAAGACTTGAGCTGGGATAATTTGTTATGAATTTATAGCTAAACCTTCTATTACTAGTAATACCATGTTAGAAAATAGTGTGTGCATATAGCTAGGCTTATAGTGGAAACTGGGTTTCAGCTTTAACTGGAGCAAATACTGCCATTCCGTAATATATACCCTACTCCAGGGGTGGCCAACCTGTGGCTCCGGAGCCACATGAGGCTCTTCAGAAGTTAATATGCGGCTCCTTGTATAGGCACCGACTCCAGGGCTGGAGCTACAGGCGCCAACTTTCCAATGTGCCGGGGGGTGCTAACTGCTCAACCCCTGGCTCTGCCACAGGCCCTGCCCCCACTCCACCCCTTCCCGCCCCCTCCCCTGAGCCTGCAGTGCCCTCGCTTCTCCCTCGCCCCCCCTCCCCCCCCCGAGCCTCCTGCATGCCACGAAACAGTGGATCGGGAGGGAGGGGGATACGCCAGTGGGTGGGAGACGCTGGGAGTGGAGGGAAAGCTGATTGGGGGCTGCTGACGTATTACTGTGGCTCTTTGGCAATGTACATTGGTACATTCTGGCTCCTTCTCAGGCTCAGGTTGGCCACCCCTGCCCTACTCAAAATATGTTTTTCTTTTCTTAGGATCTTTTTGACTTTGAAAACTATGGTACCTGTGATTAATTTTCTTCAACTTTTTTCTTTTTTTTTTTTTGGTGTGGGTTAGTGCCAGAACAAACAAAGACCAGTGTAAGCCAGCCTCAGCCCGTCCCCTCTAACGGCACTTCCCCAGCAACCAGCACTAATAATAATGCCAAGCGGGCCACAGCCAGCAATCAGCAGCAGACCTTGCCTCGATACCCTCCTCGTGAAGTACCACCACGATTTCGACACCAGGAACAGAAACAGCTTTTGAAGCGAGGTCAGCAGTTACCAGTGATAGCTGCAAACCTGGGATCCACTCCTAAAGTATTAAACAGCCAATCAGGAGGCAGCGCTGTCACAAGTAAACAGCCAGTGACCAACGGAGAAGTGCCGAACAGCAGCAGCAAAAAACAGTCAGGTGAGAGAGGAAGTAACTTGTTTTCAGTGAGGTTAGATATTTTATTAGTAGCTAGATTAGAATGATTGAATTGGTACAACACAGAATCCATTTTAGGGTAAATGGGCGAAGAGTCCTCCAGTGTCTGTTATTCATGTTAAGCATTAACTTTAAAACATGGTCTCCTGTGCGCTATCTTCCTTTTAACTGAATCTCTGATCATTCTCAGCTCATCTTAGTTATTGACTAATGCAGTTTCTATACGATACAGGTGCATATCTACCTTTGAACAAGGTAGGTTTAAGTTTAGATAAATATTAATATCCTTTTTCTAGATTCCTCTCTTGATCTCAATGATTGATCGAAAAGATTGCTTTAAAGGGAACCCCTTTATGTAAAGACTTTGCCATAGGTCTCTGTGTTAGACCTATGTCCAATATTCAGGAATCTGAACAGCATCCTCAAAATAAGTTTCTTGTTTCAGATCCAGTGACATCACCTTGAATTTCTGGGTTAAAAAAATCAAAGCCATTATTCTGATGTTAAGGTTTCTTTTGCTAAAGAGATTAGATTTGTTCGTGTACCCCAAGTAGAGCCCTGCGCGGATACAAATTTATATCCGTGGATATAAATCAATATCCCTGGAACCGCAGGGCTCTCCCCGGAACCGCAGTGGTGAAAGGAGCAGAACGTGGTGCCGCCACCGCTCCCAGGAGATAGCACTCCACACTGGCAGCTCGTCCGTCGTAGCTGTACTGTCCCCACTCCGCCCAATGGGGCAGGCACCAGGCTCACTGGTACCTGTCCCTGGTTGCACTCTTGTGTTCAAACGGCGTGCACACCCCCAGACAGGAGAGAGAGACAGCTGAATGGAAGGGACAGGAGTGGGGCTGTCGGCAGTACAGCCACGTCGGAGGAGCTGCCGGCGCAGGGCACTGGCTCCTGGGAGCGGCAGCCACATGTTCTGCTCCTTTCGCCCCTGCAGTTCCATGGATACCGATTTATATCCACGGATATCTGCATCTGCAGATATAAACTTGTGTCCGTGCAGGACTCTAACCCCGGGTACTGTCTCTGCTGACAGAGTATCTTGGCCTCTTACAGGATCTGCTTCTCTGGAATCTGAGAGGAGAATGACTGCTATTCATATCAATATTTTCTTTTTTTTTTTTCCATAAACTCTTTACTCTGATCCTTCTTCATCCTTGTTGGCTTGAGCAACCCACCCTTCAAATACTTGTACAACAGTGTAATAAAGAGTTAACCATGGGAACATTTTACCAAGGGTCATGGTGGTTTCTCCATCACTGACCATTTTTAATTCAAAATTGGATCTTTCTAAAAGACCTGCCCTAGGAATTAATTTTGAGGAAGTTCTGTGGTCTGTGTTATACAGGACGTCAGACTAAATGCTCACAATGGTCCCTTCTGACCCTAGAATCTATGAATAAGTTTGCACTTTTAGTGAATGAACTAGGTTATAATTTACTGATCTTTTTGTTAGTAAGATAAAGTTAGTGTATTCTTGACTGGAAAGAAATAACTCCAATTCCAGGAATTTCCAAAGCATTTTGGTAGTCCACCCTTCAGCCATCATCTTCTCCATAAGTGTTTGTGTTTCTTATGCTGGTTTTTGTAGCTGCATTTAGTTGTTTGAAAGACATTTAGCAGTTATGATACAACTGTTTCACCTGAGCCATCTAAACTTGGCTGTAATTTATAGTATTTCTTAAGATCACTGATGTTTGGCACTACAGAGGCTATGATGTAAAGCATTCCAGTTACAAAAAGGTGATTTTCCTTTTTAAAAGAATTCTTGAGGAAAACCTCGATACTTTGCTCCTTTTTATATCCTTGAACTCATCACAGACTCTAGAAGATAACAGTATTTAAAATGAAGGTAAACTGTCAGGTATGTTGCTGTCAAACACTGTACAAATGAATATCCAAACTAAAATAGTATGGATTGGGGGTTTTTTGTTTTTTTTAATCTAGGTAGTGATTTGTTATATTGGAGATTAAACTCTTCAGTTTTGTGTTTGTAACAAAATGAGCACAGTCTAACCATTTAAAAAAAACTAGTTTTTTACAGATGAAATTTTTCTCCATAGGTCTGTTATCTGTTGATCTAGTCTTGTGGCCTGTGATGTCAAAGAAAGATTCACGTGTAGTTTATTAAAAATTTCTCCCGTAAGGCAAACTGTTAGAAACTGGTTACATATGTTGTGAGTATTGCATTCCAACAGTGTCTTACACAGCCTCTTTATTTTTTCTTCTGATGCGGTTGATAGGATTCCAACCTGTGGAAAATATTTATTTACAGCTAAGTGGACTCTTCTTCTCTTTCTGGCTTTGTTTGATGTAATACTGAGCACTTACTAGTATGGCTGAGTAATCTCTGAGCTAGAAGATCTTGGTTTCTTCCCCCAGTAGTGACACAGCAGTGTTGTATTAAGCGTATGAGATGCTGCTATTCTTTGAATGAGATGTTAAATCTAGGTCCCTCCTGGTTCTTTGATTGTCCAGATGGTCAATAAAAGGCCCCGTGGAACTTTTCCAGAGAGGAGAGAATAATCCAGTTGTCCCAGCCATCCTTCATCCGTCTCTCAAAACAGGGTGTGTGAGCTGTTGCACCCAGACAGTCACTGTGCTACCAGATCCCTTGTCACTTTGCATTTTAGTCTCATGGAATTGTCACGTATAAGAGTCAGAATGGGTCTAATAGTTAATTACCCCCATCTGTGCCACATGCCTTTTGTGTGACCTAAGGTTTCATTTCTGCATGTATGAAGAAGGAATAATGTCCAGAGGGTGGAGGTTTAATGTTTGTAAGGTGCTTTGAGATCTGTAGATGAGATGATAAAGTACAAAGAATGGATTACACTAAACAGTGAATCGTAGAGCATGCTTTGGAGACTACCTTAGTTTGACTGCATAAGAGCCACTTAAGATGTCACTTGCTGCTATCATATCTGAAGAAAACTGATGTGAATAATCTGCTAATCTTGTTGTTTGCTAATTCCATCTTCTCCTTCCCCCAGCCATCAAAAAAGATCTTAGGTCTGCTTACTAGTACTAGTATCCCATTCCAGAAATTAAAGATATCAGAACATCAGGAAGGTAAAGTAATCCCTTAAAGTCCTTTGCTTTTAAAAGAACATCTATGTGCAGATAAGCTGTTCAGCAAAGAATTTTGCGCTTCACTAGGAGACAAGAGGTTAGTAAAGTCAAGAAGACTGTCCGAGCCTTGAAACCCATGCTAATGCATATATTGCTTTCATCAAGATTTGCCTAATACTCATGGAACCTTCTTCCACCAAATGTACCCTGCTTACCTCTTTCCAAAACGTACAATAATGTCCCTGTGGTACAGTCAGTAGCCCAGATGGTAAAACCAAACAAGCAGGCAGAGATAATATGCAATCCTGTAACCTATTTGAAAGAGTATACCATATACCCTGATGGCATGGCTCCAGCAACTGTTTACATCCTCAGTACAGTACCAATCCCTGGTGTTCTTGTTAAAGTCCTTCACACATCTACGGAAGTAGATATTTTCAATCAGTGGAGTGAATATCCACATCCTGCTCTAAGAAATTAACCCTGTGATGTTCTGAATACACAAATGACTTCAATACAGAATGAGAATGTGGACTGTGAACAAAGCTCCTCTGATTTAAATAGGCTTGCAAGAGATTTGGGGGGGTGGGGGGGGGGGAAGCTGGCAACTAATTTGCGTATAATTGGGCTAATGTGCACAATATGAAAAAAACCCTGCAAAACCATAAAAATAAGGGAATTAAGATTAGAGTTGAAAACTCTCTCCCTAACTCACCTCATTTTGTACAGGTTTTGTAAAGTGATATTCACAAATTAAAATAAATAGAACTTTGTATTCTGTGTGCTTGTATCCTCTCGGCATTTTAAGGTGAAGTTAGAATGGAGCTGTCAGATTTCTGAGTGTCTGTCAGATGCCCAACATCTAAATGCAGGCTTTTTGTGAGTTATTCCTAGAAGCAAATTTACCCTCTTGTTTGTTAGGTTCTCTTTAAAGGCCAGGGAAAGCAGATTAACAATTTATGCTAATATTGATTTCCTTGGCCAGTGTAGACTGATCATAAGTCTTCTGGACTGGGCATCCTTTAATATTTCTCTTCAATAAAAGATAGTTTATTGCCTATATTCCTTGTGGACCCACACTTCTCCATTTTGAAAATTAGTCTCTTCTGTTTAGGAGTAAAGCTAGTTTGGGAAGTTCCTAATAGCTCTACCAGTAGATGTTCTATTTGTACTCTGAGAACATGTGGTGAATCCTTTTTCCTCAAGGATTAAAGTCTTCCTAATGGAGCTCACCTATGGAACATTCTTAAGGCTAAAACCATGGGAAATACTTTCCGAGATCCGTTTACAAGTAGCTCTTGTTTATGAGAATGTATCCATGCCAGTCATAATAGTTTTCTTTATCAAAACTTTGCCCCATTTGTAAACCATGCGAGGTAAATCTTTAGAATAAATCTCTCCTCTTCTGTTTTTCTACCATGACAGCCCAGTGTTCTATCTTGACAATCTTGAAATATTCATTAGTTTGTAATATACCAAAATGATAAGCAGATAGTTACTGGACCACTAACTGCTTGCTACAGTGAGCTGTATGTGGCTGTTACAAATAATTATTTAAAACTGGGAGGCACATTAGGAGGTACTTCTCTGTAGAGCAATGGATTAGAAGCCATCAGGATTTTGGCTCTAATCCAGGCTGAGTTACTTTGCACCTGTCTGATTTTGGGCAAGTCTCCTTTTATCTTTGTGCCTTGACAATGCAGCTGTAAAATTGTTTTAAAACAGGAGCATGCAGAAACAAAATGTGCTGCAATGTGATTCAAGCTGCCCTGGGTAATTTGTTAAAAAAAAAAAAGGGGGGGGGTTGGAGGTTGCAAGATTCTTAGTAATTGTGGGGCTCAAATTAATTTGGGAAGCCTTCTAAAGCTTAAATGTAATAGATTGTATAGAGTAAAGGGGAAACAAGGGGGATTTAAAACTGTTACACAATTTGATTGCATACATTGTCAATAGCAAATGTTAATCTGTTGCAGGAGGCAGAAGCTAGCAAAAAATTGTATGTAGTGTTTAGAAGTTTTGGCTAGGTCCTATGGTGCAATACAAATTTATAATAAACCAAGAAGCAAAATATGAGCAGATAAAGAAAAGACTTTCATCTGAAGAATAAATCACACTGTCCAAGGATATTGTGAGATTATTAGCTTAATAGTGAGACCAGGGATGGGCGAGGGCAGTGGTTCTCAATCAGGGGTACATGTGCCCCTGCGGGTATGCAGAGGTTTTTCTGGGGGTACATCAACTCATCTAGATATTTGCCTGGTTTTACAACAGGCTACACAAAAAGACTAGCGAAGTCAGTACAAACTAAAATTACACACACACACTGAGAAAGTAAGCATTTTTTCAGAATAGCGTACTGTGACACTTTTGTATGTTTGTGTGATTTTGTAAGCAACTAGTTTTTAAGTGAGTTGAAACTTGGAGTATGCAAGACAAATGAGACTCCTGAAAGGGGTCCAGTAGTCTGGAAAGATTAAGATCCACTGGTCTAAAGGGCAATGTTCAAATTCTGTGATTCTTATAGTAGTCTCGTGAGTTTAACAAAAGAGACAATTTTATGGTAGCTTTGTATTAATGGCAAAAACTACCTATCTAACAAGTCCAGTTAATTTGTTATAAGTCAAGAATTTTTGATACTAGTTATACTTTAATCGGGTGTTTTTTAATTTTAAAAACAAAACTTCAAGTTAATAGAAATCAAGTAGGAATGGAAACACTGAGCAAAAATGAAATGCAAAATTATAAATATAAAATTTTTGCATATGCAGTGCTGTCTTGGCAGGATATTTAGTAAAAAAATTGAAGTTTTGTTTGTCAGATACATTTGTATTTATTGCTGCTTCTAGAGCAGGGGTGGCCAACCTGAGCCTGAGAAGGAGCCAGAATTTACCAATGAACATTGCCAAAGAGCCACAGTAATACGTCAGCAGCCCCCATCCGCTACCCCCCTCAGCTCCCAGCACTTCCCACCCTCCGGCAGCCCTGCCAATCAGCTGTTTTGCAATGCGCGGGAGGCTCTGGTGGGGGGGGGGAGCGAGGACATGGCAGGCTCAGGGGAAGGGGCAGGGGCCTTGGGAGAAGGGTCGGAGTGGTGGCAGGATCTGGGGCAGAGCAGGGGGTTGAGCAGTGAGCACCCCACAGCACATTGGAAAGTTAGCATCTGTATCTCCAGCCTCAGAGTCAGCACCTATGCAAGGAGCCACATATTAACCTCTGAAGAGCTGCATGCGGCTCTGGAGCCACAAATTGGCCACCCCTGTTCTAGGGCTATATGAGATGGTTTATAATTTGCAGCTACTAACACTAGCTAATGAAGATAGACTGCCCTTTTGACAGGAAAAACTTCTCTTCTGAGAAAGGATGATAATAAACTGGTTCTAAAATAGAGTGCTTTGTAGAATAATCCCAAAAGAATACTTTAATTCAATAACAATTCTGTAATTTTTTGCTTTTTCATAGGCATGCCTCCCATTCGGGACTTGGTCAGCCATTCCCCTAACCAGTCAGGTGATGCATACCTATTTCAGTCTCATGTTTGTTGTGCACTACGTGTATGTTTATAAGAGTTACATATTTCAGTAACTACTTGCACAATTATTTGATTTTGCTTCTTGGTTGGTGGTTGTTTTAGAAGCTTGACTGTTAACGTGTGTGACTGACTTAAATGCTTACTGTTTGTTTATGCACTTATATACTACAATTAGGTTGAGTTCTTAATTTAATATAAAAATTCTCTGGGGCAAAGTTCTGGACTACACCAGTAGGTTCCAATGCACAGTTAGGTGCTGTATATGATAAATAATTGTGACCACTGATACTAAATAAATACTGTATTATATACATCAATAAGTATCCATAGTAATATGGAATTTCAGGTTTTTCTGATTTGTTCCTTCAGCTAGTTAAGTAACATAAAAGCAAGAAATGTTTTTTCCCCTCAGTTAGCAACATCCATATAAAACGTTCAGTTATCCATGGTGTTTTGGCTGCTTTCACGTGTCCTGTATCTCTGAAGGATCCGTCAGCCTTCAGTGTTATAGTTTTTATCCCTTTTTACATCTCAGAAGCTTAGACAGATATTTTTCTCTTTGGACTAGTCAATCAGAATTACAGATAATACAATATATAGTTCCTTTAAAGGTTCATGCAGAGTACTTAAGAACAGACTTTTGCTGAATAATATTTGGGTACTTATGTGCTTCACAATATCATAGAATGAGCTGTTGGCAGCAAACATACTTCTAGACACTTTAACTTATGCTAAATTGTGTTGGAAGTTGAGTAACTTAATGGGCTTTTTTAGTAGAATAGTTACAACTAGGTCACTTGCTTCTGAGCCTTAAGGCTGTTGGTTCGTATTTTATGTTGAGACTGCCTCATGCGTAGCGTAGAAAGAGGAGAGAACTGACAGTTGTCATCTTCCATTGAGATATTAAACTGAAGTCTTGGTGTTCAAGTCATAATCTTTCTCTGAACAAAACAAGTTCTCACATGTAAGGTTTTGGGTTGCTGGAGTACATTGTAGTGATTGTTTGCTTACACAGTAACTGCACTTCCCTTGTTTTACTCATTACATTGTAATACCTCAAGTATGAAACGTGCTATCATAATTATCTTTGCTGATTCAGATACTTTTTTATACATTTTTCTTATCCGTTTTCATTGCCACAACCTTTGTAATTGTATTAGCAGTACCATAATATGGGGAACCACAGCTCCAAAATATTTTATTTCCATGAACTCTTGAAAATCTTCAGTGCAAGGTCTTTGAATCTGAGCAGTTGAAAAGAAACTTTTCTTTTAAGCAAGTTGATCTCATTTTACGTTTTCTACTCCTTTCTTGCAGTTTAAAAATACATGATAGCTGGTGCATAATGTCGCAGTCTCTACTTTGGGTATATAGTTGACTTAATTCTAAAGATTATGTAAAATAAACTGGTGAAGAAAAACCTGTTATAAACAAACATTAGGTTACTAGTCTAAGTCTTTTAGCCTGTTTTCATCAGCAAGTAGTATCAAGCTCTGGGTATCTTATCAAAGAGCACAGACCCGAATTTTTAATGTTGACTTTTAATACCGAAGTATATTTTATAAGATGTCTACTAAGAGAGATTTTTTTCAGAGCAATCTCAGAAAACTTTTGTGTGTAGAGCGCTCCAGCAAAAATAATCACTGCAAGACTAGCTAAACTTCCCATCTGACTAGAATGCAAAGAAAAAAATCCTTCATATCGCTGTAAAGTCATTGCCTTTCAAAATCTTTTGCAAGATTTCAGTGAAATAAAGCCATTCAATTACTTTGTCAAAGCATTTTCAGTGATACATTCAGTGACACAAATATTGGCAGAGAGATGCAGGAATAAGGTCTTTGTTTGGCAGTCATTTTAAAATTAAGGCTATTATTTTTTTAAAATAAAAATCTGACCCAATATTTATGCTTCAATTGTATACCAGTCCTTAAGGCATATGTCAAAGAAACATGAAAAGCTCATAAGTAATGTCAGTATTTTAAGATGTAACCATTTTTCTAAATGTCATTTTTAAAAACACATTAAAAACTTCCAGCAAATGAGTGAAATATTAATAGTGGTGGACTACATACTCTAGCTTTATTTATAAGTATTAATGGTTACAATATCTTGGGGGTGTTCTACTAATCAAAATCAGCATAATTCTTGAGATTAGATGCAAGGTGCTATTGCCTACAAATTGATCTTTAGACTAGACGTTAGCTAGAGAAAGTGAATTTACATCACTTGGCTTTAATTATTCCCTTGCCCATTCTTCTCTAGTTTTATATTACCTATTTAAATTGTAAATTTTTTGAGGGTGGGGTCATGTCTTCATGACTGACTGTAAAGTGCTTTACTCACTGTTCATGCTTTAAACATGCTAAATAACAACCATGAAAGCTTGAGACTTGCTGATCTAAGATGGTAGTGGAACAAGCAAGAGATTTGTCTGAAATTAGCTTGTGTCCCTTTTAAGTCAAATACACATTAGTAAATGCACTAGTACTCTGTGTTCATCCACAAACTATGCATTTTCCATAACTACCATCTAAAGGAGAACATATTTATCTAGGGCGCTTGTATAATTCCACTGAACAGATATACATGTTTAGCAGAGAAATATTTGCATGCTAATTATCAATTACCCAGGTAAATAAGGCTATCAAGTGTTTGAATATTCAGATTTTGAATATTCTGAAGCAAAGGTGTTAACTGTGTTAGCTTAAAAGAAATTGTGTGCAGTTTGCTTAGCAAATCCTGAATGTCTTATTATGGTGAGAAGTCCTTTTCTGCAGGTATAAAATATATTTGAGAATGTAATATTATGCTGCATTTTTTCCTATTCATACAAATATTAAGCCAGTAACTTACCTGACAGTTTTTCCTGATCTTCTATTAGGTTTTGGTATTTTGTTTCATATTATTCATTGTTCAAGCATTACATGTTTTTATAGTACTGTATTTCCAAATAGCTATCCTGCTATTAATTAGTTGGTTTTTCATATAACTTACAGCAAACTTTAAAAAAATTGATGTGGGGAAGCACTTTTGTTCCGATTGTCGGTTTGGTGGATGAAAAAGGAGTTCAAGTCTCTAATAGAGATTTAGACACTCAGGATGACCCAATGTGTGGCAAAGTGCACCCCTTTTGGTGTGCTGCTTTGCCTTTGGCAGCAGCCTCTATCCGACACTTTAATAGAAAGTTAAAAACCTTATTCTGCATGTAGCCAACTGTGAAATACTTCTAAATAGCTGGGGAGAATTTCTTCTTGATTCCTGCATGTGATCAGCTTATACCCTGAAAGAGAAAATGTTTTAACTTGCACAGATGCAAATTCAGCCATGCTAGTTGATTTGCACTCCATATCCATGAATTCCACAGGGGAGGGACTGATCAGCTTTTACTCTGTTCCTTATAACTGTGAATATCACAGTAGAGTTCCCCTCTTGCTCTTCGTTCCACGGAATGTAGTCTTAATTTTTGCAGTCTTCTATAGAATTGAACCTTGCCACTAAGCCATTTCCTTTTAAATCTCACCTTTACTTTCCTTTTTCTTTGAAGTGACTTCCTGTAAACCACTTTCTTATTCTACGTATGGAGGATGATGTACAAAAGTAAATACCTTGAATTAACCTGTCACTTAAAATATATTATTCAATGTCCTTTAATGGTGTTTCTTTCCATACTTCTTTTCCTTGGCTACTGTTGCATAGTAGTCTGTTTAACTTCCTGTTATATATAACATTCTCCCTTTCAGAATATCGCTTTCAGACTTTAACAATTGTTTTGTTTTTTGATTTGTATACTGCCCCTTTCATAAAGTATTCTACACATGAGCAGTATAATATTTAAAAACACAAACTGTAATGGCAACCCAAACTGTAATTTATTAGGGATGCCATATTTAATTTCATACCTCAAATATATGAATATATTTTTCCATGCCCTTGCTAAGTGTTCTGCTAGGTATTATATGTGGCAATTGATATATTAATGTCTTCATAAATCCAGTGATAAAAGTGTTAGAGTAATCTGTGCAATACCTCTGACTTTGAATTGTTGTACTTGTCTTATACAGTAAAACCTCAGAGCTACGAACACCTTGGGAATGGAGGCTGTTCATAACTCTGAACAAAACATTTTGGGTTGTTCTTTCAAAAGTTTACAACTGAACATTGACTTAATACAACTTTGAAACTTTACTATGCAGAAGAAAAATGCTGCTTTTAACCCTCTTAATTTAAATGAAACAAGCACAGAAACAGTTTCTTTACCTTGTCAAATCTTTTTTTACTTTTTCTTTATTTTTTTAGTAGGTGGGGGTGGGGTTTGAAGGGAAAATAAATAAATAATTTAAAAAATTGGATCTCTAGTGCTGGCTGATTGCATACTTCTGGTTCCAAACGAGGTGTGTGGTTGACTGGTCAGTTTGTAACTCTGGTGTTTGTAACTCTGAGGTTCTACTGTAATCTTTTTTTATTTTATTTTATTTTATTTATTTATTGGTGTTAACTGAAGTAAAATTCTTGAATTTACAGAAGAATTGTTTTGTTTTCCTTTTCTTATTAGATCTGAACCACAGTGGTCTAGGATCCCATTATGAAAATTCTCACTGGGGACCAGTCTCTTCAAATAGTGACTCCAGCACAAACTGGGATAAAGTTATCGTAGACGGTTCTGACAAAGTAGCATGGCCATCAATCACAGGCAGTGACCCAGAGTTGGCTTCAGAATGTATGGACACTGACTCCGCCTCTAGCTCTGGGTCAGAGAGAAATCTTGTTGTTATGGCTTCAGGGAGCACAGGTGGTGAAAACGATAGCGTTCGGAATGGCATTGGACATGGTTCTCAAAATAAGTTTGTGGTTGGTAGCAACAGCAATAATGTGGGCAATGGAAGTATTAATGGGCCATGGGGTTTATCCCATGGAACCATAATAAGCACATGTCAAGTTTCTGTGGATGCTCCTGACAGCAAATCTGAAAGTAGCAACAATAGAATGAATGCTTGGGGCACCATAAACTCTTCATCAAATGGAGGGTTAAATCCAAGCACTTTGAATTCAAATGGCAACCATGGTGCCTGGCCTGTATTGGAGAACAATGGACATGCCCTGAAAGGGTCTGTAGGGAGTGGTAATTCTGGCACAAATATTCAGTGCAGTACCATAGGTCAGAAGTCTAACAATCAGAGTATTAACTCTAAAGTGGGTGGTTCAGCCCATGGTTCCTGGGCAAGCCTTCAGGAAAATTGTGATTCTGAAGTGAATGGTACAAGGAAGGTTTCATTCAGTGGACAACCTCAAAACCTTAACACTGAAATGAATGGACCAAATAACACTACTAACTTTATGACCTCTAGTTTACCAAACTCTGCTGGTTCAGTACAGATTAACAAACTGCCTAATAATACAGGGCCTGGGGCCTGGCGTGTGAGCACAATGAATCATTCTCAGATTCAGGCCTCTCCAGTTACAAATGGCACTTCCACTTCTCATCTTAGCAATGGTGAGGCAAAAAATGGTGGATCTTATGGTACTACGTGGGCTGCCTATGGTTCTAATTACTCTGGAGACAAATGTTCAGGCCCAAACAGCCAAGCTAATGGTGACACTGTGAATGCAACTCTAACGCAGCCTGGCAGCAATGGGCCTGGCAGCACTAATTTTCAAATCAACGGGAATAAAGGAGGAGGGGTATGGGAGGGAGGGACAGTCAACTCCCAAAATATGCCATGGGGAAGCGCAAATGGTGCGAGTTCTGGAGGAAGTCGAAGAGGATGGGGCAACCCTGCACAAAACACTGGCACTAGCATTTCAAATGGGGAATGGAATAAACTGCCTAGCAATCAGCATTCCAATGAAAGCGTAAATGGAAATAGTAGGAAGTTTACAAATGGATGGAAATCTGCTGAAGAGGATGATCTTAATAGCCAGAATTCTGCTGCATCTCAGATAACTGAGCAGAAAAATGTATGGGCCAAAACAGGTACTGGGGATAGCGAGGGTAGTACAGAGAGCACTGGATGCCATGATGATAAAGTAACTGCAGAAGGACAGAACCGAGAGAGAAGAAAAGTTGACCAGCATGCATTACTCCAAAGTATAGTGAGCAGAACTGACTTAGATCCACGTGTCCTTTCCAACTCTGGTTGGGGACAGACTCCAATTAAACAAAACACTGCCTGGGATACTGAAACATCGCCAAGAGGTGAAAGAAAGACTGACAATGGGACAGAGGCCTGGGGAGGCTCTGTGACACAGACTTCCAGCTCAGGGGGATGTGTGGAGAGACCTAGCCCTAATGTTAATGATACCTCATCTATATCAGGGTGGGGAGATCCAAAGTCTGCTACAAGGTGGGGAGACTCCAAAGGCTCCAACAGCCAAGGGGGGTGGGAAGAGGATTCTGCTGCTACAGTAATGGTCAAGAGCAATCAATTATGGGTAAGTGGCAAAGAGGACAAGTCGTCCTGGAATGATACACAGAAGATCAAACAGGGATGGGTAGATGGACAAAAAGCCAGCCAAGGTTGGGCAATTTCTGCCAATGACAGCTGGGGAGAAAATTCAAGAAGCAACCATTGGGGTGAGGCTAAGAAATCTAGTTCAGGAGGTAGTGACAGTGACCGATCAGTATCTGGTTGGAATGAGTCTGCTAAATCAAATTCTGTTACTTGGGGAAGTAGTAATACAAACCCAAATAATTCTTCAGGATGGGATGAGCCTGCAAAGTCTAATCAGAGCCAGGGCTGGGGAGAAACTCCCAAATCAAATCAGCCTCAAGGTTGGGGTGATTCGTCAAAGCCAGTCAACTCCCCAGACTGGAACAAGCAGCAAGATGTTGGATCTTGGGGAGCACCATCTACCACAAATAAACCACCAGGTTCCGGGTGGTTGGGTGGACCAATACCAAGTCCAGCAAAGGAAGAGGAACCCACAGGATGGGAGGAGCCATCCCCAGAATCAATACGCCGTAAAATGGAAATTGATGATGGAACTTCTGCTTGGGGTGATCCAAGCAAATACAACTACAAAAATGTGAATATGTGGAATAAAAATGTCCCAAACAGTAGCAGCAGTTCAGACCAGCAAGCACAGGTACATCAGCAGCTACTGCCTTCAAGTGCCATGTCCAACAAGGAGAGCAGTAATGGTTCTGGTAAGATTTCATTTTACCTAGACTTGTGTTTTCTTGGGCAATTATAAAACACTTCTCTGGACTTTGTTTGAAACTAGAAACTTCTGTAAGGTGAGGAATCGTTTTGTCAGAGAACTGAGAGCAGTGCAAATAGGTTTTCAGTGCTTGTATTTTATTTGAAGGAATCTTTCTGAAATTTAAAAAGTGAACTTGAGCAGTATAGTTAGCGCTAGGCTACTCCTCTTGCATTTAAGTGGCTGAGGGTGTAGAGGAAGAAAAAAAAAAAAAAGCAACATCCAGAAAGGGGAAGCACTTTTGCTTTGTATGTAGCTCCAGATTTTAATTAACTTCAGCTGTGACATTAACTTTAAGCCTCTGTGGCAAACAGAGTGGCATTAAGAGGTGTCTGCAAGGTACAGTGCAGACTCAAGGCTTCACCTGTGTCCTTAATACAGAATTTTTATTGCCAACAATGAGGAGGGCACTTTGCTGCTCACTTCTTGGTGAGGGAAGGCACTGCGAGTTTATTTATATTGCTATAGCAGGTTTGGACTTCAGAAAAAGAGCTCTGACCTTAATAGATTGGGGGAAGGGTAGTTGAGCTTGCACAGTATAGCTAAGAAAGTATTTGCCTTCCAGTAATTTTCAGTTGCAGTTGAATCAGATCCAAAAGAGAAATGCCTTCAATTTGAAGTGGAGTTTTTAGATGTTTAGTGTCTTCTCATTTGAGAAATCTCTGTAATCAAAATGTAATGTTTTCATGTATGGAACTGGTGTTATATTTAGTTTTTTCTTCATGAAGAATCTTACAACTGCAATATTTTAGTTGATTTAAAATGTGTATTTATCTTGCTTTTAATTATGTGTTGTATTATATTTTGCGTGTAAAGAACCCCTCAGCGTTTTACATAATGTTTTAAGACTTGTTAAACTCACGAATAACTCCTACTGCTTTAAAAAGGTTGGGGAGAGCCTTCTACTCCTGCCACTACTGTAGATAATGGAACGTCCGCGTGGGGTAAACCCCTGGATACTGGTACTAGCTGGGGAGAGCCCATCAGTGATGCAGCAGGCACCTCTGGCTGGGGAAATGCGTCTGTTGGTCAGCAGGCTTCAAGCAAACCTGGTATGTGCTTTTGCAGCTTCTTTGAGTGTGCAGGTGGTGTAGTGTGAAATAGTGACCAAGAAGTTTGATTGTGAATTCAAATATAACAGGCTTGTATCTTGATAGTTACGTAAATACAAAAGGTAGATGTGCTCTCTGTAAATTTGATAGTGACTTTCTCAGATCTTAGGTACTGAAGATAAATTCTATTTTCATTAGTATTTTTAATAATGGGAAATTAGCAGCTTTTCTTTTTTTTTTTTTTTTTAAGACTAGTGTCATAAGTTAAAACAAATGCTGTCGGTTGATTTCTTTTTCTGTTGCCTTTGATCTCCCTGGATTCACAAGATTATGGCAGAATATCAGGTTTGTCACAATAATATAGTTTTACTTAACAATTGAATATAGTCTGGCAACCTTAAGATGTATTTATATTAAAGGGAGTTAGTTCGTGACTGAAAAATCTTTACACCCAGGGCCTAAATCTATGCAAGATGGTTGGTGCGGTGATGATATGTCATTGCCAGGGAGTCGGCAGACCAGCTGGGAGGAAGATGATGAAGTAGAGATTGGAATGTGGAACAGCAGTTCATCCCAAGAAGTTAACCCATCTTTGAATTGGCCACCGTACATGAAAAAAATGCCTACAAAGGTAATTATGACTTTACGAGGTGAGGCTGGAATTTAAGAATGCAAGAAGTCTGGGGGACAGAAAATGGATGTAATTCCTAAAAGCCTCTCACACAGGAACTATTTTGTGGGTAGGTGTAGGTGTGGGGAGATAGCTTCTAAATGCCCCAGTCAGGACCCCATTGAACTCTGTGTTGTACAATTATGTAGGAAGGCTTAATCCTTGTTTACATTTTAATTTAATCCTTTCTTACAATGTAATATACGTGCTGGTGACTGTTTCAAGTATCACAGTAATCCCTTTTATTTTTAAGGGAACAATGAAAGGTGGAAATAAACAAGATGAAACGTGGATAAATCCATTCATTAAGCAATTCACAAATCTCAGTTTTTCAGTAAGTATGGTATATTTGGCAGGCTTGATAAATACCCTTGTTTCAATTAAATCATTTTGAAGTTTAGATTAACTGCTTTCTTCTTTGATTTGTTTTTTCCATTCCTTTACTGTTCAGCTCTTCAATATAAGAACATCTGTTGTTCGAAAAACTTCTTATAAACATCACTGAGTTTTAATTCTAGTAGCATATACCAGATCGTCAATATTTTTGTGTGTCTGAAGATGTCTGTCTTCATCGATAGAGGGATTGGAAAAAATGCTTGCAAAATCACACGTGCTTTGTCAAAAGTTTGATTATTCTTTCCTGCAGGGTTGAATGAAATACTCACTGTATCTGGATCTCCTTTGTTTTAACTTTTTTTAAAGGTTCTTACTAAACTGATTCATTTTATTACTTCAGAGAGAATCACCAGAAGAAACCATACCGAGCAATAAGATGGACATGTCTGGAGGTAAGCATAAGGGAAATTAGTCTTGTGTTTACCGATTTGACAGTTATTCCACATATTTTTGTTTGCATCCTCTCCTGAGTTATTAAAAAATAATTCTCATTCCCCTAAAGAAACGGAGGTCCTGATTATGTAAATACTTGCACACATGAGAAACTTGACATATATAAGTAGTCCCATTGATGGCAATGAAATTACTCATAAGTAAAGTTAAGCATGTGCATAAGTGTTGACATGATGGGAGCCTAAATATGAACTTAAAAATCTATCTAGGCCTCCTCCTGAGCAACTTGGTTGCTACTGGAAACAAAGATTTGATACGACATTAATCACTAATGCATTTAGTTTGGTCTTAGAAACAACAAATTTAGCTGTTCAAAGAGGTTTTCATTATCTATAAAAGAGAATCTTGCATGCTAAGAATATTTTAAAGTATATTTATCTTTACTGTAACCTCTCATTAATGAAAGTCTGTTTATGTGGAACTGGTCCATTCATAGTAAATTTGAATGGTTTCTCTAGCAAATAAACATAGTAGAATAACTTTGAATAATGAGTGAAAATGAAAGATGTGCAGTAGAAGTCTCTTGTGGAGGAAAAAACAGTATCCACTAGTTACAAGATGACCATTCTGTGATTGCATCTCAAAGATGAGCAGAATTTGTTCAGAATTGCATGTTGTCAGGTAGTTTTGGTCCTTACTCTAAGATTGTGTAAAGAAAATTGTAAACAAATTATAAATATTTTCATTAAGCTCATTGTGTTAAGTCATTTCATGCTTTTTTTATTGAGATTTACATTCCCCTGCACAGTGCAGCAGGAGATAGAGAATTAAACTGAATAGCTAATTTGTATTGGACAAGCTAAAAGGCAACATGTAAACTAAAATTCATTCAATGTGCAGCGGCAGTCAAAGTTAACAATGTTGGGAATCATTAGGAAAGGGATAGATAATAAGATAGAAAATATCATATTGCCTCTACATAAATCCATGGTACGCCCACATCTTGAATAGTGCATGCAGATCTTGTTGCACCATGTCAAAAAAGATGTATTGGAATTGGAAAAGCTTCAGAAACTGGCAACAAAAATGATTTAGGGGTATGAAACTGCTTCCATATGAGGAGAGATTAATAAGACTGGGACTTTTCAGCTCGGCAAAGAGACGACTAAGGAGGGATATGAGCGGTCTATAAAATCATGACTGGTGTGGAGAAAGTAAATAAGGAAGTGTTATTTACTCCTCGTAACACAAGAACTAGAGGTCACCAAATAAAATTAATAGGCAGCAGGTTTAAAACAAACATAAGGAAGTATTTTTTTACACAACACACAATCAACTTGTGGAACTCATTGCTAGAGGGTGTTGTGAAGGCCAAGACTATAATAGGGTTCAAAAAAAGAACTAGATAAGTTCGTGAAGGATAGGTCCATCAATGGTTATTAGCCAGGATGGGCAGGGATGGTGTCCCGAGCCTCCGTTTGCCAGAAGCTGGGAATGTTCAATAGGGGATGGATCACTTGATGATTCCCTGTTCTGTTCATTTCCTCCGGGGCACCTGGCACTGGCGGAAAACAGGATACTGGGCTAGATGGACCTTTGGTCTGACCCAGTATGGCTGTTCTTAAATTTTTTAAAGTAAATTAGATTTTTACATTTTTCTAGTTTAATTATCCAGTTTGACACTAGTATACACGTATCTTAAATTATTTTTATCTATTGTTTCTTTAAAGGATTTTTGTAACTGAATGAAGTACTTGTTGAAGGATTTATGGAATTTTCTCATCCAAATAGAAGGAAGATGGTAAATGTAACTGCAAACCAGGAAAATTTTTACTGCTAGTATTAAGAATGTATGGTTAACATCTGGAAATACAAACTTCAAACACCATGTGAGACTTGTCCTGTTCTCCACAAAAACAATGCAATCAGTTTTGTCTGAAGACCAGTAAAATCTGTTTAATCAGTTCTCCGGCAATCTCGTACAGCAGTCTTCATAGTATTTTGTGCTCTAAGGCAAAACAAGAAAAATGGTGTTTAAAATCATTCAAACATCTTAATTCAGTAGTGCCTCGTTTAGTGCAGTGATAAAATAGCACATACTTATTTACTATTAAGTATTTGAGCAACTAATTGGACTCTTCAACTTCATCGCCTTTCTTTCTTCACCTTATTAGGAATATTACAGGATAAACGAATAGAGTTGGATAAGCATGGCCTGAACGTTGGAGATTACAATCGGGTGGTAGGAAAGGGCCCTGGTTCTCGTCCTCAGATTTCCAAAGAGTCTTCCATGGATCGCAATCCTTATTTTGATAAGGTTAGTGACTGCTTAACTCTAACCCTGATAAACATTAATTCAGACAGCAGTCTGTAGCTATGATCCATTCGTCCCATAGCTTCTGTACTTGGTGGAGAGATAAATTAGGGCTTTACTATTAAACTGTAAAACTTGTTTTGTCCTTTTAACTTATTTATCAATACTAAGCACTTCTTCTACTTGCAGTGCAGATAACACTAATCTGGTCTTTTTTGTTTTCTGCCTGTTTCCTGCTGATGCTGGACTGTCATGTGACTCTTCCCTTCTGTTCCTGGCAATGGTTTCTCCCTTCTGCTTGCTTGCTGGCTGGTTGTTGCGCATCTGTTTGTCTATCCAATCAGGATGGCATTGTAGCAGACGAGTCCCAAAACATGCAGTTTATTTCCAATCAAAACATGAAGCTTCCCCCTTCAAATAGTGCACTACCTAACCAAGCCCTTGGCTCCCTAGCAGGGCTGGGTATGCAAAACTTGAATTCTGTTAGACAGGTAAGGCCATGTGCATATCCTCGGCATGTTACTTGATGAGAGCGTTTTATTCCTTTGAAATAGCAGCACAACTATTGTTTTGGCTGATATACTGTTAAATTCTAATTCTGAATACATAGGGGTGGGGGAAGCCGCAGAAGAGGGGTATTGTCACTAATGTTAACTTCTCTTTCCAGAATGGCAATCCCAGTGTGTTTGGCGTTGGTAATATAGCAGCACAGCCCAGGAGCATGCAGCAGCCCCCAGCACAACCTCTTAATTCATCCCAGCCTAACTCACGTGCTCAAGTGCCTCCTCCATTACTCTCCCCTCAGGTAATACAAGACAGAGCAACCACTGTTGTTAACGTGCCAGAATTCCTTTATTGTCAGTCATCCACAGCTTTCCAAAACATTCCAGTCGGGGAGTACAATCGTTTATACTTGGTCTCGGTTGAAAAATTGCACCTCTACCCCGATATAACGCAACCTGATATAACACGAATTTGGATATAACGCAGTAAAGCAGCGCTCCAGAGGGGCGGGGCTGCACGCTCTGGCGGATCAAAGCAAGTTCGATATAACGCGGTTTCACCTATAACACGGTAAGATTTTTTGGCTCCCGAGGACAGCGTTATATCAGGGTAGAGGTGTACTTATAATTTGGAGCAAATTCTGTCCATTCATTTACTGAGTTTATGGCATAATAAACTTTTCTCTCAACCCAAAATTTCTCTCAACCCAAAAAGTCAGTTCTCAGCGAACAACACAATCTTTGCTGGGCCTGGGGAAAAAGTGGTTTAAAAATATTTATAACTACCTGAAGATGTGGGGCTGAGAATAAGCCATAGGAAACATCCTTAAGTTGCAGAGTGGTAGCTGTGTTAGTCTGTATCAGCAAAAAGAATGAGGCGTACTTGTGGCTCCTTAGAGACTAACAAAGTTAGTTATAGTTAGTTATGCATGCCCAAATAAATTTGTTAGTCTCTAAGGTGCCACAAGTACTCCTCGTTCTTTATTCTTAAGTTGGCAATTGTGCCGTTGGATGTGGTCTGCATGTGCACGCAGCTCTAAGTGCTTGATTTTCCTGTAATGCTGACAAACAGCATCCTTGATTTTTAGCCTGGATCCTCCCACCCGGTAGCTAACTCTCCACAGCGCACTTTTCTCCCTACTTGTACTCCCCCAATTACAGAGAATGTCCTGAAGCCAAATCCTGAGTTCCTTGTCTGTGTGGAGACTAGAAGGGACTCCATAGAAGCCCTGGTGCAGCATTACTAGAGTCTCTGAAGTGCAGCTGTTAGTGCACACTTCCTAGAGGCACTAGTATAGGATGGCGTTCCTGGTAACAGAGACGCATCTGTGTTCCACTAATTTTTCTTTCGAAATCAGGGGCAGGAATCTCTCTGTTGCAGTGCTACACACACAATCAAAAACTACAACTTAGAGCTCCGACAATGTTGCTTACTCCGTGGCATTGCACATATGCTGTCTTTTTTCTGTTTGTTTTTCTTAAATCCTGAATTTAAGATCTCTTTTAGGTGCATAGCATTAAGCAAACAGGGTGTGCAATATGGTTGAGTTAAAATTGGTGTCAGAACCCTAAATCATGCTTTTCCAGACTTTTGTGCCTTCAGTTGTGAAAATGTAATGTTTTAATTTACCTTTTTGTATTTACTAGTGTTAGTGTTTGATATTTTACTATATCTTCTAATTATTTTTATAGGGGAGCATATTTCGCACTTTCAGAGCATTGAATACTTGTTGACCTGATGGTTGTGCTGTTAACTGCATAGGTTACTGTCAATCTACCAGTGTTCAACTGTAGATTGTCATGGTTCATGTTATGTCAAACCCCGTATGCTAGAATATGGTCCATTTTACAGGTTCCAGTATCATTACTGAAGTATGCACCAAACAACGGTGGCCTGAGTCCACTTTTTGGCCCACAGCAGGTAGCCATGTTGAACCAACTATCCCAGTTGAACCAGCTTTCTCAGATCTCCCAGTTACAAGTAAGCTAAACAACCTACTCATTCTATTTTTTTAAACTTTAAAGTCTGATCAGAAACTTATCTGAACTATACCCCTTCATAAAAATATTCTGTTTCTTAGCGGTTGTTGGCTCAGCAGCAAAAAGCGCAGAATCAGAGAAGCATGCCTTCTACTGGTCGTCAACAGCAGGAACAGCAGGTACAATCATAGACAAGCTTTTTTAAAAAAAAAAAGTTAACTGTCTTAAGAGAGAGAGAACTAGTTTGTTGCTTATTTTAGAATATAGTTAATAACGGGCAGTTTACAAATGTGGACAAGGTAAGTGAAACTTTCATGGTGCTTGAACCACAGGATAGAATGCACTTTAACCTTAGTGTTGGATTTTGCTGAGCTAAAATATACAAAGGAAAATGCATTAGTGTATTTATCTGCTCTTGCCAAATGTGATTTCCCCCTCCACCCCCCCACTTATTTCATGACTGATGTGGGGTTTTTTTAAGGGTCGATCTCTTAGTATGCAGCAACAGATGATGCAACAGTCCCGTCAGCTTGATCCAAACCTGTTAATGAAGCAGCAGACTCCACCATCTCAACAGCAGCCACTCCATCAGCCTGCCATGAAATCTTTCCTTGAGAATGTCATACCCCATGCTACTCCTGAGCTGCAGAAAGGGCCATCACCAATAAATGCATTCAGCAGCTTCCCTATAGGTGAGTTTCTCCATCGCTAGTCTAGTGCAGTGAACTGATGCTTGTGTGCCACAGGATGCACAACCTTCCCTTTTCCCTTTGCATTTTCCCCTCTGGGAACAACACTGTTTTGTATCCTGTTAGTGCTTCTCTGTCTCTCACTAAGAGCAGCAGCATCTTTTATTGGACTCATCCTGTTGTCTCTGTTCAGGAAAGAAGTTCGCCAATCAAACTCATACCATTTCCAAAGGTGAATAAGTCTGTGTTACCGTGCAAAATGCTTTAAGTTCTTTGCAATGTCTGTCTCCTTGCATTTGTCTTTCTTACCCTGTGGGTTCAGAGCTGCTGACATAAAGTCCTAAGTACATAATTATGAGTCCTGGAGCCAAAGAGCTTTTGGGAACAGTATCCGTGTGAGGAACCCACATGAAAGGTCTTATTTCTCTGGCTATTAAAATGTCTTCCCTGGTTTTGGAATTACATAGATAGCAAAATGGTATTTGGTGCTAACTTTTACAAGTTTTATCCAGCTGCTGTAATTGCATCAAAAAATATTCGCTCTGAACTTAGAATGCTTCTCTCACTATAGGCAAAACAAATGAACCTTTATAACTGCAAACATCTTGTCCTTTTTCTCTCCCCTTTTTTCTACACTTTCAGGCTTGTATCCAATTTCCACTTCAGAAATTCCAGGCTTGTATATTTTTCCTTCCTTAGGCCCCTTCTGATTGCTTTTTTAATATTTCCTAAAATTGGTATTCCCGGTTTCTCCCTCCTTCCCCAGCCCCCATTTTTTCCTTCCCTGTCCAGTTTGCTTTGCTCGCGCATCTCTCTATTCCTGCTGTTTATGTTGAGCTGGTCTCCTTTGCATTCATGTTGCCCTACTCTGTAGAAAAGTTGATTTTTTTACAGACTCTGCTGCTGAAATCCCCTTGCTTTAGAGATTGAATGATGTGGAGCAAGTAGATTAGTGCAGGCCGTGCTGCTACACTGCATGTGGCCCCCTGGCACTTTGCTTGTGGCCAGACTGAAACCTAAGCTGCTGCTTAATAGCTGCTGTTGGTTGGTGTCCAGATCCAGTTTCTTGGTAGCTACAGTAATTAAGAGGATATGTAAAAATGTGGCCCACTGGTGGTCATTAACGATTCCATGGCACTTCTTGCAAGAGTAGGGATATTTAACTCTGATCTCCTATCAGATTCCAAATTGGGTAATTACATCTTGCCAATCTTGAATTCCCCTTGCTGTTTCAACTGGATATAGCATTCTTCACTCCTTGGTTTAAACTGTTGTGTAATGTTGCTGTACATTGTTAAACAGATGTTGTGTTTCACTTCCAGGTTAACTGCGGGTCCCTGGTGGGTGACAATAGTGTTTGTAAAATTGTTATGAGATACTTTGAATTAACACTATATAAATTATAAAATCAAAAGTGTAGCAGAATCCAGGTCACAAGTGAAAAGTTAAAAAATAAGAGTATTAGGTTGCTGGAACCAACTAAACTTCTCAGTGAAGAATAGAGTCCGTAAGAAAGATGATGGCAATCTCTAGCAGCACACGGCAGTAGCATTACAGTGAGAGGAAGAACCAAAATTGGAGAGTTCTCTTCCTAAAGGTTGCTATATTTCCTGCTTATACTTTCACAGCATTATGGGGGGGGCTTCTTGTGGCATTCAGAGCAGGACAGCCTCTGCATGGGCACTTTTTAAAGACACCATAATAGAGGCCCAACTTCAGTGTATACCCCAAATTAAGAAACACAGTAAAAGAACTAAAAAAGAGCCACCGTGGCTTAACAACCATGTAAAAGAAGCAGTGAGAGATAAAAAGACTTCCTTTAAAAAGTGGAAGTCAAATCCTAGTGAGGCAAATAGAAAGGAGCATAAACGCCGCCAAATTAAGTGCAAAAATGTAATAAGAAAAGCCAAAGAGGAGTTTGAAGAACGGCTAGCCAAAAACTCCAAAGGTAATAAAATGTTTAAGTACATCAGAAGCAGGAAGCCTGCTAAACAACCAGTGGGGCCCCTTGATGCTCGAGATACAAAAGGAGTGCTTAAAGACGATAAAAGTCATTGTGGAGAAACTAAATGGATTCTTTGCTTCAGTCTTCACGGCTGAGGATGTTAGGGAGATTCCCAAACCTGAGCCGGCTTTTGTAGGTGACAAATCTGAGGAACTGTCACAGATTGAAGTATCACTAGAGGAGGTTTTGGAATTAATTGATAAACTTAACATTAACAAGTCACCGGGACCAGATGGCATTCACCCAAGAGTTCTGAAAGAACTCAAATGTGAAGTTGCGGAACTATTAACTAAGGTTTGTAACCTGTCCTTTAAATCGGCTTCTGTACCCAATGACTGGAAGTTAGCTAATGTAATGCCAATATTTAAAAAGGGCTCTAGAGGTGATCCCGGCAATTACAGACCAGTAAGTCTAACGTCGGTATCGGGCAAATTAGTCAAAACAATAGTTAAGAATAAAATTGTCAGACACTTAGAAAAACATAAACTGTTGAGCAATAGTCAACATGGTTTCTGTAAAGGGAAATCGTGTCTTACTAATCTATTAGAGTTCTTTGAAGGGGTCAACAAACATGTGGACAAGGGGGATCCAGGGGACATAGTGTACTTAGATTTCCAGAAAGCCTTTGACAAGGTCCCTCACCAAAGGCTCTTACGTAAACTAAGTTGTCATGGGATAAAAGGGAAGGTCCTTTCATGGATTGAGAACTGGTTAAAAGACCGGGAACAAAGGGTAGGAATTAATGGTAAATTCTCAGAATGGAGAGGGGTAACTAGTGGTGTGCCCCAAGGGTCAGTCCTTGGACCAATCCTATTCAACTTATTTATAAATGATCTGGAGAAAGGGGTAAACAGTGAGGTGGCAAAGTTTGCACATGATACTAAACTGCTCAAGATAGTTAAGACCAAAGCAGACTGTGATGAACTTCAAAAAGATCTCACAAAACTAAGTGATTGGGCAACAAAATGGCAAATGAAATTTAATGTGGATAAATGTAAAGTAATGCACATTGGAAAAAATAACCCCAACTATACATACAATATGATGGGGGCTAATTTAGCTACAACAAGTCAGGAAAAAGATCTTGGAGTCATCGTGGATAGTTCTCTGAAGATGTCCGCGCAGTGTGCAGAGGTGGTCAAAAAAGCAAACAGGATGTTAGGGATCATTAAAAAGGGGATAGAGAATAAGACTGAGAATATATTATTGCCCTTATATAAATCCATGGTACGCCCACATCTTGAATACTGCGTACAGATGTGGTCTCATCTAAAAAAAGATATACTGGCACTAGAAAAGGTTCAGAAAAGGGCAACTAGAATGATTAGGGGTTTGGAACGGGTCCCATATGAGGAGAGATTAAAGAGGCTAGGACTCTTCAGCTTGGAAAAGAGGAGACTAAGGGGGGATATGATAGAGGTATATAAAATCATGAATGATGTGGAGAAAGTGGATAAGGAAAAGTTATTTACTTATTCCCATAATACAAGAACTAGGGGTCACCAAATGAAATTTATAGGCAGCAGGTTTAAAACAAATACAAGGAAGTTCTTCTTCACGCAGCGCACAGTCAACTTGTGGAACTCCTTACCTGAGGAGGTTGTGAAGGCTAGGACTATAACAGCATTTAAAAGAGAACTGGATAAATTCATGGTGGTGAAGTCCATTAATGGCTGTTAGCCAGGATGAGTAACGAATGGTGTCCCTAGCCTCTGTTTGTCAGAGGATGGAGATGGATGGCAGGAGAGAGATCACTTGGTCATTGCCTGTTGGTCCAATCCCTCTGGGGCACCTGGCATTGTCCACTCTCGGTAGACAGGATACTGGGCTAGATGGACCTTTGGTCTGACCCGTTACGGCCGTTCTTATGTTCACTTCCCACACTTTAGATAAGTGAATTTAAATCTTTGTGCGCCAAGGTCAAGTAGGGCTCTTTTTCAGTAGAAATTCAATTTTTCTATCTCTCACCCTCCCATAGCCTGATCCTATTAGTCTTAATATTTCCTCTGCTATGGATATATCTTTTTGTAGATAAATACTAGGTATTTCCCAAGAACATGATCATGGGAGCATTTCAGATATGTAAAGTGGCTTACATGATGACTTGCTGAGGTCAGGTTCAGACCGATCATGTACTGAGGGTGAAATTCATTCTCCATTGCACATAGACCAAATAATGGCACTTTTCCCATGCAGACTTTCCTGTACACAGGATGGAATCCCCCTTTGTGAGCTGGCTGTGGCCACTCTTCCAGTCTCTGATCCTCCTCATACCCTGTGCGCAGGCTTCAGTGGACTCCTCTGCACTAGCTTCTTTGGAGCTGACGCAAAGGGTGCAGAGATCACTGATGTGAAATGAGCACCAGTTGTGTTTCCCACAACTGCTTTGCAAAGAACCCAGGATAGAGGGCTCAAGCACTGGCATATTTTTATCCTCCTTTCTGCTGTTTCAGATCTGTTGACGGTTGTCTGACATTTGCAGAATCTTGGACGTTGCACCTGTTCACCTATCAGTTAGTGAAACATTTGCTGGGAAGCTCCCTAGAGGGTGCTGCAGAGTGGTGGTAACCTGTCTGGCATCAGCGTCTACTTGTGGGCTCTCTTTGGAGAGCATACATAGGGCAGCAAAAGTTGGCCCATGAGAAGAATGCAGTGTCAAACTTTAACTTTTCCTAGTGAAGAACTTTGACTAGTTCCTAGTGAAAGTGAGTAGGCTAGTAAAATGAATTATGAAATCCTGTGACTCTTTAGCTGTATATGAAAATGCTACCCCATGGTCCCTGTGCAGGATCTACAGGAATGAAGCAAACCGTAAATAGAGATCTGATGGCAAAATGCCCCTTAAGTTTCCAGAGTTATACTTTTGTAATGGACCATGAGGTCTCTGCCACTTCACTCAGCACCGGGAGGATTGCCTTCAAACTACCTTCGGCTGCTGTCTCTTCGCTGTTCAGATTATCACCCTGTGACTTTCCCTTAAGGAACTGGAGTGAGTGAAGAATGCCAGAGTCGATAGTGTGTTCATTAAGCTTGAATACTAAATACTGGGTTCCCATACAAGAATGTTAGAGTGGCAGTTCAGATCGTTTCCATGCTTCTGGTTTGGCAGACTATGCCCCGTTTATACTCTGGCTCCAAGTCCAAACTGCTTCCATAGAACATGCAAAGAGCACGAGTGGGGGGGAAGTGGGTTGTTTTTGTTGTTTTGTGTCGAATCAGGATTAATATTGTTTGTGGACAGGATAAATGTGGACCAAAAAAACAAAGATGCCTGTGCAGCTCCTTGTAAAGTGCCCATGAATCTCTGCAAAGTACAGTTCAGTTGTCCAGCCAAGTATCCTGTTAAATAGCTCAACCAGGCCTGGAAATGAGTTTCCAGCTGGAGAAAACCAGATACAATTTCTGCTGAATAGGACCCCAATGAGATGTCCCTTAAGATGCCAACTTTAGAATGTGGCTTTTCATTGAATAATAGTACTACTTTGCCACACAGATAAGGTCAAAGATATTCACCAAAAACTAAATATTTGAGAGTCGGGGAGACTTGGAAAAAAAATCTTGGTTTGTGGCTAAAAATTTTAATACTGATCTGAGATCAGTATTAGGGGAAAAAAGTTCTGTATTTCATTTTTCGAATGTTTACTTCTGATTGTGTGTGGTGTTCATAGGGGTCTAATTCATAGTTTAATCTTTGGCTCCTTCCACTTGCCATCAGCCAAGAGCTCAGTGCTTGCACGGCTGTGCTTATGTCTGTAGTAAGTTCACTGTGTTCAATACTCGAATGTATTTAAAATACAACACAGTGAATTGGAAGCATGAAATAAGCAGAGCAAAGCAATATGGTCTGAAAGGGTAATTAAGAAAACACTGGCAGTTAGCAAAAGAAAAGTATCTTATCTCGATTTCATAAACCAATGTCTTTATAGGAATGAACTCAAACTTGAATGTAAACATGGATATGAGCAGTATTAAGGAGCCGCAATCACGACTGAGGAAATGGACAACGGTGGACAGCATTTCTGTTAACACCTCATTGGATCAAAACTCCAGCAAACATGGTACGTTAAACACATTGTTAGTGAGAACACTAAGGTTACATACGCATCAGACAGAACTTTTCACGGTCTCTGTGCATATGAAACTTCCATTCCCGGTGTATTGGAGTATACTGGGGTCCCACTGCTAAAGTTGCATGTAGTTCTGTTCTGTGAGAATTTCTATTAGTCTGTCCTAAAATCTTGTTTTAGACTAAAACTTGCTGTGTATCTTCAGCACCAGCCAGTCTTTTGATGTGTGACTTTTGATGTGTGGAAGGATAACTTTTTTAAAACTTCATTGAAACTGGAAAAAGGCCTGTTTTTAAAGTGTGGCCATGAATACTAGTCCCTACCTTAATCTGGATTGGAACACTTCATTTTTTATTTTAAAACAAAATCTTGCATTTCTTCAGCCTCAAAAAAATTTGAAACTCATCCCAGTGTGTTAATCTAATCATATTTTACAATAGGATTAACTCCACAAATGTATGCTTTGTCTTTGTGCTTCACCTTCTGTTTAGGTTTGGATTGAGAATGTGTATGTACATATAAATGCACAGTGTTTGTAAAGGGTAGAAAAATAGGCTTACTATAGCCCGTGTTAGAATAAGCAAACAAACAAATCTACGACATAAATCAATGCTGTGATTCTGTAGTCAGGACTCAATTGGCATTTTAACAATGTTTAAATCACCTGAAATCTCATCTGATTGAAACTTGACATACAGTCTCTAGATGAATACTTATAAAATGCCTCACATGGTCTCTCATTGCAATTCAGTTCTGGGGCTGCATTAGTTGTATTTTTAGATTTGTCAGCTGCTTTAACACTATGAAAAGTCCTCACTGCCCTGAACATCTAGTGGCATTATCCTGGTACTGCACCTGTTTGTTTTGAAAGCTAATCATTATCCATAGGTGCCTGTAGATGTGATGTGCTGCTCTTACCTTAGTTTGTTCAGAAACAAGAGTTACCTCAATGTTAGAAACTTGATGGTTCTGACCCTGCTGTGGCCTATAGAAGATGCATATATCCAGGGAAGTTATCACTACTTCAGAAATAACTTTGTGATGACAATTGTATCTGTTTGCTGATAGTGACAGTGACATAACTTAAGGTTTATTGAGGTCTACAACCAGTGCTTCCTGGAGTTTCCCCACCCTTGTGAGCATTATCAAAAAGTGGATTAACGTTCTAGTTGCCCTGTCAGTTCTGTCATTGTTTTGTGCCAGATGCTGTTAGCCAACAGGTTTATGTAAAAAGCTAAAATCCACAAAACACCTTTGTCAATGAATTTACAACGTAATTAGCACAGGCTTTTGGAGGCTGAGTATGCAGAGGTACTCTTTGCACTTTGCAAATGGATCAAGGAGGGTTCTTCTCTTTTAGACCATAGACTTATTCATGAATTTACCTGCAGGATTTGAATTCTTCTTAGATTTGACCCTGCCACATATTTTGAATACAGAGTACTACTAAGCTAATTGCTCTACATTGCTACTAACCTACTTTGTAATTAATTATTTGCATTTGTTATTTACAGGGCTTGTATTAGTAATAAGTATATGTAAGGAACCATGTTACCTCCGATACACACTATTAGAATTCATTCCAGAAAGATTTTCATTTTGGGAATGAAGCACACAGTAACCTAGAAAATCTGATTCTCCTATTTCATTTGAAAAATTCATATTCATTTACAAACTTCAGATTTTCTGGTAGATGTTGCTTCCTTTTGTCATGTGGGTGTTATGTTTTATTTAGTGTGGTGGTGAATAATAATTCCTTTGTGCCAGTTAATGGGGCAGTTCATGAGCCCTTCAACAGTGGAAAAGAGGGGAAACCTACAGAGTCTCCACTGAGAGCCATGGTTTTAACAGCCACTTCACTTCCACACTGGAATGCTGAAGACCTTGGCATGTCCATGTCTTACTTTTTGTCGATAAGAGCTACAAACAGATAAAACACCAGGAGTTTGAGATTATTGATCTGATTATTAATGGCAAGCTTCTTGTGACCTGGAAAATCACCCAGAAGCACATTTTTAATAGGGAAAAAACTTGCAGATGTTCCACTTCCACTGCTCAGGCTTAAATATGCTGTGCCCACGGCAAGTCTGAAATTACACAATCAGGAGCTAAAATCTGACCCAGTAAACCTTTTCAGCTGTGTGTTTGATATGAATATGCCACATGTGCAGGGGATGAGCTTTATGGTTCTGTGAGGTTAGTTGAGAAGAATATTTAATAATCCTGTTTTCTTTAATAGGTGCTATTTCAAGTGGTTTTAGGCTGGAAGATTCCCCATTTGTTCCATATGACTTTATGAACAGCAGTAATTCACCAGCCAGTCCTCCTGGATCTGTTGGGGATGGCTGGCCACGTGCCAAATCGCCTAATGGCTCTAGCAGTGTTAACTGGCCACCAGGTAAAATTTGGCATTAGTTAACTCATTGTATGCTATATATCTATTCAGTCGTGTTTCTTCTGCATTTGTCAGGCATTAGAAGTAAAAATCGTTGTGGCCATGCGTTTAATGGGATCTTATTGGGTCTGTCTTGTTAATGACTTTGTCATATATGGAACTTCCCCATGCTTCGAAATTTTGCCCTGGCGACACATGTGTAAAAAAAGTAGGAGTGAGGGAATTAAATTGAGAGAGAATAAATTAGAAGCTTAGATATGTTGGCATGTAGGTCAGGAGTAAGATTTTATAGGGCTTAGACAGGAATTTCCTGTAAAAGGAAATAAGCCAACTTCATGTCTCTACGCTTCTTTATTCCTAGAATTTCGTCCTGGTGAGCCATGGAAAGGTTATCCAAACATCGACCCTGAAACTGACCCTTACGTCACTCCTGGCAGTGTCATAAACAATCTTTCAATTAATACTGTGCGGGAAGTTGACCACCTCAGGGACAGGAACAGTGGTATGTATAAGTGGATCACAATCCAGCTACCTGGAGAGACGATTTTGTTGAAGGATGAGGATTGCCACGTTCCCAGATTCTCATTTAACATTTGTGACAGTACAGGTTTTTAGTACAGTCAGTGGCAGTACAGGTTTCGTGGCTAGAAGACTATCCTAAGGATGCAGCAGAGTTTCTGGGTGCAGGGTAACAATATTACTCGTGGGGGGATTCTGCAGGACTGCACGCCCACAGAAAACGCCCCGCCCACTGCAGATTTCCTGCATTTCCCTGCAGAAAACAGCGGGAAGCAAAAGGAAGCCGCTGGTTGGGGGCGACCTTGGGCGCAGTTTTGGGGGGGATTGCCCCCTCCAAACAGGCGAGGCATGTGGGGCACACAGAGTTACATGCCACTGCCCCCTCATTCTGCCAGCGCAGAGCTGCCCAGCTGAAGGAGGCTGTCTCGCAGCTCTGCTGATTCTGCAGCTGAACGCTGCCTCCTGGGTCCTAGTGCCAGTTGGGCTCCCCTTCTGTGTGCTGGGAGCCTTCCTGTTTTCTATTCTGTGCAACAGTAAGTGCCCGTGGTGTGGGTGGGGGAAATGAGGGAAGGTTGGTCCTGCTTTGAGCAGGAGGTGGGACTAGATGACCTCCTGAGGTCTCTTCCAACCCTGATATTCTATGATTCTATGAAGTGGGGGGGAGCGGGTGAAGTGAGGAAGAAACAGTGGGGAAGGAAGGGGGTGTGGAATAGGGCAGGGGGAGGGGAATGTGGGAGTGAGGTTAGGGGGATGGAGAAGGAAAGGGAATAGGGGAATTGCGGGGGGAAGCGGGAGCCTAGCATGCGGCGTCCCCTCAGCTGCATCTGGGGCTCCCCTGTTAAGCAGGTCCATCAAACCCTCACCTTGACAAGCCCTACTCCCCTACACCTGGACCCCTCCAATGAGCCCCCCAGACCCCCACCCCACTGATCCCCAACCATCTGCATTTGGATCCCCACCACATCAAGCCCCACTCCCCCAGCACCTGGACCACCCCACTGAGCCCCCCCTTCTGAGCCCCATCTCTCCACACCCAGACCCCCCTCCTGAGCCCCAACCACCTTCACCTGGATCCCCTGCAGAGTCCCGTTGTCCCTGCACCCGGAACACCCGCAACAAGCCTCTGTGCATCCAGATCTCCCACTGAGCCACCCGCACCTAGATTGCCCCACACAGCAACCTCTCGCCCCACACCTGGATCCCCCCATGCTTGGATCCTCCTGAGTTGAGCCTGCACCTGGCACACAGGGACAGGGCCCCGGGGTGTTTCTGGAGCAGGCTCAGCCCTTGCACTGTCAGGGTCAGGTGCAGCCTCACTGCTGAGTCTCTGTACCGGGCTATGTGGGGGCTTCAGGGTGCTCTCCCACCTCAATGCAGCCAGTGCTCCCCACTGCCATGCTGGAGCCACATTTATTTATTGACAAATAAAATGTGCAGAACTTTAAAATATTGTGTGCAGAATTTTTAATTTTGTGGCGCAGAACTTTAATTTTTTTGGTGCAGAATTCCCCCGGGAGAACAATATGCAGAGAATGCTAGCAAGTAATTATACATGCTAATATACATGTTATTAGCCCTTTCTGGAGCCCTGAGAAGCAATTGAACATGCGGGGAAGCAAAACCTGGCAGCATTGCAATCACAAGGCTATATCAAGCTGTGGTTATAGTAGTTGAACTATGTTTTCTGGTTACAGTAACTTCTAGATGCTGAACACTTGGGTATTCAAAGCACTTGCCACTCTGTTCACTAGGAGGAGAGGGCTGAATGGAACGGAGGGGTCTCTAGTCTGGCGACGTTAAGGCACATGTGGCCTGGATTTATGATTCATGCCTTCAGTTCTTGTTGCCCTTTCACTGAGAGGACTATTCTTTGTGTAATTTACATTTTTAATAGGGTCATCCTCATCTTTGAACACCGCGCTGCCTTCAACTAGTGCCTGGTCATCCATTCGTGCCTCCAACTACAATGTTTCCCTCAGCAGTACAGCACAAAGCACTTCAGGTAAGGTCTCTGTATTGCTCAAAGTTCAGAGCCAGCCCTCACTTTGCCTGCCCTCTGCGCAGTTCACTGAAGCACTGAATAGTAATTAAAAGTAATACAGAAGATTTCCTGTCAGTGACATTGTCACTAATTTCCAGGATGATGACTTCTGGTTTAACTTAAATTTAGCAATTTTCAGCAGAATTTTGAAGCACTTTCACAAACACCAAGTAGATCTTATACCCATGAAGTTCAGGTTGACAGTCAAGGGGACCTTGGTTCATTCCTTGTATCTGAATCTGAGCTATGAATTTTTGAAAGAATTTCATATATTTATCATTAAACTA